>NC_069502.1:453620662-453941912 GCF_027579735.1 Bombina bombina
AAAATAAAAAACTTACAATGCACTGTTCCAAATTATTACACTCAGTAAGTTTCAAAACACTTTATAGGTTGTAAAGAACTGAAAATTGTAATTTGTTGTGTTTGCAGCATATTTACTATTTAAATCAAACTTTGAACAACATTTTAACTTTTTAAACATTTTAACAGGTCACATTACATTTTAACATAGGACCCCTTATTTGATAGCAGCTTCACAAGTCTTGCATCCATTGAACTTGTGAGTTGTTGGACAGTTTCTGCTTGAATTTGTTTGCAAGATGTCAGAATAGCCTCCCAGAGCTGATGTTTGGATGTAAACTGCCTCCCACCCTCATAGATCTTTTACTTGAGGATGCTCCAAAGGTTCTCAATAGGATTGAGGTCAGGGGAGGATGGAGGCCACACCATGACTTTCTCTCCTTTTATCCCCATAGCAGCCATTGATGCAGAGGTATTCTTTGCAGCATGAGATGGTGCATTGTTATGCATGAAGATGATTTTATTACGGAAAGCATAGTTCTTCCTTCTGTACCAGGGAAGGAAATGGTCAGTCAGGAACTCCACATACTTTGCAGAGGTCATCTTTACACCTTTGCGGACCCTAAAGGGGCCGACCGGCTCTATTCCCATGATTCCGGCCCAAAACATGACTCCACCACCGCCTTGCTGATGTTGCAGCCTTGTTGGAACATGGTGGCCGTCCACCAACCATCCACTACTCCATCCATCTGGAACATCCAGGGTTGCACAGCATTCATCAGTGAACAGGACTGTTTGAAAATTAGTCTTCAAGTATTTTTCTGCCCAATGCAGCCATTTCTGCTTGTGAGCATTGGTTAGTGATGGCTGAATGGAAGGTTTACGCACAGTTGCAAGACTCTGGAGACTCTACACCTTGATGTCCGTGGGACTTCAGAGGCACAAGCAGCTTCAAATATCTGTTTGCTGCTATGTAATGGTATTTTAGCAGCTGCTCTCTTGATCCGATGCATTGATCCGGCAAAAATCTTCCTCAATGTGCCTTTATCTGCACGCACCCGTCTGTGCTCTGAATCAGCCACATATCTCTTAATAGTGCGATGATCACGCTTAAGTTTTCGTGAAATATCTAATGTTTTCATACCTCGTCCAAGGCATTGAACTATTCCACTCTTTTCTGCAGCAGAGAGATCCTTTTTCTTCCCCATATTGCTTGAAAATGGTGCTCTGCTTAATAATGTGGAACACCCTTCTTTGGTAGTTTTTCCTTTAATTGGGCTCTCCTGGCAATCTAATTATCACAGGTGTCCAAGATTGTTTTCAGTGATCAAAAGAGCCCTGAGACACAATGCCATCCATGAGTTAAACTGAAATAAAAAATATTTAATCTTTGTGACACTGAAATAGAATTTGCATAATAATTTGGAACAGGGTGTATATATATATATATATATATATATATATATATATATATATATATATATATATATATATATATATACAGAAAACCATCTATACAGATACTGTATCTATTTAAAAATACTTATAACATATTCTGCTATGTGCAGAACATTAGAATGTCAAATATTTACAGTAAATACACAGTATAACACTTAAATATGCATATTGCATAAATAAGCTTGTACATGTTTTCATCTACTTAACTGCAAAGGGCTCCAATGCACTTCTATATTTGTCCATATATGTTAACATATGTATTTATGTCTTTATATGTGTGTATATATGTTTGCAAATACATATATATATATATATATATATATACAGATCCCAAAAAGGACCGCACAATCACACCCACAAGCAGTAATGCCACGGTGCACTGCTAGAAAAATATCCAATCGATCCAGAGGTACAGGCCTTTTCTTTAAAAATAATTAATTTATTAATTCAAGTTAAAAGGAAGACATAACGTTTCGGCACATTGCTGTGCCTTTGTCAAATGTCAAAAACAAATACAACAGGTAACCAAAAACTAATGACAAACTGTTAAAAACACACTCCTTTTATACTCATCTAATTACCATCGCATTTACAAGCATATCGCCATCAGACACCTGTGTACGACGTCATCAAAATGCACCGACGCACAGAGCGTCCTGACGTAGGTGCCGACGTTGTCATGACAACGTCTATAAACAAACAATATGTTACACGATCATATGTAAACCGCAATCACATATAAACACAATGCGCCGACGCACGGAGCGTCATGACACAGGTGCCGACGTTGTCATGGCAACGTCTATAAACAAACAATATATTATGAGATCATATGTAAACCGCGATCACATATAAACAAGCAAAGGAGGATATGCATAGATATGCATAGATCAAGCGGTAAAGCTGATGCAGGTGTCCTGGGCTTAATAAGGTGATGCACAATCAAACAAGATGCCAAACAGATCCCATACAGGATACCAATAACATCGCCAGTAAGCCTTTACCTGAAGTAGCAAGTACCGAGTGATTCATATGCACAGAACCTTCACAATATATACTATGCACATATATGGCTTATGATAAGTATCTATACTAGCACTAGCTATACATGAATAAACAATGTTATATATTACACAACCAGAATTAAGAATATGTGCTGAGACTATATATCTTATTAGTGAAGAGATCTAAAAGTGCAAAGATGCAACAGTGCTTCATGCCTCTATGGTACATGTTAGAAACTTTAATACATAGCGAGAACCCATTGAATGATGCCATTAAACATGTAGGAGTATCATTAGACAGAGCAGAGAAGATATTCCTTCAATCATAAGGCCTTCAATAGAAAGGACTAAAGTCCAGGGAGGTGTTAAGGCCCCTTGGGGCTAGAGTATTCAGCCGATAAATCCACCTGCTTTCAAGTTGTAATAATTTCTTAGCCCTGTTACCACCCCTTGAAATGGGGGGCACATGATCAATTAACATAGATCACAGATTTTGGTCCATAGTGACATGATAGCATCATGCAGTTGCTGCAGATTTGTCGGCTGCACATCCATGATGCGAATCTCCCGTTCCACCACATCCCAAAGGTGCTCTATTGGATTGAGATCTGGTGACTGTGGAGGCCATTGGAGTACAGTGAACTCATTGTCATGTTCAGGAAACCAGTTTGAGAGGATTTGAGCTTTGTCACATGGTGCATTATCCTGCTAGAAGTCGCCATCAGAAGGTGGGTACACTGTAGTCATAAAGGGATGGACAATACTCAGGTAGGCCGTGGCGTGTAAACGATGCTCAATTGGTACTAAGGGGCCCAAAGTGTGGCAAGAAAATATCCCCCACACCATTACACAAAGCAGGATGGATCCATGCTTTTCATTGTTTATGCCAAATTCTGACCCTACCATCTGAATGTTGCAGCTGAGACTCGAGACTCATCAGATCAGGCAACTTTTTTTTAAACTTCTATTGTCCAATTTTGGTGAGCCTGTGCAAATTGTAGCCTCAGTTTCCTGTTCTTAGCTGACAGGAGTGGCACCTGGTGTGGTCTTCTGCTGCTGTAGCCTACCTGCTTCAAGGTTCGACGTGTTGTGCATTTAGAGATGGTATTCTGCATACCTTGTTTGTAACGAGTGGTTATTTGAGTTACTGTTGCCTTACTGTTCTCCTTCTCCTCTGCCATCTGACATCAACAAGGCATTGTCGTCCACACAACTGCCGCTCACTGGATATTTTCTCTTTTTCGGACCATTCTCTGTAAACCCTAGAGATGGTTATGCATGAAAATCCTAGTAGATCAGTAGTTTTTTAAATACTCAGACCCGCCTGTCTGGAACCAACAACCATGCCACATTCAAAGTCACTTTAATCCCCTTTTTCCCCATTCTGATGCTCGGTTTGAACTTCAGCAAGTCATCTTTACCACGTCTAGATGCCTAAATGCATTGAGTTGCTGCCATGTGATTGGCTGATTAGCAATTTGTGTTACTAAGTAATTGAACAGGTGTACCTAATAAAGTAGCCGGTGAGTGTACGATGCACAGTAATTCACACATCTTCACTCTCTTTTTTTGCCTCTGCCCGGGGGGTTCAAGGGGGCTGAGCCCTCCTTGTAAACATCATGCCCTAGGTTCACTTGGGGTGGATGCCAGAGGATCTGCGGGGTGCCTTCCTTATGGAGAACTTGAAGTAGGAAAATCTTTCTCAAGTACCGCTCCATCTTCCTATCCATGGGGTCTTTAAAATAGGTACAATCCTGCTGAGGAATCATAGTTCTCTTAGCCAAGTTGGTTATAGCACCATCCATCTTAGGAATAGTATGCCAGAGTCCGCTACTGGAAACATCTTTTTAAAAACAGAAGATGGGAAAAAAGATATCCCCGGTTTCTTCCATTCCTGAGAAATAATATCTAACGATCCGGAACAGGAAAAGCTTCCACAGACCTAGGGTTGACATCAAAAATCTTGTTTAGTTTGGTAACTTTAGGAGTCTCAGAAGTTATAGGTTCTGAATTTTCCAGAGTAGCCAGGACCTCATTTAGCAATAACCGGAGGTGCTCGATCTTAAACCCAAAACTAACCTCCTCTGAATCTACTAAATTAATTAAAGTAGAATCCGAATCAGAGCTCTCGTCCTCAGAGGCTGCTGAAGAATGGTCATCCTCTGATAAATGGGGTAAACTGACCAAAGCATCCTTGGCAATCATTAGTCGCTATTTCTGACTTAGAGGAAATATTTTTAGACTTCTTTTCCTCTTACCCGAAATAGGTAAGGCACTCAGAGCTGCATAAACCGCTGAGGTAAGCTGCGCTGCAAAGTCTCCTGGTAAAAATACACCCCCAGGAACAGACTGAGTGAAGCCACAGGGCACTGCTTGTGTAATTGCTAGGGAGGGGAGCTGAGGAGAAAGCTGAGGCATGTCTAGGACAACAAAATCCTGAGAGGCAGAGGGCTCTGAAGGGCTAAGCTTTTTAGGAATGGCAGAATCTTTATTTTTGGAGTGCAACATATTAGCTACACACGTGGAGCAAAATTGCACAGGAGAAATCACTTGAGCCTCTACAAAGTATAAACACTTGTCAAAATGTGCTGCTAAATTCTGGCTATCTTCCATAATGTCCTCTCTATGGGTAAACTCCACTTTATATTCTTAGCTTGTTAAAAGCTTGAAGCAATATAAAAAATTGATTACTCTCACTATAAAAGTAAGCAGATATGCGGAGAGACAGAGAAAAACAGCAAGCAATGGCAAAGTACCAAAACCATATGCGTGTATTTTTTCACTCTGTCTCAAACAAACCAGACTAAAAAACAAAACCTGCAGCTCTATAAACCCCAGCCGTTGCTGGAGTGGACTCAACAACTCTGTAAGGGAATTGAGAAGGATCGTCGCACTTTGTAAGGAGCTCTCTATGATGAGTGCTGCTGATCACCTCTCCACAAAAACAGCTAAAAGGGGAAGAAGGAGCTGCACGGTCACGTGACTGCATCAAAGAAAGAAAAAAAATTGCGACACTAAAAAAACACGCAAAATACGCTGCGCTCATCAATTCTTTCTGTCCCTTGAATATTTTTATACTTCCAAATTAAAGAAATAAAACTAAAAGGTACTGCCGTGTGTGAGTGTTATCTTAGAACTAACTCCCAGTCAAAGCACACATCCTGAAATAAGCCCTTGCCTCTATGACAGCCTCTCCAGCAACGATAATCCTGCTAGTTAGTAAAGTGCAGGATCACTTCTAATACACAGTGCCCTGAGCATTCTGCCCAAATAAATCCCAAGCATGAAAAGATTTATTAAAGTTAGCCCCCATATTCCTTTATAATATAAAAGTGGTATTAACCCCCAATGTGCCTGTGCCTTCACTCAGCCATCACTATGAAGGAAAAAAGCACTTACCTTGGAGTCTCTGTGGGGCAGAAACAGAAATCCAGGTCTGACAGATCCAGAAGACTTCTGACAGGGACCTGGTGAAGAAAGAAAAGCAGAGTAACCAACCCTGGTTTTCCAATTTTTTAGCATAAATTGTTGGAGGAGAAACAAGGACTACCCTGCAACCTCCAACAGCTAACAACTACCACAACTCTTACTCAAGAGTATTACATGGACACAGCATTACCCCAATCCTTACTTGCAGGCAAACTACCCATTAAAAAATAAAATTCTGGGGGGGGGGGGGGTGTCCAGGCAGCGGCCATGCCGGTCGCACAGTCAGAAGCTCCTAGAGTGAAATTGATAATCCGACGATTATCTTAGGAACTTTACAACATCATCCCTCACAATTGTGATGATTAACTACCTTATAAGCTGAAGGTTCAAGAAATATCAAAGATCAACACATTTGAACCCTCTAGAACCGGCACTAGACCGTTGGGATCTATTGCGGCAAAAGATCTCAACACCCCCCCACCCCCCGTAACCCGGGTGAAGTGGCTCCTGATCTGTTAGCTCTAAACCTTATGTTCCAAACGCCTAGAAGCTCTGTAGGAAACCTAGCATTCAGATACTTCCGTACCATGGGGAAATAAAGTGAGGACATATCTCGCTGGTACAAAATGGAGGCACAACTTAAAGCAGCACTCAAAGCACTGGAGGCTTCCATAGACCACCGCTTCAACAACTTACTCCCCCAAATGTCCCTTTTACGAAGTGGGGTATCTACTGCAAATAGCTTTCAAACTCCTCAATTCATGGGCTGCCCTGCACCAACCACTGACAAGGGAAAATATAAGGAATCGAGATTCAGCTTTGTTAAAGCAGAAGATGGTCACCTTACTATTGACTCAGATGTTTATGTGAGAGTTCCAGACCTCGTCACGAGGCGGCTGATCATGGTGGGGCCGGAGACTAGAACAGATATGCAGAGCAGCACAGGTCAATTCCCCATACAGAAGCTAAACTCTGAGCACAATGAGACCGGCAGTCTGAATCTTCTAGCCTCTTCTAGCCTGCTCTCCTTCATGCTTGTCTCTCCCATGCCACAGCCACTGCCCTCCCCCCGCCTACCAGCACAGCACAGGTAACTCCCTTTGTTAATTTTCTTCCTACAGCCACTGCCCTGCCCCCCGCCTCCCAGCCCTCCCACTTCCCAGCACCTATTTAATGGAAGTTGCTGCGCGACCAAAGGCAAGCCCGTCTGCGCCCGTCCGCGCCTGGACCGCGTCCAGCGCCACTAACCCTGGCTCTCACAACCACCGCCACTATGACGCCAGCACCCTCCTCCATCTCAACACCCGGTAGATCATCTGACTGCCACCATGCATCCCCGACGAACACCATAGGACCCTTCACCTGCCGCAACTGCGCCTTCTCCTCCCTCCAAACCACTAACCTGCCAGTCACCTCTCACGCCTTCTCCTCCCTCCGAACCCCTAACCTGCCAGTCACCTCACGCAAAAACAACCGCAACCACCTCAACTGCATCCTCCTCAACACCCGCTCCGTCCGCAAGCACGCCATCGAAATCTGGAACCTGCTCAACTCCACCTCCCCAGACGTTGCCTTCCTTACTGAAACCTGGCTGAACCCAACATCAATACTGGACATCGCCATCGCCATCTCCGACGGATACAAGATCTCCCACAAGGACCGCAGCAACCGACCGGGAGGAGGCATCGCCATCGTCCACAAACACTCCCTCCACGTCACAACCAGCTCCGACTACCACTCACCAGGCTTGGAACACCTACACTTCAAGATCCAGGTCAGTCCCAACACCACCCTCTGTGGCACCCTCATCTACAGACCTACCGGACCTCGTCCTGCCTTCTGTGACTCCATCACCGACCTCATCGCACCCCACGCCCTCCCCTCAACAGACTACATCCTCCTCAGGGACCTCAACTTCCACCTAGACAACCCCAATGACCACAACACTGCCAACCTCTTAGAAAACCTTGGAACCATCGGTCTAAAGCAACTTGTCACCTCCCCAACCCACTCAGCCGGACACACACTCGACCCTATCTTCTCTGCAGGCAACCACATCTCAGTCAACCACATCACCGAACTCCATTGGACCGACCACCATTGCATACATTTTTCCTTCAACAAACCCACCGCACACCTCCAGCAGCACCACCCACCCTGCAGAAACTGGAACATCACGAAGACCAACTGCACTCCACCCTGAACAAGTGCCCCCCAGCTACCTCCACAGATGCCAACTCCTCTGCCCGCAACCTCCACCACTGGCTCACAGACTGCGCCAACACCCTCGCCCCTCTCAAGAAACCGTTGAACCGCCAACCCACCAACAAGGCTAGTTGGTTCACCCCTGCCCTCCAGGACTCCAAAAGCCACTGCAGGGGATTGGAAAGGACCTGGAGATCCAGCAAGACCCCCTCAAATAAAACAGTCTACAAAGAAGCCATCACTACCCACCACCACCTCATCAAAACCACCAAGAAGACAGCCATCCAAGATAGAATAAATGCCAATGTCCAAAACAGCAAGGAGCTGTTCACAGTCATCAAGGATTTCTCCAATCCCAACAGCAACACCAACGACATCCCGCCCTCCCAGGACCTCTGCGATAACCTCGCAATGTACTTCCACCGCAAGATCATCGACATCTATGACAGCTTTGCGCCCCAGAACTCACCCACCACCGCCTACCCACCTACTCCCACCGATACCTCACCCAAATACACCACAGCCTACCCCCCACTGACCATCTGGAGCCCCCTCACCACAGAGGACACCATCAGGATCATGAGATCGATCCACTCCGGAGCACCCTCGGACCCATGCCCGCATCACATTATCAACAAAGTGGGTGACACCATCGCCCCCGAGGTCTGCAGCACCATCAACTGCTCCATCGAAACCAGCACCTTCCCGGATGACAGGAAGCACGCAGAATTAAAACCCCTACTGAAAAAACCCACGTCTGACCCCAATGATCTGAAGAACTACCGCCCAATCTCTTTGCTCCCCTTTGCGGCCAAAGTCATTGAGAAGTCCATCAATGCGCAACTCATTGACTACATCGAAGCCAACCACATCCTGGACCCCTCCCAATCCGGTTTCAGGAGCAACCACAGCACCGAGACCGCCCTCCTCGCCGCCACAGATGACATCCTCGCCCTACTCGACCGAGGAGAGACCGCCGCCCTCATTCTCCTAGACCTCTCAGCAGCATTCGACACTGTCTCCCACCTCACCCTCCGCAACCGACTACACAATGCCGGCATACGCGACAAAGCCCTGGAATTGATCACCTCCTTCATCACCGGCAAAACCCAGAAAGTTAGACTCCCACCCTTCACCTCCAAGCCCACAGAAATCAGCTGCGGTGTACCCCAAGGCTCTTCTCTGAGCCCCACCCTATTCAACATCTACATGGCCCCTCTCTCCGCCATCGCCCGACGACACAACCTCAACATCGTATCCTATGCCGACGACACCCAGCTAATCATCTCACTCACCAGTGACCCCATCACCACCAAGAGAAACGTCCACGAAGGGCTGACAGCAGTCGCCACCTGGATGAACTACAACTGCCTAAAGCTGAACGCAGACAAGACCGAAGTCCTCCTCCTCGGTCCCACCACATCCGCTTGGAATAACTCCTGGTGGCCCACAGCCCTCGGACACCCTCCAACCCCCACCGACCATGCACGAAATCTAGGTGTCATCCTGGACTCATCACTCTCCATGGACCGGCAAATCAACGCTGTCTCTTCTGCATGCTTCCACATACTTCACCTGCTGCGAAAGATCTTCAAATGGATCCCAACCGAGACCAGGAAGACTGTCACTCACGCCCTCGTCAGCAGCCGACTGGACTATGGTAACGCACTCTACGCCGGCACCACCATCAAGCTCCAAAATAGACTACAGCGCATCCAGAACTCCTCGGCCAGACTAATCCTCGACATCCCTCGTCAATGCCACATCACCAAATACCTGCGGGACCTGCACTGGCTCCCCATCAACAAAAGAATAACCTTCAAGCTACTCACCCACGCATTCAAGGCCCTCCACAACATCGGTCCCGAATACTTGAACCACCGCATTACCTTCTACACTCCTGCCAGACAACTTCGATCGGCCGACCAAGCCCTCGCTGTCATCCCCCGCATCAGGAAAACCCCAGCGGGAGGCAGATCCTTCTCTCACCTGGCTGCCAAGACTTGGAACACCCTCCCGCTGCACCTTAGACAAGCTACCGCCCTAACTAAGTTCAGAAAGGATCTCAAGACCTGGCTCTTCGACTGAACTGCAACCCTCAGCGCCTTGAGACCCTTACGGGTGAATAGCCGCGCTTTACAAGAACCCGATAGATAGAAATCTTCTATCAGAGATGGTGAGTACCGTAAGGTCCACATATCAAGGCAATATTTTCATAGCCAGACCCTTTGATCAGCTCCATGATGCCCCTGATCTCCATCTATACATTTCTCTACCTAGAGAGAGAGGACTGGGACACTCATGTCATGCCTATTTCTGCATGTCAGCAGTTGGAGTGGGTTAAAGCTCTAATTTCATCAACTACCTTTTTCTCCTCTCTCTAAGGAACTCACCCTTTTATATTCATATCAGTTATGTGTGTGTATTTCTGTTACTATTTTGAGTACTTATACCATCCCTTGCAGAGATCACCTTTATTAAGTTGTAAACCACTCATGCCCTCATTTACATAGTTCAATTCAGGAGGGCTACTTACACTATATGCATACCCTTTTCCTTTTCTGTGGTTGTTAGGTGAGTGTTGAAAATACTCAATAGATAAAATCAGTCAACACTCTCTTATAATAATCAACCCCAGATATATACTCCTCTTAATACGTTTGGAGAAGAAATGTGTTATCTTTAACAACCTCAGAAATGGCATATACATGTGCACTCAACTTTCTTGTAGATCTACCAACTAATTGGGTGACTGAGTTTCTTTTCCCCAGGCCCTGCCCCTTGATCTACAATGCTGTTAGGATCCTACACCTATACCTATTATGTGTACTTATATCATCCTCTGCTCTAGGCCCATACTAAGAAAGTCTATCTAATATTCTTTTTCCACTTCCTGGTTCTCATTCTATAAAAGCTCATAACTATTATTTCTGAATCATGATGTTATATAATATATTGCACAGTCTGTATTATCAGATGTCTAGCGCTCTTAAATTATTATTATAAGGTTCATGAGTGACTAATACAATTTCTAGCCTACCTCTTTTTTTTAATGTTTTAATCATAGCTAGGTCCAAGTGTAACCCCCTAGATAAGGAGAGGTATTTTTCTTTACAGTAAGTACGCTAGCTACACAGCTCTCTCATGACTTTTCAGTGCAGAATGTTATAGCTTTTTATATTTACTACTGTTATTCTTGGTATACCTTAATGCAGTCACCTAATACCAGATGCTAAACCCTCTCTATATATGTAGTAGACTCAAAAGTCTGTTATATTCTATACCTACATAATATAAGTATTACTGTTTTATTCACCTGCTTTATCATTAGCATTATCAGTTGCTATGCCCTCTTTCTCCTCTCTCATTACTATTAAGCCTCAGATGCTAGTGTACATATTTCATCAGTGGTCCAAGAGTGACCATCTATATCATTTGAGACCCTCCCCTGTGTTATATTTCCTTGCCTTGGTACAAGATTGACCCTGTTTAGGTTGGGAGGTTTTACATTCCTATATAAAATGAGATTTCATAATAAATTTGTCCACTTACCCCCCTAGTGGTGATAAATTTAGATGGTTAGCTAATGTATCTGAGTGTGAAGAAAACAATTTATCCTTACAAATGTATTTAACAAAATATTATCTAGGCTACTCATTTCAGAGATATTTTTACTCACCAACTACTTCTTATGTTATGTACCTCTCTACAAACAATGTATGAGTGTATAATTGTTTATTTTTGTTTACAAAGATACTGTCTAAGTGGCTAATTTCCTGAATCAGCCTATTTGTAATATTTCCATTTACTTGTTATTATTGTATTTGCACAAATGTTATCTATTGTTCATTCTAAAAATCTCAATAAAAAATTATTATAATAATAAAAAAATAAATAAAAAAAAGGATAAAATTCTTGAATATTCTTCAGAGCACTATCTTCAAACTCCTCCTAGATTAATGAAGGCAAAGAATGACGGGGGATTATGGAAAGGGGAGGGAAACTTTAAGCCTTGTTGGGGTGTTCTTTGCCTTCTCCTGCTGGTCAGGAGTTTCTCCATGCCCTTGGAAAGAAAAACAAAATGTATGCTTACCTGATAAATTTCTTTCTTTCCGTATATGGAGAGTCCACAACGTCATCAATTACTAGTGGGAATATCACTCCTGGCCAGCAGGAGAAGGCAAAGAGCACCACAGCAAAGCTGTTAAGTGTCACTCCCCTACCCATAATCCCCAGTCATTCGATCGAAGGAAAATGGAAAAAAGGAACAACACAAAGGTTTAGTAAAAAATAACTGTCTTAAATTTAAGGGTGGGGTTGTGGACTCTCCATATCGGGAAATAAAGAAATTTATCAGATAAGCATACATTTTGTTTTCTTTCCTAAGATATGGAGAGTCCACAATGTCATCAATTACTAGTGGGAACCAATACCCAAGCTAGAGGACACAGATGACTAGGGAGGGAGGCCAAGAGAGACCTCACTGCTTGAAGAACCTTTCTCCCAAAAGAGGCCTCAGCCAAGGTAAAAGTATCAAATTTGTAACATTTGTAAAAAGTATGCAGAAAGGACAAAGTTGCAGCCTTGCAAATCTGTTCCACAGAAGCTTCATTTTTAAAAACCCAAGAAGAGGAGACAGCCCTCGTAGAATGAGCCGTAATTCTCTCAGGAGGCTGCTGACCAGCAGTCTAATAAGCAAAACAAATTATACTTCTCAACCAGAGAGAAAGAGAAGTAGCAGTAGCTTTCTGACCTTTATGCTTTCCAGAGAAACAAACAGGGCAGAGGACTGACGAAAATCCTTAGTCGCCTGTAGGTAGAATTTTAGAGCACGCACAACATCCAGGTTGTGCAAGAAACGTTCCTTATGAGAAGAAGGATTAGGACATAGAGAAGGAACAACAATTTCCTGATATTTCTATCCGAAACCACTTTAGGAAGAAAACCCAACTTAGTACGAAGAACCGCCTTATCAGCATGAAAGATAAGACGAATCACACTGCAAAGTCGAGAGTTCCGAGACTCTCCAAGCAGAAGAAATAGCAATAAGAAACAAAACCTTCCACGATAACAACTTAATATCTATGGAATGCAATGGCTCAAACGGAGCCTGCTGCAAAACTTTAAGAACAATGTTAAGGCTCCAAGGAGGAGCAACAGACTTAAACACAGGCCTGATTCTGACCAGGCCTGATTCTGACAAAAAGATTGAACATCTGGCACATCCGCCAGATGCTTGTGTAACAAAATAGATAATGCAGAAATCTGACCCTTCAGAGAACTGACTGACAACCCCTTCTCAAGACCTTCCTGACAAAATCCAGAAATCCTGACCCTACTCCAAGAGTAGCCCTTGGATTCACACCAATAAAGGTATTTACGCCATACCTTATGGTAAATCTTTCTAGTAACAGGCTTGCGAGCCTGAACCATGGTCTCAATCCGCCCTTCTTAAACTTTTTCCACTCGTGACCCCATTTCGCGCAATAAATTTTTATGCGATCCCGGGTATATAAAATAGGTGTACAAATCAAACACTTACTGATAATAAATCATAAAGAAATTTATTTTAAAACAATTCTTTGGTATACATATATATATATTTTTTTTTTTTCAACAAGCTTTATTTAAGCGAAAAGAAAAATATTACAAGAACAAAGGGCCATACAGTTACATGCATTCGGTCAAGAAAAAGGAAAATTTGTATTCGTAATGTCCATGGCGAGGGGTGCAAATTGGTTTTTATAAGAAGATAAAAATAAAATAAGAGTCCATGGAGGGCCTGTAACTAGGCCGGTTTAAGATCTCCCTCTGCCAGCAAACACCAACACCAATTGTCCTTGAGCATGTTCGCATGGCTCTCCGCCAATATTTAGCTTGAGTTTTCAACAAAAAGTTATAAATATTTGAACATAGAAACCATATATTAACATTTAAGTAAGGTTAGGTATTCATCAATATTATAAAATGTTCACCGGATAGAGAAAGAAAGCTAGTCAAGAAAGGTGAAGTAAGAAAAGGGGGGGGGGTGGGGGAGGGAAAGAAGGAAGAAAAAAAAAAAAAAAAAGGGGAGGCAGAGGATATATCCAGAGCCCACAGGCCATGACTGATTTGACTATTTCATTTCCACATGGACATCATTGCGTCGTAGAAGGGTAATTGGTTGCACATTGAGTAATGCAGTTTTTCTAGCACGAGTAGCTCCTCTACGGCATTTCGCCAGTCTGAGATAGATGGTGTCTCTGAGGACTTCCACAATCTGGGAATGAGCCTCTTTGCTCCTGTGAGCATAATCAGGAGAAGAGCCCTTTTCTGCCTCTCCATTTGTTCAGGGAGGTGCAAGAAGAGGAGGGTTTCGGGTGCGTTTGGTATCTGTATATTTAGTTTCTCTGTCATTGCCTCAATCACTGTCGACCAGTAGTTTGTTAATTTGGGACATGCCCACCAAATGTGTAGCAATGTACCTGTCTCGCCGCAACCTCTCCAACAGGTCGCAGTGGCCGATGGGAAGAGGCGGTGTAATCTTGATGGTGTGTAGTACCATCTGGTGAGCAATTTGAGCTGTATTTCTTGGACAGTTGCCGAGACGGAGGAGCATTTGACCATGCGGAATGACTTCAGCCATTCTTCTTCCTCAATTGTGTTATGTAGATCGTTATTCCATGCTCTAGTGTATGTCGGCAATTGTGTGTCAGGTGGGGTGAGTAGTAATTTATACACTTTTGAGATAATCCTCTTGGGTGGTGTTAGGCTTGTGCAGAGAGATTCATATGGGGTGAGCTCCCTGCCGATGTCATTTTTGTGTTTGTGGTGCATTAGGTAGTGGTGCAGTTGGTGATATCTCATCCATGATGTGAAGATGCCACCATAGCATTCTGCCATTTCCCTTTGAGGTCTAAGTTTACCATCAGCCAGTGCAGTGTAAATAGAGCCCTGTCTCAAGCTGTGTGGTTCATGTAAGCGTCTGCACAGTGTGAAGTAGGGAATGTCAGGGTTTTCCAGAATTGGAATTAATGGAGATGAGTTGGTGGATATATGAGTGCTGGAAGCTATAGTTCTATCCCATTCTAGGAGAGTTTCTGAGATCAAGTGGAATCTGTGCAGATTTTTGGGGCGTTTAGCTGAGGGGATCCAGGCTAGAGAGGCAACATTATTATGCTGAAGGATCTGGCCATCTATTCTAACCCACTGTTTTTGATGTGTGTTGTGAGCCCATTCTATCACTCTTTGAAGAAGAATAGCTCTTCTATACAATGTTAGGTTTGGGAAGCCCAGACCCCCTCTGTCTCTGGGGAGGTAAAGTGTCTTTTTGGGTATTCTAGGTTTTATTCCTGACCAAATGAATCGTTCTAGCGTTCTCTGAAGATTAGCGAGGTAATCCTTAGGTAGGTGAATAGGGAGGGTTTGTAGAACATATAAAATTCGTGGTAGGACATTCATCTTAATGAGGCCTATCTTCCCCAACCAAGATAAAGATTTATTCCTCCATGAGGAAAGATCATTGATTATTTAATTTCTTAGGTTAATATAGTTATTTTTAAATAAGTCAGTGGGGGAGGCTGTTAGGTATATGCCTAAATATTTTAACCTGGTTGGTGAAAGCGGTACCTTATGGTTCATTGTGAGGAATTGGATATTTTCAGGGGGAGAGTTAACATTGAGCAGTTCTGATTTTGATAAATTGAGTTGGAAATTAGAGAGCTTACCAAATTCCTCTAGTTCCCTGAGGAGTTCCGGTATCGATGTTTCAATGTTAGAAAGGGTGTAAAGAACATCGTCGGCATACAATGCCTGTTTATGTACATTGTCTCCTATACGGACCCCCTCAATCAAAGGATTGAGACGTACTTTTTGAGCCAGGGCTTCTATAGAAAGGGCAAATAATAATGGTGACAGGGGGCAGCCCTGGCGTGTGCCGTTGGATATGGGAAAGGTATCTGACAAAGTGCCATTAATTTTAATCTGAGCATTTGGTGATGAATAAAGTGCGAAGGTCATGTTGATGAAGGAATCTCCAAAGTTCATGACCTTCATGACTCGACGCAGAAAAAGCCAATCGACTCGGTCGAAGGCCTTCTCCGCGTCGGTCAAAAACAGTGCCATTGGCACCCCCTCGACTCGTGCGTAATTAAGGATTTGGGTCACCTTGGTGGTATTATCGCGGGCCTCCCGGCCCGGCACAAAACCCACCTGATCAGTATGTACAAGAGTTGTTAGGTATCTATTTAGGCGGTTTGCTAAGATTTTGGCTAAGATTTTGATATCCAGGTTCAGGAGGGAGATGGGTCTAAAATTTGATGGGGAGTTGGGTGGTTTGCCTGGTTTGGGTAAAACAGTGATATGTGCTTTCAGCATTGTTGCTGGTAATGTTGGGTGCTCTATTAAGTCGTTGAAGAGTTGGAGCATAAGGGGTCCCAATGTCTCTTTAAATGTCTTATAATATTTTAGGGAAAAGCCATCTGGGCCTGGGCTCTTCCCACTTGGGAAATCTTTAATGGCCTGTAGGAGTTCGTCTGTAGTAATGTGTGAGTCCAGCCTGTCTCTTTGTTCAGATTCTGTGGTAGGTTCAATGTCTTCAAGTATTGATCTATCAGTTGGCTCCTAGTGCGAGTGTCCGCTGAGAGGTGTGAAGTGTCTGAGGGTTGGTTAATGTTATATAAGGATTGATAGAAAGAGTGAAAGGAGTTTGCTATTTGTTTGCTACCCTTTATCATGGTTCCATCTGGATTCTGCAGGGAGTGAATGTGTGTTTTCAGCTGCTTTCTGCGAACAGCTCTGGCAAGCAGTTTGCCAGGTTTGTTGCTGCCTTCATGATATTTTTGTTTCATGTTAAGGGTTTTACGATTATGTGCTTCTAGGAGGAGTGTTCTAAGGGCCCCTTTAGCATTGTCTAGGGCCTCTCTGGTGTCTTTGTCTGACGGGTTGTCTTTGTGCTTACTCTCCAGTTGTGATATAGTTTGTAGAAGATTGGTATGTGTAAGTCTGTTGTGTTTGTTAATGCGTGCTTTGATTTTGAGAAATTCCCCTATGATTACGCATTTATGCGCTTCCCATACATTTGTGAACGATGTTTGTCGGGGGTCGTTGTGTGTCAGATAATCTGAGAGTGATTTTTGGATTTCTGCAATAATGGTGGGGTCACTTAAGAGAAAGTCATCGAGTTTCCAAATGTACGTCGTAGGAGGGAAGTCGGGCCATTGGACTGAGCATGTGACTGGTGCGTGATCTGACCAGGTTATGTGGCCTATAGAGCATTCATTAATCATGTCTAAACCATTGGAATCTGTGTAGAAATAGTCTATGCGAGAATATTTGTTATGGGGAGGAGAAAAATATGTGAAGTCTTTGAGTCTAGGATGTAGTGTGCGCCATATGTCATGAAGCTGGAGGCTTGCAATTGTGTTTTTGACCGATTTAATTATTTTAGAGGAGGTGCTCGATGCTCCATTTGATGTGTCCAACATTACATCCATCGGGAGATTAAAGTCTCCCGAGAGGAATATCGGGCCCCTCGCATGGTCAAGGATAAGTTTTGAAATTTTGGATATAAATGTATGCTGTTCTGTATTTGGGCTGTATATCGTGGCTAATGTTATTGGATGTTCGTAAAGGAGCCCCGTGATAATCAAGTATCTTCCCTCTGGGTCTTTTTCAACATGTGAGATCTTTAACGGTACTGAATGGTGTATTAGAATGCCCACTCCGCCTTTTTTGGATTGCCCTGAGGCGAAATGAGCTGTAGGGTATTGGGGGTTGAACCATTTCGGTTCCCTCCCTTTGCGGAAGTGAGTCTCCTGAAAGAACAGTATATGGCTATGAAGGTTTTTTAGCGCTCGGAAGGCTATAGACCTTTTACCTGCATTGTTCAGACCCTTGGCGTTGATGGTAGTCATCACCAGGTCATGGGAGCGAAGTCTGCTCGGATGATGGTTCATTCTGTATGGGGGAAGGGAGAAAAAAAAAAAAAAGGGGGAGAGATTTAGGGGAGGAGAGGAAAGAGCAGTCTGAGGGAGGGGGACGAGAGAAGGGAAGGAAGAGAGAAGGATGAGTGTTTTCAGAAGAGAAAGTTAGGGGGGAAAAGGGGTTTAGCAAGAATTGAGAGGAAGGGGTAGTAGTAAAGAAAAAGAAGGTACAAACCGGTTTACTATCTTATACAATAACAATTCAATAAATAAAACAAGAGTTATTCTTCTTTGAACAACTAAGTTGCAATTGAAGTAATGCCAAGATAAATATAAGTGATAGGTTCGTGAACGGGGTCGTAACCCTCAAGCTCATACGAAAAAAAAAGAAGAGATGTATCTTAATCCCCTGTCATCAAGGTTAGAATAGAGTGGTGGAGCCTATCCAGGTAGCTAAGTAAAGTTGTGTAGTCAGGAAACGAGAATATGTGGGAGGGGATGCTGGAAGGGGGGTGTGTGGCTAGAGAGAAGAGCTCAATTAGAGCTGTGTGGGAAGGAACAGGGAGGGTAAGGAGCAAAGATGTTGCTGAGGAAGGAGGTTGGGCAAAGGAGAGGGGGAGTTAGGTGAGGATGGGGGTAAAAATGGATTTGGGATATTAAGGAGTATGTAATTAGCTGGGTACTAGTGAAGGAGGAAGAGTAGAATGGGATTTGGGAGGGAGATGGGCCTAGTATGAGAAGTTAGGGATGAGAGGGTGTAAATGAATGAAGGGGGAAGGGAAGGTATTGGGATAAATGGTGGATATGAAGTGGAGGTAGGGGGAGATAAGGAAAGGTTAAAGAAAAAAAAAAAGAAAAAAAAAAAGGGGGGTGGGGGTACTTGGGTAAGAGGTGAGGAGAAGGTTGACTTGGGGAAGTGGGGGTAAAGGTTTATCTAAAGTGTCAGATGTATGCTATAGGTATGCCCAGCGGGTAAACTTTGAGAAAGTGGGGGATGTCCTAGGATGATTACTAATTTGTAATGAGATGTTGACAAGTTCTTAATGCAGGTGATTAAAGGAAGAAGAGAGAGAAAAAAAAAAAATATGTTAGACAGACATGAAGAAACACAGACATATATTTAGGACCTACATTGGCATGAAAGTATTGTAACATTTTTGATCAACATTTGCAGTAACTCTAGGAACTTTTCTGTTCAACAGGTTAAACACTTTAAGCTAACTGTTATAAGGAGGGACCGCCCAGTTGGGGCCTTCTCAGGGGTGATCCCCTGCATTATAATGCCCAGTATAAGTCAACAGGCGTCACGAGAAAGTGTGACACAGTGCAAAAGGATACAATGGTGGACTTTTCAAATTGAGGTATTAACCTCCTCCTTGGGGAAATAGTCTCTGAAGTCAGATGTTGGAACGTGAGGTCGAAGGATCTTGGGGTTGTGCAGTAAGCCGTGGGAGTTGATCGCTGTCGATAGATAGTCCAGAGTAGAAGGTTCTTTCATCCATTCCTGGATGGTAAACAGCTGATTTGTTCTGGTGGGTAGCCACTATTGATACCGGAAAGCCCCAACGATACTGTATTTTGTGAGCTCGCAGTTTGGCCGTAATATGGCCGAGTTCCCTTCTCTTCTGAAGGATAGTTGGTGATAGGTCGGAGAAAATTTGTATCTCCTCTCCTGCGTGGTGTACAGGATGTTTAAGGCGTGCTTGTTTGAGGATTTCTTCCTTGTCCCTATAGTTTAGGAACCGAACGATGATGTCCCTGGGGGGGGGCCTTAGGTGGGGGTTTCGCCCTGAGCGCTCTGTGAGCGCGTTCTAGAATAATGTCTGATGATGAGGGGGACTCTTTCAACGTGCGGAACAAACTCTGCAAGTAACCATCTATAGCTGGGGGATGGACGGATTCTGGTACTCCTCTAAAACGTAAATTGTTCCTTCGCCCCCTGTTATCAAGGTCTTTGATTTTGTCATTTAGTTGTTGGATTGTTTCAGATTGATTTTGGATCTCTATGGTGATAGCTTTTTCAGAGGTTGAATGTTCTTGTTGTTTTGCTTCTACCTGCGAGACTCTTGTGTCTAAAGCTGTGATGTCTCTCCTGAGCTCATTGAAGAGATTTCGCATTTCCTGCACCGCGTCCCTAATATCTTCCTTAGAGGAGAGGTGCATCAGATCCTCTTTTGTAATCAACTGTTGGGCCTGGGTGTTTGGGCCTTTTTGTTGTGAGTTATTTATTTGTGGGTTGTTTTCCATTTTCTCAGGCGTTTCAAGGGTCAGTATATCTGCCTGCTTTAGATATTTGTCTAAGGTGCCAGTTGGAGTGTTTTTTACTTCTCTTTGTTGTCTTTTACAAGGCATCCCTTTTGTCTACCAGCAGATTATGGAAAGCAAAAGTCAGTGAAAATGTCTCTGCGGGGGGTACATTACTTATTAAAGATATCTGTTCCCTTTGCTCCTCTCCCCCCCTGCTCTCTTTCTGAGATCAACCTCAAGGTAGGCTCTTATTTGTAGTGATGAGTAATAACGGAGGCTCAGAGTTATCTTGTGCTTTATGTAGTTGTGTAGCTATTTCAACTGTAAAGTCGAAGTGTCAAGGCCAGGCCTGTTGTTTAAACACCCCACCTTATTATTTCCTGTGCTTGAATTTTTCTATATGTTGTGTGTCTCTGTTGTCTAGGAACTTAGAAGGTTGTAATACGGCTCAATGTATTGCCTTTTATCTCCCCGGTATTTGGGCTGGTATGGGATCTCTGTCGATGTGACACCCTGCACCTTTCCCCGCTGAGAGCGCAGGACAAGATATGGCCTCTATACAGAATAAGGTTATTGGCAAAGGTCGATCCCCGTAGATTATATTTATTTTATATATCTATTTTTCTTTTTCCCCCCCGCGGCATATGCCTCTGAAGGAAATCATGTGCTTTGCTAGTGGTGAGGGGAAGGCTGCGCTGGATCGTTGCGGGCTGAGAGGCTTGTGTGTATTTCCCTCTAGCGTGTTGATGTGTGACGCACCGAGGCCCAAAAAATTGTCCGTATAGTGTGTTGAGGGAGCCCGTGAGGGCGAGCAGCTCACCTTTCAAAATGACAGCGTGTCCTCAATTTCTCGGGTAGGACCGGTGACTGCTGCCGCGCTGCTCTGTGCGTCCGTGCACCAACAGATAGGGGAGAGCGGAGGCCTGTTGCCGCTTGTAGCAATAACTTTCCCTGCAGTTATGGAAGTAGCAAAGATGGCGCTACAGTCTCCTCCGACCTCTCGCTCTTAGTAATGCTCCTGCATAAGTTATTCTGAGCTGTGCTGAGTGATAAAGTTGTTTCGATGCTCCACCACACTGGCTGTGTTAAAAAATCATAAAAAGGGGAACTTTTATCAATATTATAAACATCGTATTGCTTGAGGGTTGAAGAGCTCTAGTGAAACACAGCCATCACCCAGCGTGGCTTAGCTCCGCCCCGGTATACATATATTTTTAACATTTATTAATGAAGAAAGCAAATTTGCATACTAATGAGATGGATGTGCTTGTTTATTTTTACATAAAGAATTAAATCTTGGCTGAATATTTGATACTGCAGGATTTTATTTTTGCTTAAAGGGATTTTATGAATTTAAATGCATTTTATTGTTTTAAATTTTCAAAAGTTTTAGACAGATTAAAAGAGGTTGTACAATTCTTTTTATCTGATGAAAAAAAAAAATTGTAGCCATTTTTATTGGAACTGGCATATAATTGTGACAACCGTAAGATACAGTCACTATAAATGTATAGCTGTCCCAACTGAAAATAATAAATATAACTTTTATTTGGCAAATGTAATTTTAAGAGGTATAACTACTGCGGCTGATCCATTCAACATTTTTGTACAACTGTCAGAATCTAACAGCTGGTATTGCAGGATCTCAATGACAGGATTTTAGTTATTAACCAGCACAAAACATTATCCACACAGGCAATCGGGAAATAAAGGTTCTCCCAAAAAAACCTATAATGGTTAACTAGTGAATTATGAATGGAACCTGATTGCACAAAAAAATGCTTAAAGTGATGGTAAACTCACTATAATGACAATGCTATTTCCTAAAGCTTTTATTTCAAATATACCTTGTATATTCTTATTTCTTTACTAATCAATGTTTAAGACAGAGTAAATTACTTTTTTTATTTGCAGGATTGCCTGTCCCTGGCCGCCTCCGTGTAAAAAATACTGATTGTGAAATTTGATTGACATATGGCGCATCCAATAGCAGATGCACCATACGCCCTATGTATTTGATCTTCAGCACGCTCCCGTGCCGCTGCTTTGAGGGCTCTGAATTAGCAATGCACACTGCGCAAGTGCAGTTATCAGATGAGCCGACAGCGGCCTCATGTAAACAGTCTGTTTACATGAGGCCGCTGTCGGCTCATCTGATAACTGCACTTGCGCAGTGTGCATTGCTAATTCAGAGCCCTCAAAGCAGCGGCACGGGAGCGTGCTGAAGATCAAATACATAGTGCGTATGGTGCATCTGCTATTGGATGTGCCATATGTCAATCAAATTTCACAATCAGTATTTTTTACACGGAGGCGGCCAGGGACAGGCAATCCTGCAAATAAAAAAAGTAATTTACTCTGTCTTAAACATTGATTAGTAAAGAAATTAGAGTATACAAAGTATATGTGTAATAAAAGCTTTAGGAAATAACATTGTCATTATAGTGAGTTTACCATCACTTTAAGGTGGTTAAATTAGGGGCAAGAAAGTGCTAAGTCTAAATTTGAATCAATGGCTATGCAATAATCTATGAATAGGTAGGTTGAAGATTCAATATAATCCCACGTTTAAAATCATATAAAAAAACATATAAAAACAATGGCTATGCAATAATCTAATAATAGGTATTGCGTCTGCAATCTGTTACGGGGTATAAAGTCCCAAAATAGTTTTGTCACAAGCTCGCTGGCAAACTTGTCTTGAGGTCTGCTTGTTATTTGTTACAAAGCCGAACCTTAGACACCGGCCTGAAATCGGCCGATGTTACACCAAATGCAAGCTGAATTACAAACAACAGTTTGGAGTGCTTAACAACCGACACAATTGTCAGGAGATATGAAGACTTCATAGGATCCCTGTGAGCTGGACATTACTTTCCTATGTGCGAGTACGGATTTGCTTTAGGTTTCCATGTTTTGATACAGCACCAAGGAGATTTCTCTACCCCCAAACAGATCGTAGTCTGTGTGGCACTATAGTCTCAGTGTGACTATCGGATTGGGACTCCACTGTTTGGCCAGATGGTCATATTTGCAGATCTACCTTTTTTGATCTATGTGGTTGTAACATTGGGGCCTATCTATCAAGCTGCTCCATAACCCTGTCCGCCTGCTCTGAGCAGGCGGACAGGAATCACCACAATTCAACCCGATCGAGTACGATCGGGTTGATTGACACCCCCTGCTGGCGATTGGCCGCGAGTCTGCAGGGGGCGGCGTTGCACCAGCAGCTCTGGTGCAATGCTAAATGCAGAGAGCGTATTGCTCTCCGCATTTAGCGAGGTCTTGCGGACCTGAACCGCACTGTCGGATCAGGTCCGCAAGACCTTTAATAAATAGGGGCCATTGTATCAAGTACCCTGCATTTTCAGTTTTTTATTTTGAATTGCATCAACTGTTTAACTGTTTTTTGTTGGAATGTTTTAAATTAAATGTTTTTATATGTTTTTTATATGATTTTAAATGTGGGATTAAATTGAATCTTCAACCTACCTATTATTAGATTATTGCATAGCCATTGATTCAAATTTAGACTCTTAGCACTTTCTTGTCCATAATTTAACCACCTTAAGCATTTTTTTGCGCAATCAGGTTCCATTCATAATTCCCTAGGATCTCAATGACAGCTCTGGGGGCAGCCAGCCTATGAGACAGAGAGTGGCAGGGAAGGGAACTTACCTTTGTCGGGGAGCTGGACTTCGGGGATACTGCAGACTGAAGTTAGCTTCTGATGTGCAGAAGGTGCAGGTGTACAACAGCATTTAAGATTAGGAGGATGATGCTGTCCAAACCGGACTATAAGCCTTAAGCCTCTGAGAGCAGCTGCCACTCTCTCAGCACAGTCAGTCATACTGACAGAGTGAGTACAGGCTTGGGGAAAAAGGAAACTACTTCCTCCCGTGTGAACTGCTTGTCTGCTCTTCCTCCCAATTTCTATCTTTAGCGCTCTTGCCAGTGCAACACTTAGAATTAAAAAAAAATGTAAAAAGTGCTCCCCACTGCTCCCGCGACCCCAACATGAGGGTTAGGCGACCCCGTATGAGGTCACGACCCACAGTTTAAGAAGGGCTGGTCTCAATGAGCGACTCAGAAAAACCATGCTTAGACAGAACTAAGCGTTCAATCTCCAAGTAGTCAGCTTCAGAGAAACGAGATTTGGATGAAGGAATGGACCCTGAGTTAGAAGGTCCTTCCTCAGAGGCTGCCTCCAAGGTGGAAGAAATGACAGATTCACTAGGTCTGCATACCAGATCCTGTAAGGCCACGCAGGAGCTATTAGAATTAGTGATGCTCTCTTCTGTTTGATATGAACAATGACTAGATTAAACAGATATGCCAGACTGAAATACCAAGGAAACACCAGAGCATCTATCAGGGCGGCCTGCAGATCTCTCAACCTTGAACCGTACCTTAGAAGCTTGACGTTCTGCCGAGACGCCATCAGATCTAACTCCGGCATCCCCTATTTGAGGGTTAACCTGGAGAACACCATTGACAGAGGCAAAGAGAATGACTGGGGATTATTTGGCTTTTTGCCTCCTCCTGCTGGCCAGGAGTGATATTCCCACTAATAATTGATGACATTGCGGACTCTCCATGTCTTAGGAAAGAAATACATGTTTTACCTCTATGATTATCTAAGCTTCTGCAAACTGCCCCCATATTTCAGTTCTTTTGACAGACTTGCATTTTAGCCAATCAGTGCTTACTCCTAGGTAACATCACGTGTGAGCTCAATGTTATCTACATGATACACATAAACTAATGCCCTCTATTGGTGAAAAACTGTCAAAATGCATTCACATAAGAGGCGGCCTTCAAGGTCTAAGCAATTAGCATATGAGCCTTCCTAGGTTTAGCTTTCAACTAAGAATACCAAGAGAACAAAGCAAAATTGGTGATAAAAGTAAATTGGAAAGTTGTTTAAAATTACATGCCCTATTTGACTCATGTAAGTTTATTTTGAACTTGACTGTCCCTTTAACAGCTGGAGACAAGGAAATTAAAAACTCACTAATAGAATGAATATAAATTTTAAAGGGATATTAAACCCACATTTTTTCTTTCATTAAATTTTAAGCAACTTTCTAATTTATTCCTATTATCAATTTTTATTCGTTCTCTTGGTATCTTTATTTGAAAAATTTGGAATGTAAGCTAAGGAGCGGGCCCATTTTTGTTTCAGAACCCTGGGAAGCGTTTGCTGATTGGTGGCTATATTTAGCAAGTGCTGAACCAAAAATGGGCTGGCTCCTAAGATTACATTCCTACTTTAATCATTTGTTGATTATGCCCATCTACTGTATTTACTTATCCTTTAAGAAAGAAAAGCAGGAAGGCAGTGATCAAACCTTACTAAGGAGACTAAAATTAGAGCTGAGGGACACTCAAGTGAAAATTAAACTTCCTGATTCAGATAGAGCATGCAATTTTAAACAACTTTCCAATTTACTTCCATTAACAAAATGTGCACAGTCTTTTTATATTTACAGTTTTTGAGTCACCAACTCCTACTGAGCATGTGCAGGAATTCACTGCATATACGTATATGCATTTGTGATTGGCTGATGACTGTCACATGATACATGGAAATAGACATAACTGCAATTTATTTAACAAAAATCTACTACTCATTTGAAGTTCAGACTAAGTGCTATTGCATTGTCTTCTTATCATGCATTTGGTAATTATGCAAATCTACTGTATTGACTGATCCTTTAAGACAGATGCCACTCAGACAGATTTAGAAGAAAAAAATAAAATCGGGAGTCAGTTTGGCAATACTAGGGTCAACAAATAAATAAAATGATTAAAAAACATGAAGCATTTAGGATTTGGAGGTTTTAAAATGTGGGTTCTTATGATTATATAAAGTTTTAGTTTGCAATTTATAGGTAATTATTTTACTTGTTGTGGGGAGACGCTTAATTGATAAGTGCTGTGTCTTGAAATATTGGTTTGCTATAGATTAAAACTTATAGACAGGGATATAGCCTGCTTTAAAACTGCCACTATCTGTGTGGGTTTTGACCATCAATATTGCAGTATCTGTTAATAGGCTGTGCTGACATTTTTGCTCAATTTGTAGTGCCAAACCTACAAATTAGTCTCCATGGAGGCATTGCCTCCCCCTACATAATGAATGGCCTCACTGTGTGCCCCCAAATCATGATTATCCCCTCTCACTATCGTGAAGTTTTCTCTACCACTGCATGTGTATATCTATCTATACACATACATACATATATGTACAAAGAAAATAACTACCTGGGTGCTAGGGACAGGTTTAACCGTTTTACACAACTCAAATTTATTGACGTTTCAGGGGTCTCCACCCCCTTCCTCAGAATACAAGTAACAAACAACTCTCCTACACTATGCACTGCAGAAAAAAACATGTTGAGAGCGGATCCAAGTGGATGGGGATTTTGGCCCATGTACAAAGGCTTTAGGACTAGTTTGTACATAATTGTTTATTGGCTGATGTGCTTTACTATGCACATATGGATTTTTTATTAGTTATTTACTAGTGTTCCATGGATATACACATAGATTGTTATTATTTGTGAATTTGGATATGATGTGTCCAAAAGAATCCAGAAGAAGCATCAATAAATTTGAGATTAGTTGTCTAAACCCAGAGTGTGCTGTAATGTATGCGTGTATGGGTATATATATATATTTGTGTGTGTGTACTGTATGTATATAATTCACTTCATTATTTCATTAGATCTTCAGAACTGTCAATTGGCTACTTTTGCTGGTGTGACCTACCTATATAAGATTTCTGAAGATGCCTATGTAACTCTAGTCTTATTAATGTTGTATTAGCATCAATATTGTCAGTATAACAATGTCCAGTAGGGTTCGTGCTTGGGGTTCAGGATAGGCTAGAATGAAAAACATAATTTATGTAAGAATTTACCTGATAAATTAATTTTTTTCATATTGGCAAGAGCCCATGAGCTAGTGACGTATGGGATATACAATCCTACCAGGAGGGGCAAAGTTTCCCAAACCTCAAAATGCCTATAAATACACCCCTCACCACACCCACAATTCAGTTTAACGAATAGCCAAGAAGTGGGGTGTTAAAGAAAGGAGTAAAAAGCATCAACAAAGGAATTTGGAAATAATTGTGCTTTATACAAAAAATCATAACCACCATAAAAAGGGTGGGCCTCATGGACTCTTGCCAATATGAAAGAAATGAATTTATCAGGTAAATTCTTACATAAATTATGTTTTCTTTCAAGTAATTGGCAAGAATCCATGAGCTAGTGATGTATGGGATAGCAAATACCCAAGATGTGGAACTCCACACAAGAGTCACTAGAGAGGGAGGGATAAAAAATAAAGACAGCCAATTCCGCTGAAAAAATTAATCCACAACCCAAATCATAAGTTTTAATCTTATAATGAAAAAGAAAAAAAATGAAATTATAAGCAGGAGAATCAAACTGAAACAGCTGCCTGAATACCTTTTCTACCAAAGAAGAAAAAACATCAAAATGGTAGAATTTAGTAAATGTATGCAAAGAAGACCAAGTTGCTGCTTTGCAAATCTGATCAACTGAAGCTTCATTCTTAAAAGCCCAAGAATGTAAAGATCTTTCCAAAGAATTCTTAGGATTAGGACACAAAGAAGGGACAACAATTTATCTTCTAATGTTGTTGGAATTCACAACTTTAGGTAGGAACTTAAAAGAAATCCGCAAAACCGCCTTATCCTGATGAAAAAAATCAGAAAAGGAGACTCACAAGAAAGAGCAAATAATTTAGAAACTCTTCTAGCAGAAGAAATGGCCAAAAGAAACAACACTTTCCAAGAAAGCAATTTAATGACCAAAGAATGCATAGGCTCAAACGGAGGAGCCTGAAAAGCCTTCAAAACCAAATTAAGACTCTAAGGAGGAGAGATTGATTTAATGACAGGCTTGATACGAACCAAAGCCTGAACAAAACAATGAATATCAGGAAGTTTAGCAATTTTTCTATGGAAAAAGACAGAAAGAGCAGAGATTTGTCCTTTCAAGGAACTTGCAGACAAACCCTTATCCAAACCATCCTGAAGAAACTGAAAACTTCTAGGAATTCTAAAAGAATGCTAAGAGAATTTATGAGAAGAACACCATGAAATGTAAGTCTTCCAAACTCGATAATAAATCTTTCTAGAAACAGATTTACGAGCCTGCAACATAGTATTAATCACTGAGTCAGAGAAACCTCTATGACTAAGCACTAAGCGTTCAATCTCCATACCTTCAAATTTAATGATTTGAGATCCTGATGGAAAAACGAACCTTGAGATATAAGGTCTGGCCTTAATGGAAGTGGCCAAGGTTGGCAACTGGACATCCGAACAAGATCCACATACCAAAACCTGTGCGGCCATGCTGGAGCCACCAGCAGAACAAACGATTGCTCCATGATGATTTTGAAAATCACTCTTGGAAGAAGAACTAGAGGCGGAAAAATATAGGCAGGTTGATAACTCCAAGGACGTGTCAATGCATCCACTGCTTCCACCTGAGGATCCCTGGACCTGGATAGGTACCTGGGAAGTTTATTGTTTCGATGAGATGCTATCAGATCTATTTCTAGAAGCCCCCACACATCTGAACAATTTGAAAAAAACACATCTGGGTGAAGAGACCACTCTCCTGGATGTAAGGTCTGACGACTGATATAATCTGTTTACCAATTGTCTATACCTGGGATATGGACCGCAGAAATTAGACAGGAGCTGGATTCTGCCCAAGCAAGTATCCAAGATACTTCTTTCATAGCCTGAGGACTGTGAGTCCCACCTTGATGATTGGCATACGCCACAGTTGTGACATTGTCTGTCTGAAAACCAATAAACGGCTCACTCTTCAATAGAAGCCAAAACTGAAGAGCTCTGAGAATCGCACAGAGTTTCAAAATATTGATTGGTAATCTCGCCTCTTCAGATTTCAAAACCCCTTGTGCTGTCAGAGATCCCCAGACAGCTCCCCAACCTAAAAGACTTGCATCTGTTGTGATCACGGTCCAGGTTGGATGAACCAAAGAAACCCGTAAAACTATACGATGGTGATCTAACCACCAAGTCAGAGATAGTTGAATATTGGGATTCAAGGATATTAAATGTGATATCCTAGAATAATCCCTGCACCATTAATTCAGCATACAAAACTGGAGAGGTCTCATATGAAAACAAGCAAAGAGAATCGAGTCTGATGCTGCAGTCATGAGACCTAAAACTTCCATGCATATAGCTACTGAAGGAAATAATAGAGACTGAAGGCTCCGACAAGCTGAACCCAATATAAATTGTCTCTTGTCTGTTAGAGACAAAGACATTGACACAATCTATCTGGAAACCTAAAAAAGGTGAGAAAGAGAAAAAAGGAGCACAGGCAGCGGTACTATGCACTTAAAAATATTTATTTACATATATAGCGCTAAAGCGCAAAGAGTGAAAAACAATTACACGTTTGTCAGTGACAACAAAAAGGTTGTGAGAGGGGATAAACACCCCAGGGTAAATACTGGTTAGAAAAAATCAAGACAAGCTGCAAACTAACAGGTATACGTGTTTCAGCTTACAGCCTTACTCATTACCTAGTTAAAACAATTGTGAAATGTGCTTTAAAAACTGGCAGCCTGTCCTCCCATTGGTAGTCGGGACACTCCCCTCAAAAATCCTCCAATGGGTGCATTAGTTGTGTAGCTACTAAAACCCCATTCAACAAAGGTAAATCATAATACAAAGTAGATTAACAAATAATTCATACAGTTGTTTACATAGCAAATAGCAAATAATGCACTTGTAATTTTGAAACAAAAAATGGATATATTGAATTTAGGTACAATAGTGATGAGAGGGACTCCAAACTCGGCAGGATCTCATGCTGTACAGGGGGATCATTCCTTTCAATGCTCACTGAAATACAACAATATAAACCAATTACTGTGTGTAAAGTGGAATTCATCACATTAGAACAGCCCTGTGTTATAGAGGGGTTAGAAACACGGGTAAAATACATGGGAACCCCCCTGAGGGTAGAAGCTACTACGGGAGGGGTGGGGGCCTCATGCACCCAGTGTCTAGTATTGGATATTATCAAATAGATGAATTACAATCACCACATGAACCCTACGTCTATAGGTGGGTTGTATATAGTAAAATAAAACAAATTGCAGGTGATCATCTTATACATTCAATATGATGAAAGCACAGAAAAAATTAGGCAGTTATAAATGCATATATTGATATTGCTTCAAAAAGCAAACCATCCATTCATAAGGGTATAATACCTGTGTGGACATGAATCTCTCCCTATTCATACAGTTGGACCCTGGCTAAGGGTGGTTCAAATAACCCTATCTAAATACTGGACTTATCAGAGGGTACTGAGCTCAAGCAGGCTAAGTTTAATATTTAAATGTAAATTTAATAAGCTCACCAAAGGTGAGTAAAGGTAGTACAGATATGATAGGCTAGGTGGGGGAGAGTGAGGCCTCACCAAAAATTGGTGATCCTTGTCTGAGGAATCAAGGAACTTTTTTGGTAAAATGATCCTCCAACCATGTCTTTGAAGGAACAATAGAAGTTGAATCGTATGAGATTCTGCAGAACGAAAAGACTGAGCAAGTACCAAGATATCGTCCAAATAAGGAAACACAGAGAACCTTTGAAAAGATTCCTAGAGCTGTCGCTAGGCCAGAAAGGAAGAGCAACAAATTGGTAATGCTTGTCTAAAAAAAGAGAATCTCAGAAAATGAAAATAATCTGAATGAAACAGAATATGAAGATATGCATCCTGCAAGTCTATTGTGGGCAAATAATGCCCTTGCTGAACAAAAGGCAGAATAGACCTTATAATAACCATTCTGAAAGATGGTACTCTTATATGACAATTCAAAAGATTTTCTTTCTTTGGGACAATGCATAGTTCTGAATAAAACCCCAGACCCCGTCCCTGAAACGGAACTGGTATGAATACCCCTGATAACTCCAGGTCTGAAACACACTTCAGGAAAGTCCATGAGCTAGTGACGTATGGGATATACATTCCTACCAGGAGGGGCAAAGTTTCCCAAACCTCAAAATGCCTATAAATACACCCCTCACCACACCCACAAATCAGTTTAACGAATAGCCAAGAAGTGGGGTGATAAGAAAAAAGTGCGAAGCATAAAAATAAGGAATTGGAATAATTGTGCTTTATACAAAAAAATCATAACCACCACAAAAAAGGGTGGGCCTCATGGACTCTTGCTAATATGAAAGAAATGAATTTATCAGGTAAGTTCTTACATAAATTATGTTTTCTTTCATGTAATTAGCAAGAGTCCATGAGCTAGTGACGTATGGGATAATGACTACCCAAGATGTGGATCTTCCACGCAAGAGTCACTAGAGAGGGAGGGATAAAATAAAGACAGCCAAATGAATGAGAAGTTTTAAAAGACTTTTTACGTTTACTAGAAGGAGGAATAACAGACATAGCCTTCTTAATGGATTTAGAAACAAAATCTCTTATGTTATCAGGAACACTCTGAGTATTAGATGTTGACGGAACAGCAACAGGTAATGTAACATTACTAAAGGAAATATTATCTGCATTAACAAGTTTGTCATGACATTCAGTACAAACAAATGCTGGAGGAACAGATACCACAAGTTTACAGCAGATACACTTAACTTTGGTAGATCCAGCACCAGGCAGCGATTTTCCAGAAGTATCTTCTGACTCAGTGTCAACGTGGGACATCTTGCAATATGTAATAGAAAAAACAACATATAAAGCAAAATTGATCAAATTCCTTAAATGACAGTTTCAGGAATGGGAAAAAATGCCAGAAAACAAGCTTCTAGCAACCAGAAGCAATAAATAATGAGATTTAAATAATGTGGAGACAATAGTGACGTCCATATTTTTTAGCGCCAAAAAAGACGCCCACATTATTTGGCGCCTAAATGCTTTTGGCGCCAAAAAATGACGCCACATCCGGAACGCCGACACCTTTGGCGCAAAAAAACGTCAAAAATGACGCAACTTCCGGCGACGTATGACGCCGGAAAAAAAATTTTGCGCCAAAAAAGTCAGCGCCAAGAATGACGCAATAAAATGAAGCATTTTCAGCCCCCGCGAGCCTAACAGCCCACAGGGAAAAAGTCAAATTTTAAGATAAGAAAAAAATTGATTTAATCAAATGCATTATCCCAAATATGAAACCGACTGTCTGAAATAAGGAACGTTGAACATCCTGAGTCAAGGCAAATAAATGTTTGAATACATATATTTAGAACTTTATAAAAAAGTGCCCAACCATAGCTTAGAGTGTCACAGAAAATAAGACTTACTTACCCCAGGACACTCATCTACATGTAGTAGAAAGCCAAACCAGTACTGAAACGAGAATCAGTAGAGGTAATGGTATATATAAGAGTATATCGTCGATCTGAAAAGGGAGGTAAGAGATGAATCTCTACGACCGATAACAGAGAACCTATGAAATAGACCCCGTAGAAGGAGATCATTGAATTCAAATAGGCAATACTCTCCTCACATCCCTCTGACATTCACTGCACGCTGAGAGGAAAACCGGGCTCCAACCTGCTGCGGAGCGCATATCAACGTAGAATCTAGCACAAACTTACTTCACCACCTCCATAGGAGGCAAAGTTTGTAAAACTGATTTGTGGGTGTGGTGAGGGGTGTATTTATAGGCATTTTGAGGTTTGGGAAACTTTGCCCCTCCTGGTAGGAATGTATATCCCATACGTCACTAGCTCATGGACTCTTGCTAATTACATGAAAGAAAGACTTCTCACAGGCGGTCTTACTCTGAATCCTATTCTGTACCCCTGAGAAACAATATTCTGAATCTAAGGAGTTTGGACCGAATTGAACCAAACAACTTTAGAAAAATCTTAACCTGCCCCCACCAGCTAAGCTGGAATAAGGGCCGCACCTTCTTGCGAATTTGGGGGCTGGCCTTGATCTCTTAAATGGCTTGAATTCATTCCATTTTGAAGAAAGCTTCCAATTAGAAACATATTACTTGGGGAAGAATTAGGTTTCTGTTCCTTATTAAGAACAAAAATGGTTATAAGCTTAAGATTTACCCTTAGAACTTAATCTTGAGGCAAAAAAACTCCCTTCCCCACAGTAACAGTTGAAATGATTGAATCCAACTGTGAACCAAATAATTTATTACCTTGGAAGGAAAGAAAATAGAAATCTAGCACAAACTTACTTCACCACCTCCATAGGAGGCAAAGTTTGTAAAAACTGAATTGTGGGTGTGGTGAGGGGTGTATTTATAGGCATTTTGAGGTTTGGGAAACTTTGCCCCTCCTGGTAGGATTGTATATCCCATACGTCACTAGCTCATGAACTCTTGCCAATTACATGAAAGAAATGAAAGGGATATTCCCTCAGATGTCAAAGAGAGCTATAATCCTCCCTAACAACAGTAGCAAACATTCTTTCATCCACATGAAATAATGTTATTGTGAGAATATTAAGTCAAATGTGTCAGCAAAGTATTTTACTCTAATAAACTATACTTAGAAGGATGCCATGTTTGCCCACCCCAGTTGGCATTCATCTAAATAGTCTGAGCTTGTCTAACAGGAGCTGGGGTTTTTCTATTAGGGCAGAGGAAGAGATTATTACATTGTGCCAGATTTCATTCAGCACCCTCCCATGACTGTACTGTTACTCTCTCTGCATGTTACCCCTCACTGCTACCTAGCAAGGCTTTTTCCACAAAGCTGGCCAGGAAGCAGTGTTCTACTTTTTGTGCTGCATAGATCTACTAGACCAGGAATGTGACAAAAAAAAGCAAAATATATACATTTTGGGAAAGAGAAGGGAGAGAAATAAAAGTGAAACTATGAAACAAATAAGTATAACTGAATCACATATTAAAGAAGGGCTGTATATATAAAAAGAGAACTAGTAGTATACAATGCAAAATAAAGCAAGCTTTTAGGTATTCAGTAAACATAAGAAAATGCTACTTTCAAAAAAAGGCAGCTGAAAATGAAAGATAAAAAATAATAGTTTATCTTCACCGTTTCTAGTTGACACTGAAGATTTTTGAAACAAGAAACAAAACAGAAAATGGTAAAGACAAATGTATTAAATATACGGATTATTCATCTTTATTGCAATATAGAATACAAAATATTTACACGTTATGATTGTTTTTAAGTCTCACAATAAAAGGGCAAATAATATCATTATATTCTACCCATGTGGGAGATGAAATGTGCAAAATCCTGAATAAAGACAGAACTTAAAGGGACATGAAACCCAATTTTTTTTTCTTTAATGATTGAGAGCATTTCTAATTTACTTTATTTATTTGAAAAAGCAGGAATTTAAGTTTAGGAGCTGGCCCATTTTTGGTTCCGCACACTGGGTGGCACTTGATGATTGGTGGCTACATTTAGAAAGTGCTACCCAGGTTCTGAACCAAAAATGGGCCGGCTCCTAAGCTTACATTCCTGCTTTTCAAATAAAGATACCAAGAGAATAAAGAAAATTTGATAATAGGAGTAAATTCGAAAGTTGCTTAAAATTGCATGCTCTCAATCATTAAAGAAAAAAAAAATTGGGTTTCATGTCCCTTTAAGTTCTGTCTTTATTCAGGATTTTGCACATTTCATCTCCCACATGGGTAGAATAGAGGGAGATAATGATATTAATTGCATGCTCTATCAATCATGGAAGGAACAATTTTGGGTTTCATATCCCTTTAAGTACAAATAGTTGCCATGTCTAGTTACCAGATAAATCTTGCACAAGAAATGTTGATTCACATTTCTAGGTTTCAGATTATTTAAATATCATCATGGAATCCAGGCTTCTTTAGCATTTATATGTAGGTACGTTTAGAATGTGTTGTCTATGCATGGACAATAGCAGCAAACCACCCTCTAAATTAACTTTTACTTTAATAAAGAGAGACAGTATTTAAACCACAACCAGAACTCTTGTGGAGTCTTAAATGAACGATCAGTGAGATATTGTTCCTTCTGTAGGTCACTCATGTTACTTCTGGCCTTTTAAATTAAAGGGACAGTCAAGTATAAATTAAACTTTCATTATTCAGATAGGACTTTTAATTTTAATTGACTTTCCAATTTACTTTTATCATCAAATTTGCTTTTTTCTCTTAGTATTCTTAGTTTAAACTAAACATAGGTAGGCTCATATGCTAATTTCTAGGCCTTTGAGGGCTGCCTCTTATCACAGGCTTTTTAAATCTTTTCAACACAAAGAGACAGAAAGTACACGTGGGCCATATAGATAACACTGTGTTCAGGCACAGGGGGTTATTTAAGATTTAGCACAAAAACATAATTTATGCTTACCTGATAAATTTATTTCTCTTGTAGTGTATCCAGTCCACGGATCATCCATTACTTATGGGATATATTCTCCTTCCCAACAGGAAGTTGCAAGAGTCCACCCACAGCAAAGCTGCTATATAGCTCCTCCCCTAACTGCCATTACCAGTCATTCGACCGAAAACATGCAGAGAAAGGAAAACCATAGGGTGCAGTGGTGACTGTAGTTTAATGGAAAAATTACCTGCCTTAAAGTGACAGGGCGGGCCGTGGACTGGATACACTACAAGAGAAATAAATTTATCAGGTAAGCATAAATTATGTTTTCTCTTGTTAAGTGTATCCAGTCCACGGATCATCCATTACTTATGGGATACCAATACCAAAGCTAAAGTACACGGATGATGGGAGGGACAAGGCAGGTACTTAAACGGAAGTTACCACTGCCTGTAAAAAACCCTTTCTCCCAAAAATAGCCTCCGAAGAAGCAAGGTATCAAATTTGTTAAATTTGAAAAAGTATGAAACGCAGACCAAGACTCCGTCTTGTAATCTGTTCAACAGAAGCCACATTTAAAAAAGGCCCAAGTGAAAACCACAGCTCTAGTAGAATGAGCTGTAATCCCTTCAGGAGGCTGCTGTCCAGCAGTCTCATAAGCTAAATGAATTATGCTTTTTAACCAAAAAGACAGAGAGGTTGCTGAAGTCCTTTGACCTCTCCTCTGTCCAGAATAGACAACAAACAAGGTGAATGTTTGATGAAAATCTGTAGTAGCTTGTAAGTAAAACTTTAAAACACGAACCACGTCCAAATTGTGTAATAGACGTTCCTTCTTTGAAGAAGGATTAGGATACAAGAATGGAACAACAATCTCTTGAGTGATATTCTTGTTAGATACCACCTTAGGTAAAAACCCAGGTTGGTACACAGGACTACCTTATCCGTACGGAGAACCAGATAAGGAGAATCACATTGCAACGCAGATAACTCGGAGACTCTATGAGCCGAGGAAATAGCTACCAAAAAGGAACTTTCCAAGATAGAAGTTTGATATCTATGGAATGAAAAGGTTCAAATGGAACTCCTTGAAGAACCTTAAGAACCAGCTTTAAGCTCCATGGCGGAGCAACATTTTTAACCACAGGCTTGGTTCTAACCAAAGCCTGACCAAATGCCTGAACGTCTAGAATACCTGCCAAACGCTTGTGCAAAAGAATAGACAGAGTAGAAATCTGTCCTTTTAAAGAACTAGCTGACAACCCTTTTCTCAAAATCATCTTGGAGAAAAGATAATATCCTGGGAATCCAGACTTTACTCCATGAGTAACCCTTGGATTCATAACAATAAGATATTTACACCATATCTTATGTTAAATTTTCCTAGAGACAGGCTTTTATGCCTGTATTAAGGTATCAATTACTGACTCGGAGAAGCCATGCTTTGATAACATCAAGCGTTCTGTCTCCAGGCAGTCCATCTCAGATTAGTTATATTTAGATGGTTGAAAAGACCCTGAGGTAGAGGGTCCTGTCTCAGAAGCAGAGACCGTGGTGGAAAGGATGACATGTCCACCAGATCTGCATACCAGGTCCTGCGTGGCCACGCAGGCGCTGTCAAAAGCACCAAAGCACTCTCCTGCTTGATCTTGTGCAAACCCCTCCGGAGGGAATTCCCACTCCCCCGGATGAAAAGTCTGACGACTTAGAAAATCTGCCTCCCAGTTCTCAACACCTGGGATAGGGATAGCTTTTAGACAAGAGTGAGTCTCTGTCCAGTGAATTATTTTAAGACTTCTAACATTGCTAGGGAACTTCTGTTCCCCCTTGATGGTTGATGTAAGCCACAGTCGTGATATTGTCCGACTGAAATATGATGTACCTCAGAGTTGCTAACTGAGGCCAAGTCTGAAGAGCATGGAATATCGCTCCCAGTTCCAGAATATTCATTAGAAGGAGGGTCTCCTCCTGAGTCCACTATCCCTGAGCCTTCAGGGAGTTCCAGACTGTATCCCAACCTAAAAGGCTGGCATCTGTTGTAACAATTGTCCCATCTGACCTGCGGAAGGTCATACCCTTGGACAGATGGACCCGAGATAGTCACCAGAGAAGAGAATCTCTGGTTTCTTGGTCCGGATTTAACAGGAGAACAAATCTGTGTAATCCCCGTTCCTCTGGCTGAGCATGCATAGTTGCAGTGGTCTGAAATGTAGGCGTGCAAACGGTACTATGTCACTTGCCGCTACCATTAAGCCGATTACATTCATGTACTGAGCCACCAAAGGGCGCGGATGGAATGAAGAACACGGCAGAAATTTAGAAACTTTGACAACCTGGACTCCGTCAGGTAAATTTTAATTTCTACAAAATCTATCAGAATCCCTAGGAGGGAAACCCTTGATATTGGGGATAGAGAACTCTTTCCTTGTTCACTTTCCACCCATGCGATCTCAGAAATGCCAGTACTACGTCCGTATGAGACTTGGCAACTTGGATGTTTGACGCCTGTATCAGGATGTCGTCTAAATAAGGGGCCACTTCTATGCCCCGCGGCCTAAGGACCGCCAAAGTGACCCCAGAACCTCCATAAAGATTCTAGGGGCTGTAGTTAACCCAAAGGAAAGAGCTACAAACTGGTAATGCCTGTCTAGAAAGGCAAACCTGAAAAACCGATGGTGATCTTTATGCATCGTAATGTGAGGATAAGCATCCTTCAAATCCATTGTAGTCCTCTATTGACTCTCCTGGATCATAGTTAAGATGATACGAATAGTTTCCATCTTAAATGATAGAATTCTAAAGAATTTGATTAAGATCTTTTAGATCCAAAATAGGTCTGAAGGTTTCCTTTCCTTGGGAACCACAAACCGATTTGAGGAAAACTGTGTCCCTGTTCCTCTATTGGAACTGAATGGGTCACGTACACAATGCAAGAATGTCTCTTTCTTTATCTGGTTTGCAGATAAATGTGAAAGGCAAAAACTCCCCTTTTTTGGGGGGGGAAAGCTTTGAAATCCAGAAGATATCTCTGGGGTATAATTTCCAATGCCCAGGGATCCTGGGCATCTCTTGCCCACGCCTGGGCGAAGAATGAAGTCTGCCCCCTATAGGATCCGTTACCAGATAGGGGTCCGTTCCTCATGCTGTTTTAGAGGCAGCAGCAGGCTCCTTGACCTGCTTATCTTTGTTCCAGGTCCGGTTGTCTCCAGACCGCCTTGGACTGAGCAAAAGTTCCCTCTTATTTTGCCTTAGAGGAAGTTGATGCCACACCTGCCTTGAATTTTCGAAAGGCATGAAAATTAGGCCTTTTTTGTCCCTTGATTTGGACCTGTCCTGAGGAAGGGCATGATCTTTTCCTCCAGTGATATAAGTAATAATCTCCTTCAAACTAGGCCTGAATAGGGTCTGCCCCTTGAAGGGAAGTTAAGTAGCTTATTTATTAAAGTCACGACAGCTGACCATGATATAAGCCATAGCGCTCTGCGCGCCAGTATAGTAAAAAACAGAATTCTTAGCCGTTAGTCTAGTCAAAGGAACAAAGGCATCAGAAAACAAAGGAATTGGCTAGCTTAAGTGCTCTAAGCTTGTCAAATATATTAATCCAATGGAGCCTGTAAAGCCTCATCAAGAGACTCAAACCAGAACGCCGCAGCAGCAGTGACAGGAGCAATGCGTGCAAGGGGCTGCAGGATAAAACCTTGTTGAATAAACATTTTTTATCCATTGGATCTAAAAAAGCACAACAGTCCTCGCCAGAGGTAGTGGTACGCTTAGCTAGAGTAGAAACTCTTCTCTCCACCTTAGGAACTGTCTGCCATAAGTCCCGTGTGGTGGCAACTATTAGAAAACATTCTTCTAAAAAATAGGAGGGGAAGAGAACGGCACACCTGGTCTATCCCATTCCTTATGAAAAATTTTAGTAAACCTCTTTAGGTATTGGAAAAACATAAGTACACACCGGCACTGCATATTATTTATCCAGTCTACACAATTTCTCTGGCACTGCGATTGTACACATTCATTCAGAGCAGCTAAAGCCTCCCTGAGCAACAAGTGGAGGTTCTCAAGCATAAATTTTAAATGTAGAAATATCAGAATCAGGTTAAATCATCTTCCCTGAGTCACAAATATCACCCACAGACTAAGCATATTGTGAGGTAGTATCAGACATGGTTCTTAAAGCGTCTGTATGCTCTGTATCTACCCCCAGAGCTGTTTTGCTTTCCTTTAATTTCAGGTAGTCTGACTAATACTGCTGCCAGTGTATTATACACAACCTTTGCCATGTCTTGTAAAATAAACGCTATGGGCGCCATTGATATACTTGGCGCCATTTGAGCGTGAGTCCCTGGAGCGGGAGTCAAAGGGTCTGACACGTGGGGAGAGTTAGTCGGCATAACTTCCCCCTCGACAGAATCCTCTGGTAAAATAAACGCTATGGGTGCCCTTGATGTACTTGGCGCCATTTGAGCGTGAGTCCCTAAAGCGGGAGTCAAAGGGTCTGACACGTGGGGAGAGTTAGTCGGCATAACTTCCCCCTCGACAGAATCCTCTGGTGATAATGTTTTTAAATACAAAAAATGATCTTTATTGTTTAACATGAAATCAGTACATCTGGTACACATTCTAAAATGGGGTTCCACCATGGCTTTAAACATAATAAACACAGAGCCTCCTCTATGTTAGACATGTTAGAACTAATAAAGAGACTAGTAAGCTTGGAAAACACTTTAAATCAAGTTAACAAGCAAATATAACAAACGTTACTGTGCCTTTAAGAGAAACAAATTTTGTCAAAATTTGAAAAACAGTGAAAAAAGGCAGTAAATCAAACGAAATTTTTACAGTACATGTAATAAGTTAACAGAGCATTGCACCCACTTGCAAATGGATGATTAACCCCTTAATGCAAAAAACAGATAAAAAAAAAAAAAAACGACATTTTTTTAAACAGACACAACAAAACTGCCACAGCTGAGCTGTGGATTACCTTCCCTATAACTGTTTCTATGCAAAATTTAAGCCAGCCATGTGGAAAAATTAGGCCCCAATAAGTTTTATCACCAAACATATGTTAAAAAACGATTAAACATGCCAGCAAACGTTTTAAAACACATTCTTATAAGAGTATGTATGTCTATTAATAAGCCTGATCCAGTCGCTATCACTGCATTTAAGGCTTTACTTACATTACTTCGGTATCAGCAGTATTTTCTTAGTCAATTCCATTCCTTAGAAAAATATATTACTGCACATACCTTAGCATATATCTCTATCAATCAGCCTGGTACCAGTCGCTTTCACTGCATTTAAAGGCTGTACTTACATTACTTCGGTATCAGCAGTATTTTCTTAGTCAATTCCATTCCTTAGAAAAATATTTTACTGCACATACCTTATTTGCAGGAAAACCTGCACGCCATTCCCCCTCTGAAGTACCTTACTCCTCAGAATGTGTGAGAACAGCAACTGGATCTTAGTTACGTCTGCTAAGATCATAGAAAAAACGCAGGCAGATTCTTCTTCCAAATACTGCCTGAGATAAACAGCACACTCCGGTGCCATTTAAAAATAACAAACTTTTGATTGAAGAAATAAACTAAGTATAAAAAACCACAGACTCTCACGACCTCCTATCTATGTTGAGACTTGCAAGAGAATGACTGGTAATGGCAGTTAGGGGAGGAGCTATATAGCAGCTTTGCTGTGGGTGGACTCTTGCAACTTCCTGTTGGGAAGGAGAATATATCCCATAAGTAATGGATGATCCGTGGACTAGATACACTTAACAAGAGAAACAATGCTAAATTTGAGACAATAGATAATAAACAGTCACAGTCATGTGATCAGGGGGCTGGAAGAAGGTTCCTAGATACAAGGTAATCACAGAGGTAAAAAGTACATTAATATAACTGTGTTGGTTATGCAAAACTGGGGAATGGGTAATAAAGGGATTATCTATCTTTTAAAACAATAACAATTCTATGGTTGACTGTCCCTTTAAATGAATATGTTTAACAAACACAAGGAGAGTTGGATTTGACTTTCTTTTGTAAAATGACAACGTGATCTCAAAAGCTACACAAACAGTAACTAGTTTTGTGGTTTCCTTCTCTAAAAAGGTTTCTCTGGTAACAGATGCTTTGTAACCAACATCATTCTGGATAAGGATTAATATACAATTAAACCCTCTCTGGCTGGAGAAGATGATATTTTAGTAACACATAACCATAAAGAACACAAAAAACAATTTTTTTCTTTCATGAATCAGACAGCGCATGCAATTTTAAGCAACTTTGTAATTTACTCCTATTATACATTTATCTTTATTTAAAAAAGCAGGAATGTAAGGTTAGGAGCCGGACCATTTTTGGTTCAGGACCTGGGTAGCGCTTGCTGATAGGTGGCTACATTTAGCCAGCAATCATCAGGCACTATCCGGGTGCTGAACCAAAAATCGTCCGGCTCCTATGCTTACATTCCTGCTTTTTCAAATAAAGATAGCAAGAGAATTTAGAAAACATTATAATAGGAGTAAATTATAAAGTTGTTTAAAATTGCAAGCTCTATCTAAATCATGAAAGAAAAAAAAAAGGGTTTTGTGTCCCATTAATCAAAGGGATATGAAACCCATTTATTTTCATACAGGATTCAGAAAAAGCATACTTTTTTTAAACAATTTTCCAATTTACTTCTGTTATCACAATTGCTTAATTTTCTTGGTATCCTTTATTTAAAGGGCAGCAGTTCACTCACATCAGGTGAGTTAATGACAAGAGGCCATACGTGCAGCCACCAATCAACAGCTAGTTACCAGTAGTGCATTACTGATCCTGAGCCTACTTAAGTATGCTTTTCAACAATGGATACCAAGAGAAGAAAAGCAAACTAGAGAATAGAAGTGAATTAAAAAGTTTGTTTAAATCGCATGATCTATCTGCATGATGAAAAAAAGAAAAATGTGTTTCATATCCCTTTAAGAAAAGCTTTTCTGACACTGGGGAAGACTCAGACACCGATTAAAAAAATGTTTATTTAATTTAATTAAAAATATACAGGCAGACTCAGTGGGGATTACAGAATGTGTCATATACTTTAATCAAACAAAATTACTAAGGAAAGCAAATAAGAATTACAAATATAATTAACATAAGCTAAAATATATTAATCAAATAAAGGTCAGGGATTTTCTTATTTCTAGAATGTCCTCAAAGACAAACCTGTTAGGAAATAGAAATTTACAAAGCAGATAGGTAGGAGATTGATGAATGAATAACATTTTTTACCCACGCAGACCCAGACACATGGTCTTAGCTCAGGCAAGCAGATCTCTAATCACTGCCTATTGCTATTTTCACAGAAAACATCAGTTTGCTTAGAGCTCCAGTTGTATTTAGAAGAAGAATCTGGTTGGGTGAATTAGGGGGAGTGTAGCCGAGAGAAGGCGCCTCTTGGGCATGATGAGAGGTATTGTGAGATGCTGCATCTGATTTCAGGAAGTCATCCGGCATATTTAATAACCTGATAGATTCCACGGAGAGGAGCTGTCTTCACTTTCTGTAAGACTGGCTGCCTGCAGAAGAACGAGGACGTATAGTCAGTATTACTAATAATGAGGAATAATTGTTTCAAAATGACTCAAACTGTAGTAGTTAATTAAGTTTATGTAGTATAAATACAGAGATGTACCACACGAGATCTGTCCTTAGATTCATTATTTTTTTTTCTTTACTCTACATCAACTAATAACAAATGAAGAAAGGTTAAAGGGACAGTATACACTCATTTTCATATAACTGCATGTAAAAGACACTACTATAAAGAATAAGATGCACAGATACTGATATAAAAATCTAGTATAAAATGGTTTAAAAACTTACTTAGAAGCTTTCAGTTTAGCTATGTTGAAAAGGTAGTTGGAAAGCCCACTGCAAGTGGGAAATAAGACACTCCCCCCCCCTCCCCCTTCTTTTGCATATGAAAAGACCCTTTACACAAACAGGAGCAAGCTGGAGTAGGTATCTGACGGTATTCACATAAAACTTTGGGGCTTGGTTAGGAGTCTGAAAATCAGAGCAATGTTATTTAAAAATAAGCAAAATTATACATTTTTAAAAAAAACAAACTTTATGGGCTTTATAAATAGATCATCTACAAAACATTTATGCAAAGAAAAAAATAGTGTATAATGGCCCTTTAAAGAAATAAAGAAATAGTGTGAAACATGCTGAGGGCCCTCATCTTCTAAATCAGCTTTTAAATATAAACATGACACACATTTCTAAACAAACAAACAAACAAACAAACTTAAGGAGAAATAAGGCTATGAGCCCTGACAACAAAACAAAAAAAGACAAGTGTTTGCTGCCAGAATGTCATTATTATATTATTACTATGGCAACCACGTGACATGAAACACCTCATTTGATTGGTAGGACACCCAATCATTGAAATGTTGGTTCTAATGTTATATTTCTATGTAGAGGGGTTTGAGGTATTTAGTACAGACTCAAAATAAGATCATTGCTTTGCGTTATTGGACATTGTCCTGACAATCACCTGACAGATGCCAGCACAAAGACCACACATTGGAAATAGCTGATAATGTCTCATAAGGATATTTTGTGTGTATCACGTAAACTCTGTAAGAGCTTTTCTAGAACAAGTATCCTCCATATTGTGAATACAACTAGTATACATACTTGCTATTGTTATGGCAATAATCTATAAATGATATGGGCATGAAACACACATTGGGTCTAATATCTGTCACTTGCGAAATAGAGGGTCAGACAACAGGAAAGCTAAGGGCTCTGTTAGAATCGACACTCCCTGTTTGCTGATATTGAAGGTGATCACAAATTCATTTGAGCCCCCTCCCTTGGTGATGCATTAAACATTTTTACAATGGTAATATGTAGTTAGAGTTCACAAATTCATAGATACTTCTACATTGCAGTGTGAATAATATGGTCTGTAGATACAAATGCAGCTGCGTGATGTAAAACAATCTCAGATGACAACCATGACTACTGAAACCTAGATGAACACATCAGGTGAGCCACTGACAAGAGGCATATGTGTATAGCTGCCAATCACCAGCTAGCTCTGCTCTGCTGCATCGCTGTTCTACACTTTAACTATGTATTTAATCCCTTTGCAGTTCTTTGCAAGCAAACATGATCTAACACATGAATGCTTTTTTTTGTCCCTTTAATGATCTCAAATAAGAAACTGAATTTAGTTTTCTGAGTAGTACCTTCTGTTTATAACTTCCCCAAGCACTCAGTGACCTCTGTGCATTATATATTCCAAATATTTGTGCATGTAAAAAGTCCTCACCCTTTAAAAATCTCCTGCGTTAATCAATGATTTGGTTTACATATTAAGAGGGAAGATACCAGCAGTTACAGCATTGAGAGCTAAGATGAAGAGCTATACATGTTAAACCTGCAAACGTTAAAGCACTCACAGCAACATGCTACACACATGGATTGGAAATGTCCTGAACAGATATGACCATTTTCTCTGATAATCTGCACGTAAACCACTATATTGAATTATGTGATTTTAAATGGACAAGGACTTTCTTTCTCAGATTTTGTTAAATACAACAAAGGGTTAAATAACTCCTATCAACACAAAAGATACCTAGCACAGCTGTGAGAAATGACTGCACTAAACTCAAAGGCAAATATCTCCATACAAACAGATGCATTCAATAACCACCCCCACCACTCATCTGTCCATTCTCAGTCTTTAGTTGGACTAGGTCCATTACACAGTGCCAAAGCGCACAAATAGGCAGGAAGCATATGTCCATACTGATCATCTGCTTGGGGAGGAAGCACATTGCCTGCCCCAATCACAGGTAAATAAAAACTGTGACCTATGATAATATGGGGGGGGGGGGGGGGGGGGGGGAGACAAACAGAAAGGAGCAGTGACTCACATACACATTTGTAGACTCATCATTAAAAGAAGCAGTAAACACCTGGTGATTTTGTTATATAAAATGCTTAGTTTTGTGCAATATTTTGTCATTATTTATGTGGCCCCTATTTCATGTAATCTAGCTTTGAAAACTGAGCAGTTTCTAATTCTCAGAACTTGCAATGCGCCCTGCTAACACCTCAAGGCTAACTCTGCTACATATCTGTCCCTAAATGGCTTTATCAGATACCAACTGGAAAACAATGCATTTTATACTTATTTTTTTTTTAACAGTGGCTAGTCTTTATGTCTGTGGACTAAAGCCAGATGTGGGTGGAGTTTGGCTATTGAAAAATAATAGTAGTAAAAACTGTCCCTGTAACAATACAGATATCCCTTTTGCTTGCTCATTTAAAGGGACATTATACACTCATTTTTTCTTTGCATAAATGTTTTGTAGATGATCTATTTATATAGCCCATAAAGTTTTTTTTTTTAAATTAATGTATAGTTTTGCTTATTTTTAAATAACATTGCTCTGATTTTCAGACTCCTAACCAAGCCCCAAAGTTTTATGTGAATACGCTCAGCTACCTACTCCAGCTTGCTCCTGTTTGTGTAAAGGGACTTTTCATATGCAAAAGAAGGGGGAGGGGGGGAGTGTCTTATTTGCCACTTGCAGTGGGCTTTCCAGCGGCCTTTTCAACAGAGCCAAACTGACAGCTTCTAAGTACGTTTTTAAACAGTTTTATACTGGATTTTTATATCAGTATCTGTGCATCTTATTCTTTATAGTAGTGTCTATTACATGCAGTTATATGAAAATGAGTGTATACTGTCCCTTTAAACAATTCCTTTCTCACTTGTAGATAAAGCAGCTGATAAATCCATTCAGAAGTCTGTAAACACATCAAGTAAACCAGAAACCCTTCCTCTTCATACCACTTACTCTGTCTACTGCGCGTAGAGGATCCAGCAGAGCTCGGGCGGCTGGTTTGTTGTGGACCAGACTGGGAGAACTGGGGTGCGATGGTGGGGGTCTTTGCCTTACGGGGGCTGACACTCGGCAGCTCAGAGGCCTGGGACAGCCAAGATCTGCAATTTTTATATACAATGATCAGATATTAAAAATGCTGAACCGATGGGAAGTCTTGAATCAGGTCTAGTTCACCGGCTTTAAACAGTTGTAGACTCAAATAAATGACAACAAATGTACACACTCTTTAGCTTTACTTATAGTAACAGATTCCTACACTAGGTAAGTGTCTTATAAACATGAATTAGTGCTCAGCTTGGTGTAGTATAAACCAATTGTTCTGTGTAGTGACTGCACATCCCTCAGCAGCACTATTTAGTGTTCATTTATAAAATGCCATAATGCAAATGAATAGTAAAGACACACAGTGTGCACAATATGGCAGGACGTATACAGCTGTGTGACGGGAGCGCTGTGTATTATAGTAGTGAGTTCTCCGGCACTACAATGTTTACCTGCTGGTATGGCCATTACTTTTGTCTAGTCCCAAATCAAGTAGCCGTGGTGATGCAGGAGTCACTGCCCCCCGCTGGTCTGTTCGGCTGGTTGGTGATAGGACCTGAGATGCTTCAGAATCAATGGCTATAATAGGAGTAAAGTAATACTCAGTTATACCAAACACAGTACATATTTTACCCCCACAAAAAAGCAAGGTGACAAAACTACAACTATAATAAAGACATTTAACTGTCATTGTTTAGAAAGAACACAACATTTTAACAGACTTCTCAGTTGACTTTGATTATTAAATTTACTTGTTATCTTGTTATCCTTTGTTGAAAATCATACCTTGGTAGGCTCAGGGAGCAGCATTGCACTACTGGGACCTAGCTGCTGATTGACTCACCAGGTGTTTTCGGCTAGCTCCCAGTAATGTGCTGCTGCTGCTTTGGAGCTCACTTTAAATGGACATGAAACTCAAAATTGTTCTTTCGTGATTGAGATAGAGGATGTGATATTAAACAACTTTCCAATTTACTTCTAATATCTAATTTGTTTCTCTCTTTCCTTTGCTGAAAAGGATACCTAGGAAGGCTCTGGAGCTGCTGATTGGTGGCTGCACATATCTGCATCATGTAATTGTCGCAGTAGTGCATTGCTGCTGCTTCAAAAAAGGATACCAAAAGAATGAAGCATTAAATGATAGAAGTAATTTGGAAAGTTGTTTAAAATTGTATTCTCTGTCTTAATCATTAATGAAAAGTTTGGGTTTCATGTCCCTTTAAAGCCTTTGCAGGGGTTAAACACAGCTGTAGACAAGCAATAGTGCAATGATACAAAGTTCTAACATCAGGGCATTTTGTTTTTACACTTTTATGTCCCTTTAAGTAGCCAATCCCTGCATTGCGACAGCACAAACAAACAGTAGGAGCAATTTATTGCTATGGGAGCTGCTAAAATAGCAACATGAGCCCTGTCACTGTGTCTTTTTCATTACACATGCCTTTAGCATTACATATAAAGCCACTACAGCAGGGGTGGCATAACTTGTGCCCAAGGCAATGTAAATGCAATCTCACCAGGGCTCAGGGCATCTTTTTAATGTAAAGGGACAGTGGAGAAACATTAAAAGTGATTTTTCTTACAAATCCAGGATTTATTTCAACACCTGCAGATTCATAATAATTTACTACAACTGCAGCCTGAAACCAGACAGGTTTTTTTCAGTGCCACACAGGACACTTGTTCCAAAGGTTCACTACCCCTGTACTACAGCATACCTGAGGAATCCATATCTCCCCTCTTCATTCATAATTAACATACAGGTTCAACAAGAGTTATCAATATTTACTCTGTACGTTATCCAGCAGGGTCTCCCTATCCTTTTTCTCTTATCTTTACTCATTCCCACCACTGCATAGTTTCTCTTTTGCAAGGGCCTCTTTTAAACTTGTTTCTAAAACATTATTTCCCATAAATCCTTTGTCTAACGCATGATGCTTTTTTAGTTAAATAATTTGTATGTTTTTTAAGTGCTTTTTTGAAACCTTTTTTTTTTTAAATGATATACTTTGACATTTATGTTGCTGGACTGTTATGTAATCTGAAATCAATAAAAACATAAATTATGCTTACCTGATAAGAAAATGTTTGCTTACCTGATAATTTCTTTTCCATCTGTATGGGAAGAGTCCACAGCTGCATTCCTTATTTGTGGGAAATACTGAACCTGGCCACCAGAAGGAGGCAAAGACACCCCAGCCAAAGGCTTAAATACCTCCCCCACTTCCTCATAACCCCAGTAATTCTGCTGAGGGAACATGGAACAGTAGGAGAAATATCAGGGTATAAATGGTGCCAGAAGAAAAAAATTCAAATTTAGGGCCGCCCATCGGAGAACAGGGGCGGGAGCTGTGGACTCTTTCCCATACAGATGGAAATGAAATTATCAGGTTAGCATAATTTATGTTTTCCATTTTAACATGGGAAGAGTCCACAGCTGCATTCCTTACTTGTGGGAAACATATACCCAAGCTCTAGAGTACACGGAATGCTAAACGGGAGGGAAAAAGGAGAGGCGGACCCTAATCTAAGGGCACCACAGCCTCAAAACCTTTCTCCCGAAGGCTGCTTCAGCAGAAGCAAAAACATCAAACTTTTAAAATTTTGGAAAAAGTATGTAAGAAGAACCAGATAGCCGCCTTACACATCTGATCCATAGAGGCCTCATTTTGAAGGCCCAAGAGGAAACCACTGCTCTCGTAGAATGAGCCGTAATCCTCAGAGGAGGTTTATGTCCCACCGTTTCTATGCTAAATGGGTGACACTCCTCAGACAAAAAGATAAGGAAGTCGAAGAGGCCCTCTGACCCCTACGCTTCCCAGAAAAGAGAACAAACAGAGAAAGAGGTTTGTCTAAATTCCTTTGTGGCCCCGAAGCTAGAACTTCAAGGCACAAACCACATCCAGAAATTTGTTGTAAGCGTTCCTTCAACGAAGAAGTATTAGGACATAAGAAAGGAACCCCAATCTCTTGATTGATGTTGCGAATTGACACAACCTTAGGAAGAAAACCTAACTTGGTTCGTAGAACAGCCTTATCGGCATGAAAAGCCATATAAGGAGGGACGCATTGCAAAGCAGCAATCACAGATACTCTGCGCGCAGAAGCAATAGTCAGTAGAAAAGTAACCTTCCAAGACAACAATTTAACATCTGGAAGCTCTGCAAACCTCTTGTGCAGTAACACAGACAGGGCCAAAAACTGTCCCTTCAGGGGACTTGCAGAAAAGCCCTTCTTCAGGTTATCCTGGAGAACAGAATAAGTAGGTCCTCCACACCTTATGATAGATGCGACGAGCAACCAGCTTACGAGCTTGAATGAGAGTAAAAATAACTCACTCAGAAAACCCTATCTTGGCTAGGACTAAGCGTTCAATCTCCACGCAGTCAGCCTCAGAGAATCTAGATATTGATGAACAGAGAGAACTTGGTCAGCAGATCCCAGCGACAAGGTAACTTCCACGGATTAAATGATGACATCCCCCTAGATCCGCGAACCATATCCTTCGCGGCCAAGAAGGAGCAGTCAGTATCAATGATGCCTGCTTGACTCGAGCCACTACACTAGGAAGTAATAAAAACAAAATTTATGCTTACCTGATAAATTTCTTTTGCGATGTACTGAGTCCACGGATTCATCCTTACTTGTGGGATATTCTCCTTCCTAACAGGAAGTGGCAAAGAGAGCACCACAGCAGAGCTGCCTATATAGCTCCCCCCTTAACTCCACCCCCCAGTCATTCGACCAAAGGCTTAGGAAGAAAAAAGGAGAAACTATAATGTGCAGAGGTGACTGAAGTTTATAAACAAAAATACCATCTGTCTTGAATAGACAGGGCGGGCCGTGGACTCGGTACATCGCAAAAGAAAGAAATGTATCAGGTAAGCATAAATTTTGTTTTATTTTGCATGATGTACCGAGTCCACGGATTCATCCTTACTTGTGGGATACCAATACCAAAGCTTTAGGACACAGATGAAGGGAGGGACAAGACAGAAACCTAAACAGAAGGCACCACTGCTTGCAAAATCTTTCTCCCAAAAATAGCCTCCGAAGAAGCAAAAGTATCAAATTTGTAAAATTTTGAAAAGGTATGAAGCGAAGACCAAGTCGCAGCCTTACAAAACTGTTCAACAGAAGCATAATTTTTAAAAGCCCATGTGGAAGCTACCGTTCTAGTAGAATGAGCTGTAATCCTTTCAGGAGGCTGCTGCCCAGCAGTCTCATAAGCCAAACGGATGATGCTTTTCAGCCAAAAGGAAAGAGAAGTTGCCGTAGCCTTTTGACCCTTACGCTTTCCAGAATAGACAACAAACAAAGAAGAAGTTTGACAAAAATCTTTGGTTGCCTGCAAATAAAATTTCAAAGCACAAACTACGTTCAAGTTGTGCAACAGATGCTCCTATTTACAAGAAGGATTAGGACACAGAGAAGGAACAACAATTTCCTGATTGATATTCCTGTTAGTAACAACCTTAGGTAGGAACCCAGGCTTGGTACGTAAAACCACCTTATCAGCATGGAACACAAGATAAGGCAAGTCACATTGCAATGCAGAAAGTTCAGAAACTCTTCGAGCTGAAGAGATAGCAACTAGGAACAAAACTTTCCAAGATAAAAGCTTAATATCTATGGAATGCATGGGTTCAAACGGAACCCCCTGCAGAACACTAAGAACTAAATTAAGACTCCATGGCGGAGCAACAGATTTAAACACAGGCTTAATTCTAGCTAAAGCCTGACAAAAAGCCCGAACGTCTGGAACAGATATCTGTCCTTTTAAAGAACTAGCTGACAATCCTTTCTCCAATCCCTCTTGGAGAAAAGACAAAATCCTAGGAATCCTAATTTTACTCCAGGAGAAAAATTTGGATTCGCACCAAAAAAGATATTTACGCCATATCTTATGATAGATTTTCCTGGTAACAGGCTTTCGAGCCTGAATCAAGGTATTTATGACTGACTCAGAGAAACCCCGCTTTGATAGAATCAAGCGTTCAATCTCCAAGCAGTCAGTTGCAGAGAAATTAGATTTGGATGCTTGAATGGACCTTGAATCAGAAGGTCCTGAGACCATGGTGGAAGAGATGACATGTCCACCAGGTCTGCATACCAAGTCCTGCGTGGCCACGCAGGCGCTATCAAAATCACTGATGCTCTCTCCTGTTTGATTCTGGCAATCAGACGTGGAAGGAGAGGGAACGGTGGAAACAAATAATCCAGGTTGAACAACCAGGGTACTGCTAGAGCATCTATCAGTACTGCCTGAGGATCCCTTGACCTGGAGCCGTAACAAGGAAGTTTGGTGTTCTGATGAGACGCCATCAGATCCAATTCTGGTGTGCCCCATAGCCGAACCAGTTGAGCAAACACCTCCGGATGGAGTTCCCACTCCCCCGGATGAAAAGTCTGACGACTTAGAAAGTCTGCCTCCCAATTTTCTACACCTGGGATATAGATCGCTGACAGATGGCAAGAGTGAGCCTCTGCCCATTGGATTATCCTTGAGACCTCTATCATCGCTAAGGAACTCCTTGTTGTGATGTTGTCCGACTGAAACCTGATGAATCTGACCGCAGCCAGCTGAGGCCATGCCTGGAGAGCATTGAAAATCGCTCTTTCAGAATATTTATCGGTAGGAGATCCTCCTCGCGAGTCCACAACCCCTGAGCCTTTAGGGAATTCCAGACTGCACCCCAGCCCAGAAGGCTGGCGTCTGTCGTCACTATAACCCATTCTGGCCTGCGGAAACACATTCCCTGGGACAGATGATCCTGTGACAACCAAAGAAGAGAGTCTCTGGTCTCTTGATCCAGATTTATCTGAGGAGATAAATCCACATAATCCCAATTCCACTGATTGAGCATGCATAGTTGCAGTGGTCTGGGATGCAAGCAAGCAAACGGAACTATGTCCATTGCCGCTACCATTAGACCGATTACCTCCATACACTGAGCCACTGACGGCTGAGGAATGGAGTGAAGAGCTCGGCAGGTGGACAAAATCTTTGATTTCCTGACCTCTGTCAGAAATATTTTCATGTCCACAGAGTCTATCAGAGTCCCTAGAAATGAAACTCTTGTGAGGGGGGAAAGAGAACTCTTTTTTGCGTTCACCTTCCACCCGTGAGATCTTAGAAAGGCCAACACTAAGTCCGTGTGAGACCTGGCTAATTGGAAGGTCGACGCTTGAATCAGAATGTCGTCTAGATAAGGCGCCACTGCTATGCCCCGTGGCCTTAGAACCGCCAGAAGGGACCCTAGCACCTTCTTGAAGATACGTGGTGCCGTGGCCAACCCGAAAGGAAGAGCCACAAACTGATAATGCTTGTCCAGAAAGGCGAACCTGAGGAACTGGTGATGATCTTTGTGGATAGGAATGTGTAGATACGCATCCTTTAAATCCACGGTGGTCATATATTGACCCTCCTGGATCAATGGTAAGATAGTCCGAATGGTCTCCATCTTGAAGGATGGGACTCTTAGGAACTGGTTTAGGATCTTGAGATCCAGAATTGGTCTGAATGTTCCCTCCTTTTTGGGAACAATAAACAGATTGGAGTAGAACCCCTGTCCTTGTTCTGCTTTTGGAACAGGGCAGATCACTCCCATGGTAAAACGGTCTTCTACACAGCGTAAGAACGCCTCTCTTTTTGTCAGGTTTACAGACAATTGAGAAAGATGGAACCTCCCCCTTGGAGGGGAGTCCTTGAAATCTAGAAGGTATCCCTGGGTTACAATTTCTACTGCCCAGGAATCCTGAACGTCTCTTGCCCAGGCCTGAGCAAAGAAAGAGAGTCTGCCCCCTGCTACATCCGGTCCTGGATCGGGGGCTACCCCTTCATGCTGTCTTAGAGGCAGCTGCAGGCTTTTTGGCCCGTTTACCCTTGTTCCAAGACTGATTAGGTCTCCAGGTTGGCTTGGATTGAGCAAAGTTTCCCTCTTGCTTTGCAGCAGAGGAAGAGGAAGTGGGGCCACTCCTGAAGTTTCGAAAGGAACGAAAATTATTTTGTTTGGTCCTTGTCTTATTTGACTTATCCTGAGGGAGGGAATGACCCTTCCCTCCAGTAATGTCAGAAATGATCTCTTTCAGTGCAGGCCCGAATAAGGTCTTACCTTTGAAAGGGATGGACAAAAGCTTAGATTTAGATGACACATCAGCTGACCAGGACTTAAGCCATAACTCTCTAAGCGCTAAAATGGCAAAACCTGAATTCTTTGCCGCTAACTTAGCAAGATGAAAAGCGGCGTCTGTAATAAAAGAATTAGCCAACTTAAGAGCCTTAGTTCTGTCCAAAATATCATCTAGTGGGGTCTCCATCTGAAGAGCCTCTTTCAGAGCCTCAAACCAAAAGGCAGTGGACCTTAGTTACAAATGCTAAGATCATAATCCTCCAGGCAGAAATCTTCATCTATGTCCTGCCTGAAAGTAAATAGTACAACACCGGTACCATTTAAAAATAACAAACTCTTGATTGTAGTTAAAAAACATAATTTATGTAAGAACTTACCTGATAAATTCATTTCTTTCATGTTAGCAAGAGTCCATGAGCTAGTGACGTATGGGATATACATTCCTACCAGGAGGGGCAAAGTTTCCCAAACCTTAAAATGCCTATAAATACACCCCTCACCACACCCACAATTCAGTTTAACGAATAGCCAAGAAGTGGGGTGATAAGAAAAGAGCGAAAGCATCAAAAAAATAAGGAATTTGAATAATTGTGCTTTATACAAAAAAATCATAACCACCACAAAAAAGGGTGGGCCTCATGGACTCTTGCTAATATGAAAGAAATGAATTTATCAGGTAAGTTCTTACATAAATTATGTTTTCTTTCATGTAATTAGCAAGAGTCCATGAGCTAGTGACGTATGGGATATAAATACCCAAGATGTGGAACTTCCACGCAAGAGTCACTAGAGAGAGAGGGATAAAATAAAGACAGCCAATTCCGCTGAAAAATGTATCCACTACCCAAATCAAAAGTTTCAATTTTAATAATGAAAAAAACTGAAATTATAAGCAGAAGAATCAAACTGAAACAGCTGCCTGAAGTACTATTCTACCAAAAACTGCTGAAGAGAAAATATCAAAATGGTAGAATTTAGTAAAAGTATGCAAAGAAGACCAAGTTGCTGCTTTGCAAATTTGATCAACAGAAGCTTCATTCTTAAAAAGCCCAGGAAGTAGAAACTGACCTAGTAGAATGAGCCGTAATCCTCTGAGACGGGGAATAATCCAACTCCAAATAAGCATGATGAATCAAAAGCTTAACCAAGATGCCAAAGAAATGGCAGAAGCCTTCTGACCTTCCTAAAACCAGAAAAGATAACTAATAGACTAGAAGTCTGACTGAAATCTGAGTAGCTTCAACATAATATTTCAAAACTCTTACCACATCCTAAAGAATGTAAGAATCTTACCAAAGAATTCTTAGGATTAGGACACAAGGAAAGACAATAATTCCTCCACTAATGTTGTTAGAATTCACAACTTAGGTGAAAATTGAAATGAGGACAGCAAAAAAACACCTTATCCTGATGAAAAATCAGAACAAGGAGATTCACAAGAAAGAACAGATAATTCAAAAACTGTTCTAGCTGAAGAGATGTCCAAAAAGAACAATACTTCCCATGAAAGTAATGAATGTCCAGAGCAAGCATATGCTCAAAATAGAAGAGCCTGAAAAACCTTCAGAACCCAATTAAGACTCCAAGGAGAAGAAATTGGCTTAATAACAGTTTTTATATGAATCAAAACCTGAACAAAATGATGAATATCAGGAAGTAACACTGCCTTATCCTGATGAAAAATCAGAAAAGGATATTCACAAAAAAGAGCAGATAACTCAAAAACTCTTCTAGTAGAAGAAATAACCAAAAGGAACAATACTTTTCCAAGAAAGTAATTTAACGTTCAGAAAATGAATAGTTTCAAACGGAGGAGCCTGTAAAGCCCTCAGCACCAAATTGAGACTCCAAAGAAGAGAGATTGAATTAATGACAGGCTTGATATGGACCAAAGCCTGTACAACACATTGAATATCAGGATGATTAGCAATCTTTCTGTGAAAAAAGAACAGAAAGAGTAGAGATTTGTCCTAACAAAGAATTGAAGACAAAACCTTATCCAAACCAATCTGAAAAAATAATAAAATTCTATGAATTTTAAAAGAATGCCAAGAAAAGTAGGTCTTCCAGACTCAATATAAATCTTTCTAGAGACAGATTTATGAGCCTGAAACATAGTATTAATCAATGAGTCAGAAAAACCCCTATGACTAAAAACCAAGCGTTCAATCTCCATCCCTTCAAATGTAATGATTTGAGATCCTGATGGAAAAAATGGCCTTGAGAAAGAAAAGGTCTGGTTTAAACGGAGGTGTCCAACGTTGGCAACTGGCCATCCGAATGAGATTCGTATACCAAAACCTGAGAGGCCATGCTGGAGCTACCAGCATAACAAACAAATACTCCATAAGAATTTTGGAAGAAGAACTAGAGACGGAAAGAAATAGGCAAAAAAGATAATTCCAAAGAAATGTCAATGCATACACTACTTCCGCCTGAAGATTTCCGGACCTTAATAGGCCCCTGGGAAGTTCTTTATTCAGATGAGATGAAAAACATATCTGGGTAAGAGAGACCATTCTCCCAGAAGAAAAGCTTGATTAACAGAGATAATCCGCTTCCCAAATATCTAAACCTGGGAAAAAAACCACAGAATTTAGATAGGAGCTGGATTTAGCCCAAGCTAATATCCGAGACACTTCTGTCACAGCCTAAGGACTGATAGTCCTACTCTGATGATTGACATACACCATAGTAGTGATATTGTCTGAAAAACATTAAACGTCTCTTCTTCAAAAAGAAACTAACTGAAAAACTCTGAGAAAACACGGAGTTCTAAAATATCAAATGGTAATCTCGCCTCCTGAGATTTCCAAACCCCTTGTACTGACAGAGATCCACAGACAGCATCCCAACCAAAAAGACTCACATCTGTAGAGATCATGGTCCAGGTTGAAAGAAACGAAGAGACCTGTAGAACTAAATGATGGTGATCTTAACCACCAAATCAAGAGAGATAAATATTAGGATTCGAAGATTTAAAATGCGAAATCCTAGAAACCCTGCACCATAATTCAGCATAAAAGACTGGAAATGTTCTTTCTATTGAAAATGAGCAAAGGGAATTAAATCCAACGCTGTGGCCATAAGACCTAAAACTTCTATGCATATATAGCAACTGAAGGAAATAATAGAGACTAAAGGTACCGACAAACGGAACACAATAAAATTGTCCCTTGTCTGATAGAGACAAAGACAGTGACACAAACTATCTGGAAACCTAAAAAAGGCGACCCTTGTGTGAGGAATCAAGAGCTTTTGAAAAAAAGATCCTCTAACTATGTCCTGAGGAGCAAAGTGAATCATATGAGATTCCGCATCTTCAGAAAATAATCTGAATGAAAACAGAAAAATGAAAATATGCATTTATTGTATCTAATGAAAACAAATAATGCTATCACTGACCAAAAAAAGGCAGAATAGTTTGAATAAAACTCACCCAGTTCCTAAAAATGGAACTGGAAGAAATACCCCAGAAGATTCCAGGTCTGAGCAGCGCTTGAACCCCATGGGTGCCCAGCCATGCTTCAACAGTACCCAAAATATATAGGACCGAAACACACTTAAAAAAAGTGTTAGCCTTACTGGAATAAAATCAAAGAAATTTGGACCAAATAGAAATAAATTTCAAAGAAGTCTTAACCTGCCCCTTGCCAGCCAAGCTGGAATACGGCACGTACATCGCAATTTTAGGGAGCTGATTTCGAACTGAAAAATTTCCAATTTAAAAACATGTTACTTGGGAAAGAATTCAGGAATTCGTTCCTTAATAAGAACAACCAAACTAGTATAAGCTTAAAGTTTTAGTCTTAGAACTCAATCTTGAAGCCCAGAGTAACAGTTAAGAATTGAATCCAATTATAAAACAAATAATTGATTATCTTAGAACAAAAGAAATATGGATTTTTAAAAATCACAAAATTCTTCTAGCTAAAAATAGCTAAAGACATAGATTAACCCTCATTTGCGAAAATATTCAATAAAATGAAGACACAAATTAAATTATTAGCATGATAGTCCAGTTAAAGGACCAGTCAATACAGTGGACTTGCATAATCAAAAAATGCAAAACAACAAGACAAATGCAACAGCACCTAGTCTAGTAAATGTTGTCCCTTAACAATGCTAAAATAAATCATAATCTGATACTTGATCTTAAAGTAAACAGAACAAAATGAAGCAATTGCAACATCCAAATAAATCACAGGACCAAGAAAAGTACCTGAAACTAAATAATTTTCCATAAATAAGATACAACCATCTAAAGGAAAATAAATACTATTTTGCTATAGAAACAATAGCATAATTAGTAGGAGTAGAGATAGCCCCAATAAATTGGAGAACCCTCCAAATTAAATTTAACTGCTGGCAAAGAATATAGTTTAAAACCTTTGAAGAAGGAATAAAAGAAAAATCTCAGCCTATTCCATTCCCTAGTATGAGGAATTGGAAAGAAAACCTCTGAAAACACAGAAGAATAAATAAGCAGAAATAGTGTTAGCTAGTCTTGAAAAAGAACTAGTTACCTTAATATCCAAAATAAACAACACCTTTTCAACAAAGAACAAATGTACTTTAATAAAAAAATAATAAAAAAGTATATTTGTTAGTGTCAATATCTGATGAAGAAAATTCTGAATGAGAAAAAAACATCATCAGAGAAGGATAAATCAGTATGTTGTTGGTCATTTGAAACTTCAATAAATAAAAAAGAAGTGAAAAAGACCTAAAATTTTTTTATTAGAAGGCACAGGGCTCCATGTACTAAGCCGTCAATTCATCCGTCATTGTAGACACGGATAAACTCGCCGTTACTCGCCGCGGGCGAAATGGTGTCCGCTGTCGCTATGTACTAATATTCCCCCAATAAATAGACAAGTCTAGCCCGCCGCGAGCAGTTGCGGATTGTTGATAAATTTGACGCCTCGCTCGCCGCGACTAAGCTGATGTACTTAACTTTCAGTTGAATTGTCTGGCCAATTATTAACACGTGACATGCAAGGTGTCACGAACATCATAGTAGTCGCGGGAATAGAATTTTGCTCCTATAAAAGTTCAACTTATCTAAACAACTTTATTATTGTTCAAAATTTTTTGAAGAGTGATAACAGAGCGTTATTTTTGTAATATTTATTTACAATTTGGATATGGCTTCATCTGGATCTGATAATATATAAATATTAATATAAAAATAATTATAAAGATTGACAACTATACAATACAAATTTAAAATATAGATTACTCTTTAATTACAGTCGACAAATTTGGCGCAATTTATGTACATGGAAATGAGAGACAAATTAGACGCCAGTTATGCTGTAAGTACAATGCTGATATTACTGCCTTTTATATATGTCTAGACTGGCGTCTAGATTGACTTTCCTATTGTTTTGTACCTTGCCCGCCACCTAAAAGGTGGCGAGGCAAAAATAACGAGGTGGGAGCGGAAATTGTAGCGAGCGGACAAATAGATTTTTTAGTACATTCGTTTTTGGCGAGTTGGTGGTCAAATGTGTCTAATTACAGTGAAAAATGGAGCGGTAGCGAGGTTTGGCGGATAAGTACGCTCGCAATTTTAAAGATGCGAGTTTTAACATAATTGACGGCTTTGTACATATCAGTTTGCGAATTTTGACGCGAGATTTGTTGCGGGTAGCTCGCTGACTGCTTAGTACATGGAGCCCACAATGTCAGACAAAGCCTTTAAAATAGAATCAGAAAAATATTTCTTATACATAAGATGTAAAAAGAATGGCAATATATAAAGCATAAATACTAATGGATTCTGCATGTAAAAGTTTATCATAATAACTTATTACAAACCATAGCTAAAGATAAACATTCATAACATTTAAAATAAATGAACTTAGCTTTGGTAGGACTGAACTCAGTCAAGCGTTTTTCCAGAAGTAGCTTTTGATCCAGGGTCAATCTGAGACATCTTGCAATATGTAATAGAAAAAACAACATATAAAGCAAAATCTATCAAAATTCCTTAAATGACAGTTTCAGGAATGGGAAAAAATGCCAATGAACAAGCTTCTAGCAACCAGAAGCAAATAAACAATGAGACTTAAATAATGTGGAGACAATAGTGACGCCCATATTTTTTAGCGCCAAAAAAGACGCCCACACTATTTGGCGCCTAAATGCTTTGGCGCAAAAAATGACGCCACATCCGGTAACGCCGACATCTTTGGTGCAAAAAAACGTCAAAAAAATGACGCACATACAAACAACTATGACCCCGGAAATGACTAAGAAATTTTTTCGCCAAAAAAGTCTGCGCCAAGAATGACGCAATAAAATGAAGCATTTTCAGCCCCCGCAAGCCTAACAGCCCACAGGAAAAATTTTTTAAAGGTAAGAAAAATTTAATATTCAAATGCATTATCCCAAATAATGAAACTGACTGTCTGAAATAAGGAATATTGAACATCCTGAATCAAGGCAAATAAATGTTTAAACACATATATTTAGAACTTTATAAAAAAGTGCCCAACCATAGCTTAGAGTGTCACAGAAAATAAGACTTACTTACCCCAGGACACTCATCTACATATAGTAGAAAGCCAAACCAGTACTGAAACGAGAATCAGTAGAGATAATGGTATATATAAGAGTATATCGTCGATCTGAAAAGGGAGGTAAGAGATGAATCTCTACGACCGATAACAGAGAACCTATGAAATAGACCCCGTAGAAGGAGATCATTGAATTCAAATAGGCAATACTCTCTTCACATCCCTCTGACATTCACTGCACGCTGAGAGGAAAACCGGGCTCCAGCCTGCTGCGGAGCGCATATCAACGAAGAATCTAGCACAAACTTACTTCACCACCTCCACGGGAGGCAAAGTTTGTAAAACTGAATTGTGGGTGTGGTGAGGGGTGTATTTATAGGCATTTTAAGGTTTGGGAAACTTTGCCCCTCCTGGTAGGAATGTATATCCCATACGTCACTAGCTCATGGACTCTTGCTAATTACATGAAAAAAATAAACATCTTAACACATCTTTCCCTTTACCGTTCCTGCTTAGAGCCGGCTGTGGTGCTCTCTTTGCCACTTCCTGTTAGGAAGGAGAATATCCCACAAGTAAGGATGAATCCGTGGACTCTGTACATCATGCAAAAGAAAGAAAGGATAAATTTAAATGAACCTCCAAGGCACCACTAATGCATCTGTTAGCTCCACCTGAGGATCCCTGTACCTCAACCCCTAACTGGGTAGCTTGGTATTAAGACGTTATAAGATCTTCATCTTGCAAATCTCTGCAAACACTCTGTTGTCTGTTGAGGAATCCGCTTCCCAGTTGTCCACACCCGGAATGTGGATAGCGGACAGCGAACAAATGCGGGTCTCCCCTACACCAGTATCTGAGATACTTCCCTCAAAACTAGGGAGCTTCTCGTTCCCCCCTGATGGTTGATGTAAGCCACCGAGGATATATTGTTTGATTGGAATCTGATTAACTGGGACGAACCCAGCAGAGGCCAAGACTTCAGAGCATTGTATATTGCCCGAAGATCCAAAATGAGATCAGGAGGGAGCTTTACCTCCTGAGACCAGATGCCCTGTGCCTTCCTGGCACCCCAAACGGCTCCCCATGCTGACAGACTCGCAACCATAGTCACAATCACCAAGGATGGTCTTGAGATGGACGTCCCTCAGGACAAGTGATCCGGACAAAACCACCAAGAGAGCGATTCTCCCGATTAGTTGTCCAGAGAAATCTGTTGAGACAGATCTGAATGATCGCCATTCCACTAGTTCAGCATGCGCAGTTGCAACAGTCTGAGGTGAAACCTGGCAAAGGAAATGATATCCAAGCTGGACACCATGAGACCAATCACCTCCATACACTGAGCCACAGATGGCCTTAAGGAGATAAAGACATGTTGAAGTTAGCTTGCAACGTCTCTGGTCTGTTAGAAATAAAATGTCTCCCTACACATACGCAGTCAAAATCACATAACAAACATGATTAAAACGACCCCACTGTTCAATAATCCCCCCCAGGAGATATTAACCATTGATTCCATAAAGATAAAGGAGTACCACTGAGACCCTGTCTTCTATTGTTAGCAAATAGCATGTGTGTATAAAACAAAACTATCTTACCGGAATCCAATCCGTGGAACAGTAACACGGTTCTTCAAGTTTGACAGATAGTAGCAGCGCCTCTGACATGGACTTGAGTGAAGAAAGCAAGCATCAAAACTAGTCAACGCTGATTGCTTATAGGAGCTGTTAATCTTAGTCTGGATTCTGCATCTCTCAGGATTCTGCATCTCCAGACTCCAAATTTCATCAATGCTCTCACTGAGATGCTGACAAGACTACTTAAAACTCCAGTTCCATCCCGAAGGGCAGGTACCCCTCATAAGGAACTGCTCCAAAAAAACTTCCAACACTTCTCTGCCAACCTCCTGTGATGAAAGGCAAATAATGACTGGGGGATGAGGTAAGTGGGAGAGGTATTTAATCCTTTGGCTGGGGTGTCTTTGCCTCCTCCTGGTGGCCAGGTTCTGTATTCCCACATGTAATGAATGCAGTTGTGGACTCTCCCTGTATTTAGAAGGAAAGCATAATATTGACCTCTTGAGGAATAAAAAAAGTGAGCAACTGGGCACATGAAGTCTCTAATGCTATATTTGTAAGTTTTGCTAAATTTCTGATATTGTGTAGCTTTACATTGCTGAGGGGACCCATCTCTAACATTCAGTTAGGACTGTCATGATGAGGTTGATAATTAAGAAGCTCCTTTTGGCTGGTGAGATATGGTAGCAGCAGTACTACATTTGTGCATATTTTTGTATAGAGCATTTCTTTTTTTTTATTTCTACAAATGTACTGAAATACCAGTGAAAATATTATCTCTCCTCTACATGTTTCCTTTGTCAAATAAGTTCAAAGTCTAAGAGTTATAAAATCAAATTTTGAATATGATAATGAATTCACCAATAACTGATATTGCATATTCAGATGAAAATGTTGTGAATCATGTATGTGTATATATATATATATATATATATATATATATATACTGTTGTATGATTGAGCAATAGAATGGAGGAAGACCTGAAGACATTCTTGTGTAGCTTATAAGGCATAAGATGGATTATGGATGATTGTATACTATTTCCTATATCAGATGGAAAATTATATGTATCAAATTCACATTTGTGTGTTTGTGTGTGTGTGTGTGTGGGGGGGGGGGGCTTCTTGGATTCTTGCACCTGGGCTCTGTGGTTTCTAGTTACACCTCTGCTGAAATATTCAACTTTATATTTTTATTTAAAAATAAAAATTTTATATGTGAGGAACGTTGGAATGTAAAGTATTCATAACTACCTTCAGCTTTAGTGCTGTTGGTCAAATGAGGTGTCATTTTTTTTTTAATAGCATGCCCCATTGAAGTCTAGGGAAAATAACATGATCACATTGTTTAAAGTCCTACAGTTAGCGCACATTGCTAACTTTCTACTTTTAAAGGGACAGTCTAGTATGAATTAAACTTTCATTATTCAGATAGGACTTTTAATTTTAATCAACTTTCCAATTTACTTTTATCATCAAATTTGCTTTTTTCTCTTGGTATTCTTAGTTTAAACAAAACATAGGTAGGCTCATATTCTAATTTCTAAGCCTTTGAGGGCTGCCTCTTATCACATGCTTTTTAAATCTTTTCAACACAAAGAGACAGAAAGTACACGTGGGCCATATAGATAACACTGTGTTCAGGCACAGGGGGTTATTTAAGAATTAGCACAAAACAATGCTAAATGCAAGACAATAGATAATAAACAGTCACAGTCATGTGATTAGGGGGCTGGAAGAAGGTTCCTAGATACAAGGTAATCACAGAGGTTAAAAGTATATTAATACAGGGAGTGCAGAATTATTAGGCAAGTTGTATTTTTGAGGATTAATTTTATTATTGAACAATAACCATGTTCTCAATGAACCCAAAAAACTAATTAATATCAAAGCTGAATATTTTTGGAAGTAGTTTTTAGTTTGTTTTTAGTTTTAGCTATTTTAGGGGGATATCTGTGTGTGCAGGTGACTATTACTGTGCATAATTATTAGGCAACTTAACAAAAAACAAATATATACCCATTTCAATTATTTATTTTTACCAGTGAAACCAATATAACATCTCAACATTCACAAATATACATTTCTGACATTCAAAACAAAACAAAAACAAATCAGTGACCAATATAGCCACCTTTCTTTGCAAGGACACTCAAAAGCCTGCCATCCATGGATTCTGTCAGTGTTTTGATCTGTTCACCATCAACATTGCGTGCAGCAGCAACCACAGCCTCCCAGACACTGTTCAGAGAGGTGTACTGTTTGCCCTCCTTGTAAATCTCACATTTGATGATGGACCACAGGTTCTCAATGGGGTTCAGATCAGGTGAACAAGGAGGCCATGTCATTAGATTTTCTTCTTTTATACCCTTTCTTGCCAGCCACGCTGTGGAGTACTTGGACGCGTGTGATGGAGCATTGTCCTGCATGAAAATCATGTTTTTCTTGAAGGATGCAGACTTCTTCCTGTACCACTGCTTGAAGAAGGTGTCTTCCAGAAACTGTCAGTAGGACTGGGAGTTGAGCTTGACTCCATCCTCAACCCGAAAAGGCCCCACAAGCTCATCTTTGATGATACCAGCCCAAACCAGTACTCCACCTCCACCTTGCTGGCGTCTGAGTCGGACTGGCGCTCTCTGCCCTTTACCAATCCAGCCACGGGCCCATCCATCTGGCCCATCAAGACTCACTCTCATTTCATCAGTCCATAAAACCTTAGAAAAATCAGTCTTGAGATATTTCTTGGCCCAGTCTTGACGTTTCAGCTTGTGTGGCTTGTTCAGTGGTGGTCGTCTTTCAGCCTTTCTTACCTTGGCCATGCCTCTGAGTATTGCACACCTTGTGCTTTTGGGCACTCCAGTGATGTTGCAGCTCTGAAATATGGCCAAACTGGTGGCAAGTGGCATCTTGGCAGCTGCACGCTTGACTTTTCTCAGTTCATGGGCAGTTATTTTGCGCCTTGGTTTTTCCACACGCTTCTTGCGACCCTGTTGACTATTTTGAATGAAACGCTTGATTGTTCGATGATCACGCTTCAGAAGCTTTGCAATTTTAAGAGTGCTGCATCCCTCTGCAAGATATCTCACTATTTTTGACTTTTCTGAGCCTGTCAAGTCCTTCTTTTGACCCATTTTGCCAAAGGAAAGGAAGTTGCCTAATAATTATGCACACCTGATATAGGGTGTTGATGTCATTAGACCACACCCCTTCTCATTACAGAGATGCACATCACCTAATATGCTTAATTGGTAGTAGGCTTTCGAGCCTATACAGCTTGGAGTAAGACAACATGCATAAAGAGGATGATGTGGTCTAAATACTCATTTGCCTAATAATTATACACTCCCTGTATAACTGTGTTGGTTATGCAAAACTGGGGAATGGGTAATAAAGGGATTATCTATATTTTAGAACAATAACAATTCTGTGGTAGACTGTCCCTTTAACTTGTAATATGCCCGCTAACCCGGCAGCGTTAAAATGAGCACTGCACGCAAATGAAAAAAGTAGTTAGTTGTCATTGGCTTACCAGATGTGTTCAGCTAGTCCAAGTAGTACACTGCTGCTCTAGAAATGACTTTAACCATGTATTTAATAACACTGCAGAGGTTAAATACAGTTATATGCAAACAATAGTGCAATAATAAAATTGTTCTAACCTATAAGAGCATTTTATTTTTGCACTGTTAAAGCCTTTAATGCATATTAAATCATCAAGCTCCTCCTCATTCCCTTTACTATCAAGCACATAACTGACATAGGAAGAATACCTTTACAGCAAGTACAAAATAAGCAAGGGTTTATACAGATGTTACACAGCCTGAAATTAACCTCAATATGTTTAACCTGCTAACTACTGTCTTGGGGCTGGTGGAAGGAAGCTGTTTTTTATGTTTTACATTTCCTAAAACACTGTTGAAAGTTTCACAAGTAGGTGGCATTTTTTGATGTCAAGAAAATACATTTGTCATCTTAGCTGCTGCTGTGATTGTGGGCAGTAGGGTAATAGATGCAGAAATGCATCAGTAAATCTGGATATTTGGGAAACAAGCGGTGCACAGTAAAAACCATTTAGTGCATGACTTCTTAGGAGCCAGGACAAAAATTTAGGAGCCATACATGTTTTAGTTTTCACTCAACACACATTATATATATTTATATAAAATAGTTTTTTTTTTTATCCCAAACGTACAAAATCACAATTTCCAGTGTAGCTACCAGGGTGCAGGCAGGAATCAACTTAGTAACAAGTAGAAGGTCGGTATTCGCTGCATTTTAAAAACAGTAGTTTATTAAAAGTGCAGCATTTCTACTTGCTACTAATATATATATTTTGTTTGGAGGGAACGGTGCTGGTATTGCATATCACATCTCATGGTTTCCCTTACCCAACACCTGAATACACAGTGCTAAACTTCTAATAGACAAATATGTATCAAATTGCAAAATTATTCATATATATATATATATATATATATATATATATATATATATATAGATATATAGTAAATAAATAACATTTAATATAAAATTAATATTTTAAAGGCAGACATATATAATCTATTTACAGTCTTTCCTTGGTGCAGTGAAATTTGTAATCCAGTTTTAGTGCCTATTATTGTAATGCAACACTGCCATTGTCAGGCAGTTACGCTGTCTATACTCATTAAGGATAGCTAGTTTCTGTGTCTATTGTTGTAGTTAAGAAAAACAAAATTTATGCTTACCTGATAAATTTCTTTCTTTCCGGGCATGGAGAGTCCACAACGTCATTCCAATTACTAGTGGGATATTCAACTCCTGGCCAGCAGGAGGAGGCAAAGAGCACTCCAGCAAAGCTCTTAAGTGTAACTTCCCTTACCCATAAACCCCAGTTATTCAGCCGAAGGAAAATGGAAAAAGAAGAAACACAAGGGTATAGAGGTGCCTGAGGTTTACTCCAAAAAACTGAATTATATTTTAAAAAGAGGGCCGGGTCGTGGACTCTCCATGCCTGGAAAGAAATTTATCAGGTAAGCATACATTTTGTTTTCTTTCCTATGGCATGTAGAGTCCACAACATCATTCCAAATACTAGTGGGAACCATTACCCAAGCTAGAGGACACGGAATGAACAGGGAGGGAGAACAAGGCAGGAGGACCTAAACAGAAGGCACCACCGCTTGAAGAACCTTTCTCCAAAAGAGGCCTCAGCCGAGGCAAAAGTATCAAATTTGTAGTATTTGGAAAAAGTATGCAAAGAGGACTATGTTGCTGCCTTGCAAATCTGTTCCACAGAAGCTTCATTTTTGAAAGCACAAGATGAGGAGACAGCCCTAGTGGAATGAGCCGTAATTCTCTCAGGAGGCTGCTGTCCAGCAGTCTCATAAGCCAAACAAATCATACTTCTTAACCAGAGGGAAAAAGAAGTAGAAGTGGCCTTCTGACCCTTACGTTTTCCAGAGAAAAGAACACACAGGGCAGAAGATTGCTGAAAATCTTTAGTAGCTTGTAGGTAAAATTTTAGAGCACGAACAACATCCAGGTTATGCAAAAGACGTTCCTTATGAGAAGAATGATTAGGACAAAAAAGGAGGAACAATAATTTCCTGATTAGTGTTTCGATCCAACACCACATTAGGGAGAAACCCCAATTTAGTACAAAGGATCGCCTTATCTGCATGAAAAATAAGGTACAGGGAATCACACTGCAGAGCTAAAAGCTCACAAACTCTGTGAGCGGAAGAAATAGCAAAAAGAAACAAAACTTTCCAAGATAACAATTTTATATCAACAACATGCATCAGCTCAAATGGAGCCTGCTGCAAAACTTTAAGAACTAGGTTAAGGCTCCAAGGAGGAGCAACAGGTTTAAACACAGGCCTGATTCTGACCAGGACCTGTACAAAAGCTTGAACATCTGGTAAGTCTTCCAGACATTTGTGCAAAAGGATAGATAATGCAGAGTACTGACTGAAAAACCTTTCTCCAGGCCATCCTGAAGAAAAGATAAAATTCGGGAAATCCTCACCCGACTCCAGAAAAAACCTTTATCTTCATACCAAAAAAGGTATTTATGCCATATCTTATGGTAAATCCTGCGAGTAACTGGTTTACGAGCCTGAAGCATAGTATCAATGACCGCTTCTGAAAAACCACATCTAGACAGGACTAGGCGTTCAATCTCCAAGCAGTCAGCTTCAGAGAATCTAGATTTGGATGGAGGAATGGACCCTGAATTAGAAGGTCCTTCCTCAGAGGTAACTTCCAAGGTGGAAGAAATGACATCTTCACCAGATCCGCAAACCAGATCTTACGAGGCCAGGCAGGAGCTATTAGAATCACAAACGCTCTCTCCTGCTTGATACGAGCAATGACTCATGGAAGGAGAGCACACGGAGGAAACAGGTATGCTAGACCGAAATCCCAAGGAACCGCCAGGGCATCTATCAGAGCGGCCTGAGAATCTTTTGACCTTAAACCATACTTTGGAAGCTTGGCGTTTTGACGAGACGCCAAGAGATCCATCTCTGTAACCCCCTACCTGAGGGTTATCCTTGAGAACACTTCGAGATGGAGAGCCCACTCCCCGGGATAAAAAGTCTGTCTGCTCAGAAAATCCACCTCCCAATTGTCCATCCCTGGAATGTGGATGCCAGACAGGAGACAATCGTGAGCTTCCGCACACTGTAGAATGCAAATCATCTCCTTCATGGCCAAGGAACTCTGAGTTCCTCCCTGGTGGTAGATTTAAGCCACTGAGGTGATGTTGTCCAACTGCAATCTGATAAACTGGACTAAAGATAATTGAGGCCAACCTGTCAAGGCATTGAAGATTGCTCTTAACTTCAAGATGTTTATGGGAAGAGAAGATTCTTCCCGAGACCACAGGCCCTGAGTTTTTAGAGAACCCCAAACAGCTCCCCAGCCTAACAGGCTGGCGTCTGTAGTCACAATCACCCAGGAAGGTCTCAGGAAGCAAGTGCCCTGAGAGAGAAGTTCCTGTGAAATCCACCACGAGAGAGAGAGTCTCTTGTCATGGGGTCCAGATTTATCCTCTGCGATAAATCTGAATGTTCTCTGAAGGAACAAACTGGAAATGCTTGTCCAGAAAGGCAAACCTTAGAAACTGGTGATGATCCTTGTGAATGGAAACATATAAATACGCGTCCTTCAGGTCTATGGTCATCATGAACAGAATGAATAGTTTCCATCTTTAAGGACGGACCCTGAGGAATTTGTTGAGACACTTTAGGTCTAGGATGGGACGGAAAGTTCCCTCCTTTTTGGGAACCACAAATAGATTTGAATAGAATCCTTGAACTTATTCCTCTAAAGGGACTGGTACAACAACTCCCAGGGAGGATAGGTCCTCTACGCAATTTAAGAAAGCCTCCCTCTTACCTGGTTTGAGGATAGTCTTGATAGGAGAAATCTGCCCTTTGGAGGTCAAGATCTGAATCCTATTTTGTAACCCTGAGATACTATGTCCACAGCCCACGGGATCTGGGACATTGCGTATTCAAACCTGTTGAAAAAAGGAAAGCCTGCCCCCTACCTGATTCAAAATTGAATCGGTGGCGGACCCTTCATGCTGATTTAGAGTCAGCGGAAGGTTTCTTCTTTTGCTTACCCTTATTCCAAGGCTGGCTAAATTTCCAATTGGACCTAGATTGGTCTGGTTTGGAAGAAGAAGAGGAGGACTTCTGTCCTTTAAAGTTGCGAAAGGAACGAAAATTAGAAGTCTGTCGACCCTTAGGTCTATTCTTCTTGTCCTGAGGTAGGAAAGATCCCTTTCTACCCGTAATCTCTAAAATGATTTCCGCCAGGCCAGACCCAAACAGAGTTTTACCCTTGTAAGGTAAAGCCAAAAGCTTAGCCTTTGAAGAAACATCAGCCGACCAAGATTTTAACCACAGAGATCAACGAGCTAGGACAGTGAAGCTAGACAACTTAGCTCCCAGTCTAATTACCTGCATGTTTGCATCGCAGATAAAAGTATTGGCTAATTTAAGAGCCTTGATCCTATCTTGGATCTCCTCAATCATAGTCTCCTCTGAGACAGGGCATCGCACCAATAAGATGCTACTCCCGCAACCGTAGCAATTCTTGCCGCAGGTTGCCACTGTAATCCGTGATGGATGTACATCCTCTATACATTCCTCTATAGGAATTATAGTTATTTTAGCTAGAGTAGAAATAGCTCCTTCTACTTTTTAAAAACAGGGGAAGTGGAAAAGGGAACCCCTGGCTTATCCCATTCCTGAGCTATAATTTCAGACATCTTGTCTGGAACAGGAAAAACATCCACAGAAGAGGGAGAATCATAAACTCTGTTAAGTTTAGAACACGTTTTAGGGTTAACAGCAACCAAAGGTTCAGAGTCATCCAAAGTAGCTAGAACCTGCTTCAATAGTAAACGAAGATGTTCAAGCTTAAATCTGAAATTAACTTCTTAAGATTCACAAGATTTTTCTCCCATAGTAGAGTATCAGAGCCTGATATTTCACCTTCAGAAGCTACTGAAGTATCCTCCTCCTCAGACATCCTGTCGTGGACTTGTAGGAAAAGAAAGAACAGAGTAACCAACTCTGGTTTTCTACAAAGGGGTAGCAAAGTGTTAAAAGTAAAGCAAAGACTACCTCACCGCCTTTTAACTGCTAAAAGTCACCACTACTCTTACTAAAGAGATTGACGTGGACGCAGCTAGACCTCAATCCTTGATTGCAGGGAAAAGTACCCATAAAAGGATTAAATATCTTCAGACACGATCTTCGCACATCCTCAATTGACAGAGGCAAAGAGAATGACTGAGATTATGGGTAAGGGAAGTTGCACTTAACTGCTTTACTGGGGTGCTCTTTGCCTCCTCCTGCTAGCCAGGAGTTGAATATCCCACTAGTAATTAATTGTGCGCTATGAGAGCACGGTTTATCAAATATATAAGTATATATATGTGGAAATATTAAAGATAAGTGGTCAGTAATTTAATTAATTCGAAAGAGTAAAAGAACTGTTGCTTGATTCCTGGGTTTAGAAAAATGGAGTACCCAACTCCACTGTACCAAACTAAATTATGGAAAAAGAAAGAATATGGGAAAGCGCTGTTAAAAAACCCTTAGGAGTTAAAAGAATTTTACAGACCACTGTAAAATATATACATACATACACATATACATATACAGCTCTGACAAAATAAGAGACCAATGCAAATTTATCAGTTTCTCTGGTTTTACTATTTATAGGTATGTGAGTAAGATGAAGATTTTTGTTTTATTCTATAAACTACTGACAACATTTCTCCAAAATTACAAATAAAAATATTGTCATTAAGAACATTTATTATATTATATATACCACTGCTGTGGTCATCACTATCCTCTTGCAGTAGGACCAGCTGGATGGCAAAAACAGTGCTAGTAGTACGTCAAAAGAAAAAAAAAAATATTGACCATGCCCCCCCAAGGCAGAACATGCTGTGATCTGAGATGTCATGTTATGTCAGAAAATGGAGCATGTCTGCAGAAAGAACAGGACACATGCAGGAACTGTAATCACTTTTGCTTTGCAGTGCTGATTCACCTCAGACTGTTATCTTCAAACAGCGCTCTGCTCTGGCTGCACAGTGTAAGTTTTCCTTTACAGTACCGCCAGAGTGAAACAGTGTTACAAAAAAATACAGCGCAGTGCTACACAATGGCAGCACATTGATTAATGATGGCTCTCACAGTGTGCAAAGCTGTGGACTCCTGAATGTTTGGCATTCATGTGAGCAATGCACTTTTTTTTTTCATGCTGCTAATTTGCTATTCTATTTTCAACTGCTGCAGTATATTATAAGACTTTAAATAGTCCTTTATTCTCCAGTTAATCAACACATTGCTATAGAGCTGTGGCTTTAGTGTAACTGCCTAATTTAAAATGTAATTTAATTTTAAAATGACCTGCAGAAAAATTTTCACTTAAAAAAAAATCTCATTGCAGAAAGTGAAAAAAAAAAAAAGTTTTGCCTTTGGGACCATGACCAAAGAAAAGAAAAGGAAAGTTTTGTTTGAGGAAAAGAAGGGTTAACTTCTGGCTTTACTGCCAGTGGGATACACTGAGCGTCCTGTTGCTTTGAGCCTTAAAATGTAAAAGATGACGGTTCATAGGAACAAGGTCAAGCACCAGACATTGAGGACAACAAAACTAAACACCAGCAGAGGGCAACATCAACTCTCCACTGCACGTTATGACAGCCATCTCACTTGAATGTCACTCATAACACCAAGTGACCTACAAAAAGAATGGCAAATGGCAGCTGGGGTAAAGTGTGTGGCAAGGACGGTTCAAAACAGGCTCCTAGGGGCAGGGCTGAAGTTGTGCAAAACTAGAAAAAAGCCCTTCATCAATGAGAAACAAAGAGTCAGGCTGTAGTTTGCAGACGGATTGGACCGTAAAGGACTGGAGTAAGTCATCTTCTCTGATGTATATATATATATACTGTGGAATGTGAAATATTAATATTTTCATGTCAGTTTAGCGCACTTGAGAATATGTGATCAGGTTTGCGCGTGAGTGGGGTGTTTTTTCCACTTTTTTTGCTCTATTGAATTCTATTGGGGAGAACATTATCATGCGCAATATTCTAAGTTTGGCCTTTTACGTGCATCGGGTTAGCCCACGAGTGAAAACAGTTTATTTTCAACTTGTAATACCGCTCCACTTGTCTGGCATCTTTTTTGCTTGACCAATTGTCATTTCTCCAAATAAATGCTCTAAATGAAAAACTTAAATTATGTTTACCTGATAATTTTCTTTTCTTCTGACGGGGAGAGTCAACAGCTGCATTTACTACTTTTGGGAATTCAGAACCTGGCCACCAGGAGGAGGCAAAGACACCCCAACCAAAGGCTTAAATACATCCCCCACTTGCTTCATCCCCCCGTCATTCTGCCAAGGGAACAAGGAACAGTGGGAGAAATATCAGGGTAAAAAAGGTGCCAGAAGAATAAAAAACAAATAAACGGCCGCCCCCATCTAAAAACGTGGGCGGGGAGCTGTGGACTCTCCCCGTCAGAAGAAAAGAAAATGATCAGGTAAGCATAATTTAAGTTTTTCTTGTTAAATGGAGAGAGTCCACAGCTGCATTAATTACTTTTGGGAAAACAATACCCAAGCTATACAGGGAGTGCAGAATTATTAGGCAAATTAGTATTTTGACCACATCATCCTCTTTATGCATGTTGTCTTACTCCAAGCTGTATAGGCTCGAAAGCCTACTACCAATTAAGCATATTAGGTGATGTGCATCTCTGTAATGAGAAGGGGTGTGGTCTAATGACATCAACACCCTATATCAGGTGTGCATAATTATTAGGCAACTTCCTTTCCTTTGGCAAAATGGGTCAAAAGAAGGACTTGACCGGCTCAGAAAAGTCAAAAATAGTGAGATATCTTGCAGAGGGATGCAGCACTCTTAAAATTGCAAAGCTTCTGAAGCGTGATCATCGAACAATCAAGCGTTTCATTCAAAATAGTCAACAGGGTCGCAAGAAGCGTGTGGAAAAACCAAGGCGCAAAATAACTGCCCATGAACTGAGAAAAGTCAAGCGTGCAGCTGCCAAGATGCCACTTGCCACCAGTTTGGCCATATTTCAGAGCTGCAACATCACTGGAGTGCCCAAAAGCACAAGGTGTGCAATACTCAGAGACATGGCCAAGGTAAGAAAGGCTGAAAGACGACCACCACTGAACAAGACACACAAGCTGAAACGTCAAGACTGGGCCAAGAAATATCTCAAGACTGATTTTTCTAAGGTTTTATGGACTGATGAAATGAGAGTGAGTCTTGATGGGCCAGATGGATGGGCCCGTGGCTGGATTGGTAAAGGGCAGAGAGCTCCAGTCCGACTCAGACGCCAGCAAGGTGGAGGTGGAGTACTGGTTTGGGCTGGTATCATCAAAGATGAGCTTGTGGGGCCTTTTTCGGGTTGAGGATGGAGTCAAGCTCAACTCCCAGTCCTACTGCCAGTTTCTGGAAGACACCTTCTTCAAGCAGTGGTACAGGAAGAAGTCTGCATCCTTCAAGAAAAACATGATTTTCATGCAGGACAATGCTCCATCACACGCGTCCAAGTACTCCACAGCGTGGCTGGCAAGAAAGGGTATAAAAGAAGAAAATCTAATGACATGGCCTCATTGTTCACCTGATCTGAACCCCATTGAGAACCCATGGCCCATCATCAAATGTGAGATTTACAAGGAGGGAAAACAGTACACCTCTCTGAACAGTGTCTGGGAGGCTGTGGTTGCTGCTGCACGCAATGTTGATGGTGAACAGATCAAAACACTGACAGAATCCATGGATGGCAGGCTTTTGAGTGTCCTTGCAAAGAAAGGTGGCTATATTGGTCACTGATTTGTTTTTGTTTTGTTTTTGAATGTCAGAAATGTATATTTGTGAATGTTGAGATTTTATATTGGTTTCACTGGTAAAAATAAATAATTGAAATGGGTATATATTTGTTTTTTGTTAAGTTGCCTAATAATTATGCACAGTAATAGTCACCTGCACACACAGATATCCCCCTAAAATAGCTATAACTAAAAACAAACTAAAAACTACTTCCAAAACTATTCAGCTTTGATATTAATGAGTTTTTTGGGTTCATTGAGAACATGGTTGTTGTTCAATAATAAAATTAATCCTCAAAAATACAACTTGCCTAATAATTCTGCACTCCCTGTAGAGGACACTGAATGCAAAAAAAGGGCGGTTAAACGAGGCGGCCCATTCGGAGGGACAACAGCCTGAATTTACCCAAACACCTGACAAAAACAACTGCTTCAGTAGAAACAGAAGGATAAAACCTGAAAGGACCAGGTAACTGCCCATCAGTTAAAACCAGCAAGGCCCTAGTTAGAGACCATTAAAAATCAGTATATTCCACCGAGCACAAAGCCTCAGAGGAGACAAGTCCCACAGGCTCCAAGCCAACACTGAAACTTACCCCCGACCCGAGGGAAGGGAACCTCCACATACCCCCTTAAGAGAAGTGGAAGAAGAAGAACTCAACAGAGATCTAAAGAAAAACGAGCTAGGGTAAAAGGAACCCTAGTCAACTCAAAGCTCAAACAAAAGTTGCAACAGGACAAACACACAGAGGATGAACTCCAACGACGAACAAAGAGAAGGGAGGAAAAAAAGCCTACCCCTATTTGAACAGAAGTCCAAGGGACCATGTAACATCCCAACCATGGAGACCTAGAGAGACAAGGTGGACCTCACACAGCGTGCAAACCGCACTATGAAAGAGCAACCCAAGGGATAAAAACCACCCCCGGTAACCGCCGAAAAATAGCATAAGAAATCATATTGTGCTCCAGATGAAGCCACAGGTTTCCCTCTGCAACAGAAGTCAAGCAGACTCCAGCCGTTAACACTATCCAACCAAGCTAGGAACTGCCCCAGGGCTCCCACAGAGGAAATATTCCGAAGGAGTGCAGAAACCCACTCCCCCCAGGAAAAAATAAGGAAGTAGGAGAGCATCCAAAACCAGCAGAGAAAGCCCCTGCTGAGGAAGGAAATACTGCAAAGCCTCCCAGTTAAGGAGGGATCACAGGATATAAGTAAGATACGCGGTCCAGGCTCAACCAGACAGACCTCTGACCCCCTCTCCGAGGTAACGGACTCAGCACCCAAGCGATTGGCAATGTCTGAAAGCAGGGAAATAGACTATTCCCCGGACCACCCAGATCCTTAGTAAGGAAAAAGGAGGGGAACTAAATTAAACAGTACCAATGGGTAGAGCAAACTCCACCATATGCTAACAAGACTGGCATGCTAACCAACTAAGCTATGACAGAACATAGACACAGCTCCTTGCCCTACAAGAAGGGACACTGCCAGACAAAAAAGACACTACACTGAACCAACAGTGACGGCACAATACCAGAATCCAACCCTTCATGACATCCAGCACGCAGGGCAGGGGGGACCCCACTGAACAGAGGAAGACCGCTGAGGCACTAGGTGGATACTGTGGTATGCCTCAATCTCCCTAAGGGAAGGAGAAAACCAAATATAACCACGCACCCGCCCACAGGCATGGAGTGTGCATCAGCAGACAGACAGCAAAGGCAATACCGATATTAGAGGAAACAACCGGCTGCAAAAGCCAGCCTAGTAGAAAAACAAATAGCCATCGAGCACCCTTTTAAGGTGCAAATAACTGTAACAGATTGTGACTGCAATCTCCCACTTGCTAGTCAGCTAGACTGCCCATCAGGCTATTTCCAAGTCTCCGATAAGAGAAAAACAAAACCCCCCTGAAAGGGCAAGTGTAAGTCTCAGAACCGGAAGGACTGAACCTACCAAGACTCATCTAAGGGATACGGTCAGATATCCAAGACAAGAAAATGTCCGGAAAACAGGACATCCGGAAACTGGAGCCGGCTACAAGGTAGTAACCCCTGAGGAACAAAAGGGATACCTCATACGGAGAACCTGCACCCAAGGTAATGCAACTGCAGCCACATCCAAAGACCCTTGGACACTGGACGATTGCTAAGCATCCCAGAGACAGAGAGCATATCTCCTAAAGGCTCGAGGGACAACAAAGTTAGAGCTCAAAACTAGATCATCTAGCTTGAGAAGATAAAATAGTCTCCAAACAATCCCATCAGGATCAACCTCCTGGAAACCCCCACAGCTCAAGGAAATAACGATAGACGAGCCTCAGAATTCCTGTCGAGCGATAGATAAAACCGAGATATCTTAAGTAAGGGCAGCTCCAGGAAAAACGGAGACAAACGCACTCTCCAGAGCCCCAAAAACACGGGAGCAGACGAGAAACAGTAGGAGGAAGAAAAAGACCGCAAATGCACGAACTTCCCGAACAGATGACCCCCCCAACCAGACCCAAAAAATAAGCCTAAGACATCTCGACCCCTTTAAGGAAGAGTTACCGTCATCAAGGCCTCAAAAATAAAAATACCATAGAGGAGATCAAAATCGCCCCAATCTTGTACCCCAGATGTCCAAGGAGTCATCTAAACCTCCAGTCCCATTGGGAATGGAGAACCCTAGCACCGAGGCCAAAGGACCTCCGGAACACACAGAGTAATCTTTAGCAGGATCCGCTTCTGGAACCTCGCCAACACAAGACAATGAGGACTGAGTACAATCCCTCTGATGCCCCACCCAAAAGAAGAGGCGAGAACCAGCCTGACGTCTAGGAACGAAAGGCCTCCTCTACCATGGTTTACCCTGCAAGGGGCAGAGCTTTCAAAAGACCCTTGAAAACTCATGGATGATCTTCTCCATGGAATCTTTAATAAAGGCAAAAGCTTTATTCGATCTAAAGAGAAACCAGAGTATAACAAATTCCTCATCAGAGTGAGCAACTCACCACCCAACCAGGACAACCAGTATACCGGCACCACATGGATGAAATAGACCTTAAGGAACAGAAAATAGCACCCGACCAGGACCAGCCTGCTACATAGGGCACTCAGAATTGACCCAGGCCACAGAAAAATCGAAACCCCAATAGAAATAGACAACAAGAACTATAGACATAACAATGTACTAACCCTTAACATGCAACTTCCGCGGAAGTGCCCAAGTGACCACAAAATCGCTAGTATCAAAAGTTTCCAAACGGAAAAATTATAACTGACAAGAGCTTTTAAAAAAGAAATAAAATACATCCTAACAGGATCAAAGAAAAAGAGGGCAGCACCCGCAGGTGAACGCCCAAGAAGAATGGGCACACTAACAGGACCAGCCAATCAGAGACCCCATTCTCCCGAAGCTCAGAACTGGAATAAGATACCCCAAAAAGAAAGTAAATTGGAGACGACAAGGAGATTAACTTCATTCCCCCACGTCTAACCCAGCTTGCCGTCTGGAACAGAAGACCGGGGATTCCTCGACCCATTAGGATTGGGATCCTCCTGCACCGACAATACATGCCGCAGTAGGACACGAAGGCGCGCCAGTCTATAAACGGAAAGCAAGACTTCCCTCCGCCGGGGCAACTGACGACCCCGACCCCAAGGGTTGGACTCCTGAAGCTTCAGAGGAAACCGCTTCCCCAGATGACTGATCTGACCCAGACAATCTAACACCTGATGAGCCCTAGTTAACAGAACAAGGACAGAATCTTATTAACACATCCCTCTCAGGAAGATGTAAATGCGCCAACACCATAGATATGGCCATGCGGAACCGTGCCGTAACCTCTGGAGGAAACAAGCCGCCTTACGGAGAAGGGGTAACGGCATTAGAGACACCTACTTGCGTAGCTAGAGAAGGTGCTAGGGCACGCACCTCACAGGATGTGGTATCCCCAGGGGCGGATGGCTCGGCGGACTCTAAGTTCCTCTACAGCGGCATTCAGAACATAACTGATGGGCATGGATTACCCGGGCCATCTCATACTCTTCGCAAGAAGTAGAATCTGAATCAGAGACATCCATCTCCAAAAAGTCAGAATCCTTTATAACTTGGGTAGAAATTATGGATAGAAGAAAAAGAATATAAACGGCACTTTACACCCCCAATAGCTGGGGCACTCACCACCTCCTGTGATCAAGACAACTAGCGAAACGGACTCTCTCCGTCACCGCGTGGTCAGGAATACGGAAATGGAGTGCAGAACATGACCACGCCTAGTCACAACTTACACTGTGCAGGCCAGAGAAAAGTGCGCCAAGGCCACTAGAGCTGCACAGCCTGACAAAAAAGGCTGTTATGTTCCGATATATAGCCACAAGCCCAAGCGTCACTACACATTAGCAGATAGAATCACATAACAAACATGATTAAAGTCATGTTTATCTCCCCTCAGGAGATATTAACCCTTGATTCCATAAAGATAAAGGAGTCCCACTGAGACCCTGACTTCTTCGTTTACATTACATTCACACATCGAAGTAAAATGAAATGATCTGACTGGAATCTACGCCGTGGAACAGGAACACGGCCCTTCAAGTGTGACAGATAGTAGCCACGCTTCTGACATGGACTTTAGTTAAGAAAACAGGCAGTGAAACTCATCAACACTGATTGCTACGGATGGGTTCGCAGAAAGACTCTCCCTGCATCTCCAGACTCTAACTTTCATCCATGCTCTCACTGAAAGGTTGTCAGGACTACTTAAAACTCCAGTCCCATTTCAAAGCGTACTACCCTCCATAAGAGACTATCCTTAATCTTCCGACACTTCTCTGCCAACCTCCTGTGACGAAAGGCGAAGAATGACTGGGGGATGAGGGAAGAGGGGGAGGTATTTAAGCCTTTGGCTGGGGTGCCTTTGACTCCTCCTGGTGGCCAGGTTCTGAAGTCCCAAAAGTAATGAATGCAGTTGTGGACTCTCCCCGTTTAAGAAGAAAATGGGCCAGATTACGAGTGGAGCACTAAGAGTGTTAATGCGCTAGAAGTAAGCTTTTTGCACTCATATTACGAGTTGAAAGAAAACTATTTTGCATGTGCGCTAACCCGACGAGCACAAAAAACATCATTTATGTAAGAACTTACCTGATAAATTCATTTCTTTCATATTGGCAAGAGTCCATGAGCTAGTGACGTATGGGATATACAATCCTACCAAGAGGGGCAAAGTTTCCCTAACCTCAAAATGCCTATAAATACACCCCTCACCACACCCACAATTCAGTTTTAACGAATAGCCAAGTAGTGGGGTGATAGAAAAAAGGAGTAGAAAGCATCAAAAAAGGAATTGGAAATATAATTGTGCTTAATACAAAAAAACATAACCACCATAAAAAGGGTGGGTCTCATGGACTCTTGCCAATATGAAAGAAATTCATTTATCAGGTAAGTTTATGTTTTCTTTCATGTAATTGGCAAGAGTCCATAAGCTAGTGACATATGGGATAGAAATACCCAAGATGTGGAACTCCACACAAGAGTCACTAGTGAGGGAGGGATAAAATAAAAACAGCCATTTTCCGCTGAAAAATTAAATACACAACCAAAAAAAATAAGTTTTTCTCATAAATGAAAGAAAAAACTTAAAACATAAGCAGAGGAATCAAACTGAAACAGCTGCCTGAAGAACTTTTCTACCAAAAACTGCTTCTGAAGAGGCAAAGACATCAAAACGGTAGAATTTAGTAAATGTATGCAAAGAAGACCAAGTTGCTGCTTTGCAAATCTGATCAACTGAAGCTTCAATATTAAAAGCCCACGAAGTGGAGACTGATCTAGTAGAATGAGCTGTGATTATCTGAGGCGGGGCCTGACCCAACTCCAAATAAGCCTTATGAATCAAAAGCTTTAACCAAGATGCCAAGGAAATAGCAGAAGCTTTCTGACCTTTCCTAGAACCAGAAAAGACAACAAATAGACTAGAAGTCTTTCTGAAATCTTTAGTAGCTTCGACATAATATTTCAAAGCTCTTACAACATCCAGAGAATGTAAGGATCTTTGCAAAGAATTTTTAGGATTAGGACACAAAGAGGGGACAATAATTTCCCTTTTAATGTTGTTAGAATTCACCACTTTAGGTAAAAATTTAAATGAAGTCCGCAAAACTGCCTTATCTTGATGGAAAATCAGAAAAGGTGACTCACAAGAAAGAGCAGATAATTCAGAAACTCTTCTAGCAGAAGAGATAGCCAAAAGGAACAACACTTTCCAAGAAAGTAGTTTAATATTCAAAGAATGCATAGTCTCAAAAGGAGGTGCCTGCAAAGCTATCAAAACCAAATTTAGACTCCAAGGAGGAGAGATTGATTTAATGACAGGCTTGATACGGACCAAAGCCTGAACAAAACAGTGAATATCAGGAAGCTTAGCAATCTTTCTATGAAATAAAACAGAAAGAGCAGAGATTTGTCCCTTCAAGGAACTTGCAGATAGACCTTTATCCAAACCATCCTGAAGAAACTGTAAAATTCTAGGAATTCTAAAAGAATGCCAAGAGAATTTATGAGAACACCATGAAAACAAAATTTATGCTTACCTGATAAATTCCTTTCTCCTGTAGTGTGGTCAGTCCACGGGTCATCATTACTTCTGGGATATTAACTCCTCCCCAACAGGAAGTGCAAGAGGATTCACCCAGCAGAGCTGCTATATAGCTCCTCCCCTCTACGTCACCTCCAGTCATTCGACCAAGGACCAACGAGAAAGGAGAAGCCAAAGGGTGTAGTGGTGACTGGAGTATAATTCCAAAATTTTTTACCTGCCATAAAAAACAGGGCGGGCCGTGGACTGACCACACTACAGGAGAAAGGAATTTATCAGGTAAGCATAAATTTTGTTTTCTCCTGTTAAGTGTGGTCAGTCCACGGGTCATCATTACTTCTGGGATACCAATACCAAAGCTAAAGTACACAGATGACGGGAGGGACAGGCAGGCTCTTTATACGGAAGGAACCACTGCCTGAAGAACCTTTCTCCCAAAAACAGCCTCCGAAGAAGCAAAAGTGTCAAATTTGTAAAATTTGGAAAAAGTATGAAGAGAAGACCAAGTTGCAGCCTTGCAAATCTGTTCAACAGAAGCCTCATTCTTAAAGGCCCAAGTGGAAGCCACAGCTCTAGTAGAATGTGCTGTAATTCTTTCAGGAGGCTGCTGTCCAGCAGTCTCATAGGTTAACCGAATTATGCTACGAAGCCAAAAAGAGAGAGAGGTAGCCGAAGCTTTTTGACCTCTCCTCTGACCAGAATAAACGACAAACAGGGAAGACGTTTGTCGAAAATCCTTAGTTGCCTGTAGATAAAATTTCAGGGCACGGACTACATCTAGATTGTGTAGCAGACGTTCCTTCTTCGAAGAAGGATTAGGACACAAAGATGGAACCACAATCTCTTGATTGATATTCCTGTTAGTGACCACCTTAGGTAGGAACCCAGGTTTAGTACGCAGAACTACCTTGTCTGAATGAAAAATCAGATAAGGAGAATCACAATGTAAAGCGGATAACTCAGAGACTCTTCGAGCCGAGGAAATCGCCATTAAAAATAGAACTTTCCAAGATAACAGCTTGATATCAATGGAATGAAGGGGTTCAAACGGAACACCCTGTAAAACATTAAGAACTAAGTTCAAACTCCATGGTGGAGCAACAGTTTTAAACACAGGCTTGATCCTAGCTAAAGCGTGACAAAAAGCTTGAACGTCCGGAACTTCTGACAGACGTTTGTGTAAAAGAATGGACAGAGCTGAATCTGTCCCTTTAAGGAACTAGCGGATAAACCCTTTTCTAAACCTTCTTGTAGAAAAGACAATATCCTCGGAATCCTAACCTTACTCCATGAGTAACTCTTGGATTCGCACCAATATAAGTATTTGCGCCATATCTTATGGTAAATCTTTCTGGTAACAGGCTTCCTAGCCTGTATTAAGGTATCAATAACTGACTCAGAAAAACCACGTTTTGATAAAATCAAGCGTTCAATTTCCAAGCAGTCAGCTTCAGAGAAATTAGATTTTGATGTTTGAAGGGACCCTGGATCAGAAGGTCCTGTTTCAGAGGTAGAGACCAAGGTGGACAGGATGACATGTCCACTAGATCTGCATACCAAGTCCTGCGTGGCCATGCAGGCGCTATTAGAATCACTGATGCTCTCTCCTGTTTGATTCTGGCAATCAATCGAGGAAGCATCGGGAAGGGTGGAAACACATAAGCCATCCCGAAGGTCCAAGGTGCTGTCAAAGCATCTATCAGAACCGCTCCCGGATCCCTGGATCTGGACCCGTAACGAGGAAGCTTGGCATTCTGTCGAGACGCCATGAGATCTATCTCTGGTTTGCCCCAACGTCGAAGTATTTGGGCAAAGACCTCCGGATGAAGTTCCCACTCCCCCGGATGAAAAGTCTGACGACTTAAGAAATCCGCCTCCCAGTTCTCCACTCCCGGGATGTGGATTGCTGACAGGTGGCAAGAGTGAGACTCTGCCCAGCGAATTATCTTTGATACTTCCATCATTGCTAGGGAGCTTCTTGTCCCTCCCTGATGGTTGATGTAAGCTACAGTCGTGATGTTGTCCGACTGAAACCTGATGAACGCCCGAGTTGTTAACTGGGGCCAAGCCAGAAGGGCATTGAGAACTGCTCTCAATTCCAGAATGTTTATTGGTAGGAGACTCTCCTCCTGATTCCATTGTCCCTGAGCCTTCAGAGAATTCCAGACAGCGCCCCAACCTAGTAGGCTGGCGTCTGTTGTTACAATTGTCCAGTCCGGCCTGCTGAATGGCATCCCCCTGGACAGATGTGGCCGAGAAAGCCACCATAAAAGAGAATTTCTGGTCTCTTGATCCAGATTCAGAGTAGGGGACAAGTCTGAGTAATCCCCATTCCACTGACTTAGCATGCACAATTGCAGCGGTCTGAGATGTAGGCGTGCAAAGGGTACTATGTCCATTGCCGCTACCATTAAGCCGATCACCTCCATGCATTGAGCTACTGACGGGTGTTGAATGGAATGAAGGACACGGCATGCATTTTGAAGCTTTGTTAACCTGTCTTCTGTCAGGTAAATCTTCATTTCTACAGAATCTATAAGAGTCCCCAAGAAGGGAACTCTTGTGAGTGGAAAGAGAGAACTCTTCTTTTCGTTCACCTTCCATCCATGCGACCTTAGAAATGCCAGTACTAACTCTGTATGAGACTTGGCAGTTTGAAAGCTTGAAGCTTGTATCAGAATGTCGTCTAGGTACGGAGCTACCGAAATTCCTCGCGGTCTTAGTACCGCCAGAAGAGTACCCAGAACCTTTGTGAAGATTCTTGGAGCCGTAGCCAATCCGAATGGAAGAGCTACAAACTGGTAATGCCTGTCTAGAAAGGCAAACCTTAGATACCGGTAATGATCTTTGTGAATCGGTATGTGAAGGTAAGCATCCTTTAAATCCACTGTGGTCATGTACTGACCCTTTTGGATCATGGGTAAAATTGTCCGAATAGTTTCCATTTTGAACGATGGAACTCTTAGGAATTTGTTTAGGATCTTTAAATCCAAGATTGGCCTGAAAGTTCCCTCTTTTTTGGGAACCACAAACAGATTTGAGTAAAACCCTTGTCCTTGTTCCGACCGCGGAACCGGATGGATCACTCCCATTAATAAAAGATCTTGTACGCAGCGTAGAAACGCCTCTTTCTTTATTTGGTTTGTTGACAACCTTGAAAGATGAAATCTCCCTCTTGGGGGAGAGGATTTGAAGTCCAGAAGGTATCCCTGAGATATGATCTCTAACGCCCAGGGATCCTGGACATCTCTTGCCCAAGCCTGGGCGAAGAGAGAAAGTCTGCCCCCCACTAGATCCGTTCCCGGATCGGGGGCCCTCGATTCATGCTGTCTTAGGGGCAGCAGCAGGTTTCCTGGCCTGCTTGCCCTTGTTCCAGGACTGGTTAGGTCTCCAGCCTTGTCTGTAGCGAGCAACAGCTCCTTCCTGTTTTGGTGCAGAGGAAGTTGATGCTGCTCCTGCTTTGAAATTACGAAAGGAACGAAAATTAGACTGTCTAGCCTTAGGTTTGGCTCTGTCTTGAGGCAGGGCATGGCCTTTACCTCCTGTAATGTCAGCGATAATTTCTTTCAACCCGGGCCCGAATAAGGTCTGCCCTTTGAAAGGAATATTAAGCAATTTAGATTTAGAAGTAACATCAGCTGACCAGGATTTTAGCCACAGTGCTCTGCGCGCCTGAATGGCGAATCCGGAATTCTTAGCCGTAAGTTTAGTTAAATGTACTACGGCATCCGAAATAAATGAGTTAGCTAACTTAAGGGCTTTAAGCTTGTGTGTAATCTCATCTAAAGGAGCTGATTCAAGTGTCTCTTCCAGAGACTCAAACCAAAATGCTGCTGCAGCCGTGACAGGCGCAATGCATGCAAGAGGTTGCAATATAAAACCTTGTTGAACAAACATTTTCTTAAGGTAACCCTCTAACTTTTTATCCATTGGATCTGAAAAGGCACAGCTATCCTCCACCGGGATAGTGGTACGCTTAGCTAAAGTAGAAACTGCTCCCTCCACCTTAGGGACCGTTTGCCATAAGTCCCGTGTGGTGGCGTCTATTGGAAACATCTTTCTAAATATTGGAGGGGGTGAGAACGGCACACCTGGTCTATCCCACTCCTTAGTAACAATTTCAGTAAGTCTCTTAGGTATAGGAAAAACGTCAGTACTCGACGGTACCGCAAAATATTTATCCAACCTACACAATTTCTCTGGTATTGCAACTGTGTTACAATCATTCAGAGCCGCTAACACCTCCCCTAGTAATACACGGAGGTTCTCCAGCTTAAATTTAAAATTTGAAATATCTGAATCCAGTCTGTTTGGATCAGAACCGTCACCCGCAGAATGAAGCTCTCCGTCCTCATGTTCTGCAAATTGTGACGCAGTGTCTGACATGGCCCTAATATTATCAGCGCACTCTGTTCTCACCCCAGAGTGATCACGCTTACCTCTTAGTTCTGGTAATTTAGCCAAAACTTCAGTCATAACAGTAGCCATATCCTGTAATGTGATTTGTAATGGCCGCCCAGATGTACTCGGCGCTACAATATCACGCACCTCCCGAGCGGGAGACGCAGGTACTGACACGTGAGGCGAGTTAGTCGGCATAACTCTCCCCTCGTTGTTTGGTGAAATATGTTCAATTTGTACAGATTGACTTTTATTTAAAGTAGCATCAATACAGTTAGTACATAAATTTCTATTGGGCTCCACTTTGGCTTTAGCACATATAGCACAGATATCTTCCTCTGAATCAGACATGTTTAACACACTAGCAAATAAACTATCAACTTGGAAATACTTTTCAAGTAATTTACTATAATATGAAAACGTACTGTGCCTATAAGAAGCACAGAAAAAGTTATGACAGTTGAAAATTGATAAACTGAAAAGTTATAGCATCAAATCTTTGTAAAAAACACACTTTTAGCAAAGGATTGCTCCCATTAGCAAAGGATAACTAACCCTGATAGCAGAAAAAAAATACAGAAATAAACGTTTTTTTATCACAGTCAACTACGATCTCACAGCTCTGCTGTGAGTGATTACCTCCCTCAAAACAAGTTTTGAAGACCCCTGAGTTCTGTAGAGATGAACCGGATCATGCAGGGAAGACAATAAACTTCTGACTGAATTTTTTGATGCGTAGCAAAAGCGCCAAAAAAGGCCCCTCCCCCTCATACACAACAGTGAGAGAGATCAGTAAACTGTCATAAATTAAATAAAAACGACTGCCAAGTGGAAAAAATAGTGCCCAAAACAATTTTTCACCCAGTACCTCAGAAAATTAAACGATTTTACATGCCAGCAAAAAACGTTTAACATAAATAAATTAAGTGTTATTAAAAAGCCTGTTGCTAGTCCCTGCAAAATAGGCTAAAGTCTTATGCATACAGTATAATTCCAGTGAAGTGCCATTCCCCAGAATACTGAAGTGTAAAAAATACATACATGACAGCCTGATACCAGTTGCTGCTACTGCATTTAAGGCTGAGTTTACATTATATCGGTATGGCAGAATTTTCTCATCAATTCCATTGTCAGAAAATAATAAGCTGCTACATACCTCTTGCAGATTAATCTGCCCGCTGTCCCCTGATCTGAAGTTTACCTCTCCTCAGATGGCCGAGAAACAGCAATATGATCTTAACTACTCCGGCTAAAATCATAGAAAAAACTCAGGTAGATTCTTCTTCAAATTCTACCAGAGAAGGAATAACACACTCCGGTGCTATTATAAAATAACAAACTTTTGATTGAAGGTATAAAACTAAGTATAATCACCACAGTCCTCTCACACATCCTATCTATTCGTTGGGTGCAAGAGAATGACTGGAGGTGACGTAGAGGGGAGGAGCTATATAGCAGCTCTGCTGGGTGAATCCTCTTGCACTTCCTGTTGGGGAGGAGTTAATATCCCAGAAGTAATGATGACCCGTGGACTGACCACACTTAACAGGAGAAATATAGGTCTTCCAAACTCGATTTTACGTGTATGTATCTCAATGTTAAAGCCATGTGCCTCCCTTTTTTTCTAACACCCGAGATCTCAAATCTTATAACTTTTGTGTGCAATATTTATTGTGAATAATCTTTATTAGATTGTGTTATTATCAGTGTAACTGTACTTTGTAATGTATTTATGTGTTTTGTGCAACAGAGCTCTGAAGCTGCGGTAATTCTTGCACAAATTGAGAATGCGCTCAAGCAATCGCTTTTACTTTCAACTTGTTATACGAACGGTAAGTCTGACGAGAGCAAACCCCGGGAGCCATGTGCCTCCCTTTTTTTCTAACACCTGAGATCTCAAATCTTTGAGCCCTTATAACTTTTGGGTGCAATTTTTTATTGTGAATAATTTTCATTAGATTGAGTTATTATGAGTGTAACTATACTTTGTAATGTATTTTTGATGTGTTTTGTGCAACTTTTTTGTTTTGCGAAACAGTTAACCAAAGTTCTGAAGTTGCAGTAATTATTCTTGCACAAATTGTGATTGAGCTCAAGCGATTGCTTTTACTTTCAACTCGTTATACGAGCAGTAAGCTCGACGAGTGCAAACCCCCGTGATAAAACCCTTATCTCTCGCACGCAAACATTTGCCCTCCACTTGTAATCTGGCCCAATATTTTTATTTGGAATTTGGGAGAAATGTTGTCAGTAGTTTATAGAATTATTTTTTTTTTTTAATCTCATTCAAATGCATACCTATACATAGTAAAACCAGAGAAACTGAAAAATTTACAGTGGTCTCTTAATTTTTTTTCCAGAGCTGTATATGTATATATGTGTATGTATGTATAGATCTAGTAATGGATATATGTCTATTACATTTTTTGTTATCAAATATATAAATATATAAAATATGAATAAAATGCTATTATAGTAGTGTTTATTTTTATGTAGGCAGTGGCTAAAAATGACGTGGCTTTATTCACATTTGTAAAAGAAACATGACTGTTTTCTCTGCGTAGGTAAAAAGTATCTGTCCCTCCACTCAATCACTTATGCTTGTTTGTCTAGGGGAGAATACAGACCCGCTGACTACATTGGCCGGAACATTTGATGTGGGGGTCACGAGCATGTGCATAAACGTGGATTGCATGTGTATAGTTATATAAACAGTACAAAGCACACAGATAGTTAACCCTGAAAAGAAAAAGCACAATGTAAAATTGATCAACTGTAAAATAATAATAAGGTACTGTCAAATAGGCGCTAAAAAAATGAAAAACAGCAAAGGCTTTACATGGTAAATAATGCCGCAAATAAAGAGTTAAAAAAAATTGTACCCCAAATTTGAAACCAAACTCTGTTGATCAGAGTACCTTAACCACCTCCATCGGTCCTAAGAGCCTTCCTCACGTGCTGAAAAGGTTACAACAACACAGAAATATGAAAAAAAAAAACAAGCTAAAAAGCACACTTAAAAGGTCAGCAACTTCATCCACTGTGTTTACTACAGCTGCAGCAACTTGCTTTCAGTAGAGGAGCCCATCCTAGGCAGTGCAAGCATGATGTTAGATATCTAAATTAGTAACAGCATCTACAACCCAGGGGATTGTTGGACAAGTCACATTTCACCTAGGGTAGACTGTGGATCCAACAAGGACCGGCTCACTGTTGGCTAGGAGAATGGTGGACAAGTCCACATTTCACCTGGGAGACTTGTGTCAATTATCACTGAGAAAATACATTCCACTTTTTGGATGATAACTCATTGTCTACCCCTCAGACTGACAGGGTACTACGATGAAGAAATGGGACTCGGATCAGTTAGAGGACCACTCTCAATGACGAGTAGATCTGTATTTCACTTTCACCTCATTCCTCACTAAGGAGGCAAAGTAAATGACTGAGGATCATGGTAAGTGGGAAGGATTTAAAGTTTGTTGGGGTACCTTTTGCCTCATCCTAGTGGTCAGGAGGGAAATTTCAATACATGATAACTTGTGTACTCTCACCATCTGATGAAAGAAAATGCTATTGTATGTATTGCATTGCCTGTTTAAGAGAGCAGAAAGAGTACCTACAGTACATGGGAGGGCAGTGGAAGCATTTCTGGTGAAAACTTGATACTTCCATACAGCAGAGCAAAACATTTTTTAGTTTTGACATTATCTGTGTTTCAGCAATTGAGTCAGCACTTATGGGGAAAGGCAATCATGTCAGCTCAAGAAAAGGAGGGCAGTAAATTTGTAAGGCTTTTCAACTACCATACATGATATAAATAAAGGGCAAAACAAACCATCACTTTTTAAGCTGGTGCTTGTGTGCAGCAATTCAGCAACAAACACAAGTAGTTTCCTCTAAAAGATACAGGAAGCATGACTCTGTTCCTGAGTGACTTGGAGTAGATTAAAGGGAAACAAAATAGCTGCACATCTCTCTTTCTAATTGCCATCTGCAAACAGGTCACAAATAGGTCATGTGTGACTGTCCGTGCAAGGGACAATTGACTATTAAAGGCATTGTAATTTGATTAAATGAACATAAGTAAATTTACAACAAAAGGTTGTTTAAATAGTTTATAGGTGTGTTTGTGCTTACAAGGACAGTTCACTGTGATTTTATTCTCCAATGTGTTCCCAATGATCCATTTTACCTGCTGTGGTGTGTTTAATTATTTACAAAAAGCTACTTTACTTTACCTTTTTTTTGTCATTTGAAATATATCTGTTTTCTCTTTAGTATCCTCAACTATACTGAAACTTTCAATACTTAAATACTGGATATAGAAAAGCTATGTAAAAGAAAATGTTTATTTTAAAAAAAAAAATGCTTACCTGATAAATTAATTTCTTTTATGATGGTAAGAGTCCACGACCCATCACATGTGGGACTAAAGTCCAGTCCTAAAGGAGGCAGAACACCCCACTTTCCCACAAACATGGCGCAGAGAAAGGAGAAAAAGAAAAGCAGGAAAGGAAAAGCAGAGTAAACTGATAATGTCACCAACTGTTATGGAAAAAACAAGGGTGGGTCTTCTGGACTCTCATTATCATAAAAAGAAATTAATTTATCAGGTAAGCATACATTTTGTTTTCTTTCATAAAAAGGTGTTCCCCAGCCAGCACTTGGACATGATATCTGCTCACGTACATGGATACATTAAAATGAACACCCACTCCTATCTGCTCTCTAAAACCTCTCTTTCTCTTTTCTTCTCTCCTGCTATCATTTCCTTCCCCTTCCCTTGGACTAGCACCCACTATCTCCTGCTGATAACACAGTAAAGTAATGCAATCCCTTACACTATCTACCCTTAATTGTAAGGGTTTAAATACCCCTACAAAAAGAAGTTTGCTGTTGAAATATCTTAGACACCACAACATAGAAGTTGCATTCCTGCAGGAAACCCACTGGGTGGATTCATCGCCTCACATTGTTAGGTCATCCCTGTATCCGGTTTGCGAAACTGCCTCATACTCAAAAAAGAAGAGAGGGGTATCCATACTTATAAATAGAAACGTATCCTACTCACCGATAGTTGTAGATAGAGATGCCGAGGTAGGTTTTCTCATAATAGTGTGCAAATTGAATGATGTTCTCTATACTCTGGTCAACATTTACACCCCAAATTACCAACATCAACCATTTCTAAATGAAGTCCTTGCCAAAGCTGCTCAGATTAGGAGAGGTTCACTCCTCATAGCCGGTGACTACAATGTTACCTGGGACCCAGTGCTAGACAGAAGGACCTCAAAAGACAAGATCGTTGACCCTAGGACATAACTACTATCTAAGAAATTTAGGAACACTATGCTGAGACATAACTTATTTGATGTGTGGCGATGTCTCCACTCCACTGAACGTGACTATACCTTTTACTCGACAGTGCACCACACAAATTCCCGAATAGACGCTATCTTTAGTGACTCCTGGACTTTAGACAAGGTTAGAGATGTGAAAATAGCTACCTGCCCTTGGTCAGACCATGATTTGGTTATAATGGCCTTAAATCCTGCTATTCCAAATACAGGTAACCCATCTTGGCGACTTCAAGACTCTCTAATAGCAGACCCGTGGGTGACACAAACGGATACTGACTTACAGGAGTTTTTTCTCCTAAATGACAATGGTACAGTCGCAGATGACACCCTTTGGGCGTCTATGAAAGCTTTTGTTAGAGGGACACTAATTAAAAGGGCTGCAAAAATTAGGAAGGACAGTGGGGCAACGTTAGCACAGCTCTTTGGAGAGCTCAGGAACCTAGAAAAAGAAAATAAAAAAGCTCCCAACCCAATTTTAGCGTCTAAAATAGGAGCCATTCTGGCTCATACCGCAAAAGAGGTCCTTAAAATTAAGAATAATCTCTTGAAACTGCGTAAACTATACTATTACCAGGGAAATAGGGCTGATAGGCTCCTGGCCAGTAAGCTCCGTGCTCGCACTAAGGCAAATAGAATCTCAAAAATAAAGACTAGTGATACTGTAGCCTATTCTCCTAAAGATATAGGGAAAGCGTTCCGGGATTATTACAGCAATTTGTATAACTTGAGTGCACAGCTGAAATCCACACAAGCAGATGCACATACAGTAACAGAATTCCTCAATAAACTTGCACTCCCTAAATTAGACGGACTAAAGGCGGAGCGCCTAGCTGACCCAATCGCCCTCATGGAAGTTAAAAACGCCATTAAGACACTGAAACTACACAAAGCCCCGGATGGCTTTACCCCACTTTTTTATAGAACATACAGTGGCGTACTAGCTCCATATCTACAGAGATTTTACTCTAGAGCGCTTACAATGGGATCTTTGGCTTCTGAATTTTTAGAAGCGACGATTACCACTATACCTAAAGAGGGTAAGGACCTTCAATTATGCCCTAGCTATCGGCCGATCTCACTGATCAATGTAGATACAAAGCTATTCGCTAAGATTTTAGCTAATAGACTAGGCCCATTACTCTCAGAAATAATACACCGGGACCAAGTGGGGTTTGTACACAAAAGACAGGGAACGGATAACACTAGGCGGCTTCTGGATGTATTCATGGAGGCGGAACGACTGCGGACTCTAATGCTCACCCTGGCGTTCAACGCCGAAAAGGCGTTCGACAGGGTGCGCTGGGACTATATGATGAGTGTCCTGGAGACCGTTGGACTCCCAAAGGAGTTCCGAAAGGCGGTAAGCGCCTTATATTCATGCCCAACCGCTAGAGTGAGAGGCCCAGGATTTTGCTCGGATCCCTTTAACCTATATAATGGCACCAGGCAGGGATGCCCTCTATCCCCATTACTTTTCATTTTGGCCATTGAGCCATTGGCGGCAGCCATTCGGCTGCATAGTGATATCAAGGAAGTCTACATTCATGGTACTTGCTGTTATGTTCCTGTCCCTTTAAATCAGGATGTTCAGGTATTCACATTCCTATATAAGGCCCCTCCTCCAGTCTACCTATGCTTGGTAATTTGTATTCACTTAGCTATAAGCTGAGCAACAACGAAGACACCTTGCTGATATTCCTAACTAAGGAATTTACTCTTTGTATCTACAATTGCTGTGTGCTTTTCAACTTTGGATCGTCATATTTCAGGTTTCCTTGTTTTGACCGGAATCCTCAAAGTATCTTTTACTTGATAATTCTGTTTCTCCCGGCTTATACATTGAAGCCGTGTATCGGCGTCTGACGTCACCGTAAGTCTCTGGAGCTCTCTCTCACTCTGGCTGCAAACAACCAACTCCTGTGCTTAATAGCAACTCACCTTGAAGCTGCGGTAACCGTTACTATTTCTTACTCTCTGAAGGTGGTAACGTATTATACCTTAATTCACTTACTACTTTAATGGACTTTCCTGCATGTTTTACAGTGTGACGCTTATGCAAATACAGCTACCTTTAACTATCTGATTGCTTGTAATATCTATCGATTCAGCTTGACGAACTGTGCTTAAATATTCTATGTGCCTTATCAAATATCATACTGTTGGTTGTGAAGGACTGCCTGCTGTTTACATGAATACTAACAACGTTATAGACTAACTAAGGACTGCCTGTTAACTAAAAACAACATAACCTGTTATAGAGCTCTCCTGCTTAATTTATATAGAAACACCTCCTGGTTGCAACCTGTGTTATTTGAGGCTGACATTCACTTACTAACACTTAATCTATATTTATCTTTCTTTTATTCTACTATCTCTATAATTATCTGCATATTGCAAACTGCTATTGCAATCGGGATAATATACCTTTAAATCTCATTCCTTTCACTCTGCATCCATGCAGCAGTGACCCTCAGATCTATGAGCAAAAACTAGGTTCTTGATTACATCTAATGAACCTAAAGGTTTGGTGTGAGACTGAGTGGTCCTGCAGTTAAGGATATCAAATACTTGCACCTAACATAACATATTACCAAGCCTAACATATATCCTACAGCATGGATATCAGTGAACTTACAAACCGTGTTGGTTCCCTTGCACAAAGCATGGACCATATGCTACAAGGCCTCAGAGAAATTAAAATTGAAAATGATCACATTAGGAAGTTTATTAATGAGCATTTATCTGATAAACCTGCTCCTATTGATTTAACACCTGAACCAATTGTATCTCCACCTGAAAGATTCTTTGGTGACAGGACTCAGTTTAGAGAATTTAAAAACTCCTGTACTTTGTATTTTTCTTTAAAACCCCGAACCTATGCATCTGATCGAGTCAAAGTTCTAACGGTCATCTCATATCTCAGAGGGGAGGCTAAATCATGGGCTAACGCCTTCTATGAGAACAATGACCCCATATTGGATTCCTTAGATGCCTTTTTCTCTGCCATGTCCCTATTATATGAAGACCATCATAAGCAGAATACTGCTGAGACTGCTCTTAGGAACCTACGACAAGGTAAAAGAGCAGTAGAAGAATATATCACGGACTTTAAAAGATGGGCACCAGACACCCAATGGAATGAACCTGCTCTTAGAAATCAGTTCAGAACAGGTCTTTCTGAAACATTAAAAGATGAATTAGCCCGTGGTGCAGTTCCTGTGGATTTAGAGAATCTTATGACCTTATGTATCACTGTTGATAGAAGGATAAGAGAACGTAGGTCTGAAAGGGCACTATCTGATCCTGTTGTCAAGAAAATCCCGGTATACCATCCTGTGGTCACTGCACCATCTAAATCAAATGATGAACCTATGGAAGTTGCTGTCATGAGGGGTCCTCTAAAACCAGAGGAAAAAGCCAGAAGGAAGCTACATAACTTGTGTTTATATTGCGCAGCCAAGGACCATGCTGTTAGAGACTGTCCTGTGCTTATCAGACAAAAGAGGGGTAAGAATCTTCAACACCAAAATTGTCTTAATAAATTGTCTGCGCTTACCACTCATTTACCAATTTCTGTTCTTTTGCAGTGGCGTCTACAGAAGACAAAAACCCAGGCCGTTATTGACTCTGGTGCATCTGGGAATTTCATTGACCAAGCATTTGTAACAAAACATAAAATACCCACAATAAAAAAAGATAGTGCACAAGCCATAAGATTGGTTGATGGTTTTCTTATGAATACGGGGCCTATCACCCATCACACTACACCCTTACAAGTTATCACACAGAAGGGCCATACTGAGACATGTACATTTGACATTTTGCCCTCTAGTTTATACCCGTTAATTTTTGGTATCAATTGGTTGATAAAGCATGATCCTGATATATCTTGGAAGCAAGGTGTTGTGAATTTTAATTCCACTTACTGTAAGGAAGTCTGTTTTCCCAAAGCTTCTGTGTGTTGTATAACTGATCATGTTTTACCTGAATGTTATAAAGAATATTCTGATGTGTTTGACAAAGTAGAAGCTCAGAACTTACCCCCCCATAGGTCATATGACTGTCCTATAGACTTACTACCGGGCAGTTCCATTCCCTTTGGTCATATATACCCTATGTCAGAACCTGAATTGGTTCATTTGAAACAGTACTTAGAGGATAACCTTAAGAAAGGTTTTATAAGACCTTCCACCTCTCCAGCGGGTGCTGCAATGTTTTTTGTTAAAAATAAGGACGGATCACTTCGTCCTATTATCGACTACAGACAACTTAACAAATGTACCAAGAAAAACAGGTACCCACTCCCACTTATCCCTGAACTTATAGAACGGTTGCAAGGAGCTAAAATTTACACAAAATTAGATCTTAGAGGAGCTTATAACTTGATAAGAATGAGGAAAGGCGATGAGTGGCTAACAGCTTTCCGCACACGTTATGGACTGTATGAATATACAGTAATGCCTTTTGGGCTGTGCAACGCTCCTGCAACGTTCCAGTGTTTTATAAATGACGTATTTCATGACTTACTTGATGTCTGTATGGTCATTTATTTAGATGACATTTTAATCTATTCTGACAATATAACAAACCATCACACCCATGTCAAGCTTGTTTTGTCCAGACTTCGTACACACCATCTCTATGCCAAGTTAGAGAAATGCATTTTTAATACCACTACTATCTCCTTCTTAGGATACCAGGTTTCCCCTTCTGGTATCGCCATGGAAGCAAACAAAGTGGAAGCTATTACTAACTGGAGCACCCCCCGTACAAAAAAAGATGTTCAGAGATTTCTTGGGTTTGCAAACTTCTATAGGAAGTTTATCAAGGGCTTTTCTGAGATTGCTAGACCCTTGACTAAATTGACTCAGAAAAAACCTGGTTTCTCTTGGAATATACATGCTGAGAACGCATTTAAAATATTAAAGGAGAGGTTTGTAACAGCACCCATACTCAAATTCCCAGATCCCAGTTTACAGTACACGCTTGAGGTTGATGCTTCTGAGTACGCTCTTGGAGCTGTACTCTCACAAAGAGTTTCACCTAAGGAAGCACTACATCCAATATCATATTACTCTAGGGTAATGAGCTCAGCCGAGCTAAATTATGCTATTGGTGAAAAAGAGCTTCTCGCTATAAAATCAGCACTAGAGTTTTGGAGACACCTCCTTGAGGGTACTAAACATACTATTCTTATACTTACGGATCATAGAAACCTTGAATATTTAAAAACCAGCAAAACGTTAACATCTAGACAAGTTAGATGGAGCCTCTTCTTTTCAAGATTTGATTTTACCATCACTTACCGCCCAGGTTCCAAAAATACAAAAGCAGATGCGCTTTCAAGGAAGGATCCAAAACCTCAACATTATATACCTCCAGATTCTATCATTCCACAAAATAAGTTCATTGTATTAACTTCAATCACTGAAACCTCTATAAAAGAGTATCAGAGAGCAGATCCAAAGCTCCCATTAGCAGACCTACAAAAACACAGTAGTAATCTGTATTACCATGGAAACCAGATATACATTCCAGAACCTCTACGTAATGAATTGATGCATTCTGCACATGATTCTCTCCTTTCAGGACATCCTGGACTTCATAAAACATTACGCATACTTCAAAGAGACTATTGGTGGCCCAATATGAAAAGTTCTGTCTCTTCTTACATTCGATCCTGTTCTGTCTGCGCTACTTGCAAACATACTAGAACTCGTCCTTATGGACTTCTACTTTCATTACCAGTTCCTGAAAGACCCTGGAAGGATATAGCAATGGACTATATAGTGGAACTACCCCCATCCTCTAACCATAACACAATTCTAGTCATTGTTGATTTGTTTTCTAAAATGGCACACTTTATCCCACATATGGGTTTACCAACCGCATCCGAAACAGCCATACTGTTCTTGAATCATGTTGTAAAGTTACATGGACTACCCGACTCCATCACGTCTGATAGAGGATCTCAATTCACCTCTAAGTTCTGGACTCAGTTATGTTCTATTCTCAAGATTACTAGGAGATTAAGCACTGCTTATCATCCCCAGACTAATGGTCAGTGCGAAAGGACTAACCAGTCTCTTGAACAGTATCTGAGATGCTATTGTACCAACCAACAGGATAACTGGTTCGCTCTGCTGCCTACTGCAGAATTTGCACATAATAACATGACCAACGCATCCACAAAAACTTCGCCATTCTATATTAATTATGGTTTTCACCCTTCATATCATCTTTTCCACAGAACTGATTCCTTGCTACCTACGGTTGATCAGACAGTTAATACTATTGCTGAGGGTTTTTCTGTTCTCAAAACAACCTTACAAGAAGCTCAAGCTTCACAGAAACATCATTATGATTTAAGACGCTCAAAACCCCCTCCTTATAAACCTGGGGATAAGGTTTGGCTAAGTACCAAACACCTGAAACTCTGTATTCCAAGTAAAAAGCTTGGAAGTCTCTTCATAGGTCCCTATGACATAGTTAAGGTTGTTAATCCAAATGCTGTGACTCTTCAGCTGCCTCCCTCTCTCAGAATACATCCTACATTCCATGTGTCCCTCCTGAAACCTTTCTCTCCGATAAGGGATCCCCCTCATCCTTCATTGACTAACCCTCCAGTTGTGGATGATGTTGAGTATGAAGTGGATTCTATTTTGGACTCTCGTTTATACCGCAATCAACTCCAGTACCTGGTACGATGGAAAGGTTTTGGGGCTGATGAGGACTCCTGGGAACCATACTCTAATTTGTCAGCACCCCGTCTTCTTTCAATTTTTCATCGAAGACATCCCGACCGACCCAAGCCTTGATCCGCGGAGCGGCTCTTTTTAGGGGGGCGTCCTGTTATGTTCCTGTCCCTTTAAATCATGATGTTCAGGTATTCACATTCCTATATAAGGCCCCTCCTCCAGTCTACCTATGCTTGGTAATTTGTATTCACTTAGCTATAAGCTGAGCAACAACGAAGACACCTTGCTGATATTCCTAACTAAGGAATTTACTCTTTGTATCTACAATTGCTGTGTGCTTTTCAACTTTGGATCGTCATATTTCAGGTTTCCTTGTTTTGACCGGAATCCTCAAAGTATCTTTTACTTGATAATTCTGTTTCTCCCGGCTTATACATTGAAGCCGTGTATCGGCGTCTGACGTCACCGTAAGTCTCTGGAGCTCTCTCTCACTCTGGCTGCAAACAACCAACTCCTGTGCTTAATAGCAACTCACCTTGAAGCTGCGGTAACCGTTACTATTTCTTACTCTCTGAAGGTGGTAACGTATTATACCTTAATTCACTTACTACTTTAATGGACTTTCCTGCATGTTTTACAGTGTGACGCTTATGCAAATACAGCTACCTTTAACTATCTGATTGCTTGTAATATCTATCGATTCAGCTTGACGAACTGTGCTTAAATATTCTATGTGCCTTATCAAATATCATACTGTTGGTTGTGAAGGACTGCCTGCTGTTTACATGAATACTAACAACGTTATAGACTAACTAAGGACTGCCTGTTAACTAAAAACAACATAACCTGTTATAGAGCTCTCCTGCTTAATTTATATAGAAACACCTCCTGGTTGCAACCTGTGTTATTTGAGGCTGACATTCACTTACTAACACTTAATCTATATTTATCTTTCTTTTATTCTACTATCTCTATAATTATCTGCATATTGCAAACTGCTATTGCAATCGGGATAATATACCTTTAAATCTCATTCCTTTCACTCTGCATCCATGCAGCAGTGACCCTCAGATCTATGAGCAAAAACTAGGTTCTTGATTACATCTAATGAACCTAAAGGTTTGGTGTGAGACTGAGTGGTCCTGCAGTTAAGGATATCAAATACTTGCACCTAACATAACACTTGCCAGAAGCTCAGCCTTTTCGCTGATGACCTAACGGTTTTCTTAACAGACCCGCTGTCGTCCCTCCCATGTCTCCTTGACTTATTTCAGCAATTCTCTTTCATATTACAAATTGAAGGTGGATAAGACAGAGGCATACCCCCTGTCTTTACCAGTGGCCCAAATCCGAACCCTACAAGACCACTATAAATTTAAATAGAACATGAAAGGCATTAGGCACCTAGGGGTCATCTTATTGCATGACCCTTCGCAAGTAATTTCGGCTAATTACTACCCACTCCTGCGTAACTTTAAACAAATGATAGCATTACCCAAATACAAAGACGTATCATGGATGGGCAGAATATCTGCCTTTAAAATGATGCTCCTTCCAAAGCTCACCTACTTATTTAGATCCCTCCCCCTAAAGCTCCCGACAACCCTACTCAACAAATATCAATCTATCGTAAACACATATATCTGGGTAGGCACCCTCCCAAGAATAGCAAGGCAGATACTTCAGGCCCCCATTGATAGGGGTGGACTGAGTCTCCCTAACTTACAAAAATATTATGAAGCAGCAATGCTTACCCACATATCAGATTGGGGGGCTGCTACAGAGTATCCTCGATGGTATGAGATTGAGCAAGCGTACTTACCCCACAACACATATCTAGTTGACCCAATCTGGTTGCCACGGCATCAAATTACCTCTCTATCGTATCTCAGCCCAGTCATAATGGACTGCCTTCTGTTATGGCATGCTCTGCGAAATTTCCCGTCGGTTGCCCCACACCCTTCTCCGATCCATAGTGTTAGAGGCTTGTTGGGGGGTCTGCCAGACTCCCATCCTAATCAGTGGGCTCAATTTAAAATTGCGAAAGTGAGCGACCTATGTATGGACTTGGAGTGGCCCTCCCATGAGGTAATGGTCCAGAGGTATAGTCTCCCCCCCACGCTTTGTTTTGAAGCCATGCGATTTAGATCTTTACTCCATAGCTGGGGCTTCTTACAAACTCTGCCACGACCATTAACACCCTGGGAGGCTAGGTGGACTGCAGGACAACAGGGAATTAAGTCACTCTCCACGCATTATCAATATCTACTTGACATTCCTACTCTCCCTAAAACATACAATATTTTAGCCTGGGAAAGAGACCTCCAGTTAGAGGCAGATCCTAGCATCTGGTCAAAAGCAATAACAGACACAAAGCAGGTAATTCACTGTGTTACACTTTTCGAGTTATATTATAAGCTGCTGACAAGATGGCACTGGGTCCCCAAGAAACTAAGTAGGATATCACAGTCTAACACGGCAAAATGCTGGAGAGAATGTGGCCATATAGGTGATGACCTGCATATATGGTGGAGATGCCCGAATATTAGTAAGTTATGGGTAGAGGTTATACATTTATGCAAGAATCTACAACTCCCAACAGTGGTTAGCCCTGAAACGTGCATTCTGCATATTAACATCCCCAAACTCCCCAAAGCCCAGAAATTTTTGTATATTTATGTCTTAATGGCAACGAAACTAATAATTCCCAGAAATTGGAAGCAGAAAACTACACCTCCCCTTCAAAAAGTGGCTGAAAAGATGGAATATATAAAGATAATGGAGGAAGCAGTATTTCTCAATAGGGGAATGATAGGTCTCCACTCAGAGATTTGGGCCCCATGGGATGATCTCACGCATCCCCCCTCACCCCAACCAGGGTGAGAGCGTATACTCCTAGGCTGGTTTTACCTTCATATTGCTACTCCTTCCCCTCCCCCTCCTCTCCTTCCTGTGCCTTTTCTTTTTTCCGCCCCTTTTTCTTCTTCTTCTTTACTCTGTATGAACTATGATAAGTTTTTATTTCTGTCTATGTATTTATTCATATGTTAAAATTATTAAGCTTATATTGAGAGTCTGGGCCACTGGTCATTAGAATACATTGTGTCAATTAAGTACGATAAGCAATACTTTTTCAGCTGAGCTAGTCTCTGCCTCTGTGAACGGTTCTGATTACAATGACCTTAGTTGGACTCCAACCTCTTGGAACTCTTGTTATCATAGAGACTGTTTAAAAAAAAAAAAAAAAAAAAAGAATAAAAATGGGTACCATTTTTCCTTCCCCACGATACTCTGCGAGGGGAGAGACCCTTGTGGGGCATGTCTTGTTTACAGTTTTTGTCATACTATATAAAATGAAACAGATGTACCTAAATGTGCCCTGCATGGCATGATGTTTAATTTTCTGTTATATGTTTATTGGATACCCAAATAAAAAAAAAAAAAAAAAAAAAATGAACACCCACTGCATGCATATCTGCAGACATGGAGGACACTTTATGGTTGCCTTGGAGATGTCAGCTTGCAAAGAAGGCTGATTGGTTTCCGGTGCACCAGCATTCTCAAATACTGCTCAGTTTCTGAGCGCGGATGAATAGGCCAGGAAGTCTGTGCATGAGCAGGTATACAGAGGGCACTGGAAAGCTTATCAATTTAAAAGCTGGCTTGTTGGGAATATCTGTCCAGCTCAAAAATGCCTCCAGTGGTTAGAAACAGGTGTTGGATGGCAGAATGGTTTTATGGAACTGCAAGCATATGACAGCTTAATTTTCTTCCACAAGGTTGTGAGGCCAGTTTGCAGGTGATGCTAAAGTTAACAGATCTACAGCACTAGTTGACATACACCCAACACTTACAGTGCCTAATTCATTGTCAAAAGAAATGTCTGTGCCTCCTTTGTTAAAACAGATCTAGCAATGTAAAGTGAGAAGCCATAATGTACAAAGAGAGGTCTTCACCTCAACTGTGTCTGCTGAAGAAATGCTTCTGTCTAATCACTAGACTATTGGCAAATGAGATGAGGTGTAGAATGTTGACAAAAATCTCACATCCAGGCTGCAAGTTGGTAAGGACAGACTGGGGCTACTGTTGCCTTTCCCATATATTAGATTCAATTTTCTAACAAACTGCTTTATAACTTATAAAGCAGAAACCTAATGCTGCTGTTAAGCTAAGGTTTTAAGATTTGATGTTTGTGGAAGAGGTTCCGGTAGGAGGAGCCAGCAGCAGGTGTTGCAGGTGAGACGCTTGCTGCAGAGCGCCCTGATCGATCTCTAAACCTGCTTGATTTCTTGGCCGTGGAAAATAGCATGCCTGAAAGGCTGCATCCCGGGGAGGATAGAGCAGCTGTTGCAGACGGAACTCGAGTACCTGGGCTATTGTGCTCGAACGCACCCTTGGCCTGCCTTGTTATAACGCTTACAGTGGGTAACTCCATGAGGAAAGGAGTGTGGCGTTGAAGCTGACCAGAACAGGATCGTGGAAACGGTTGGGCCTGACTGTGTGGGGCCGCTGCGAGGCTGACTTGTTTAAACTAGTGCCGGATGAAGGCGTCTAAGGGTTTAGCTGCACCCACAGGCTGGGAAGCGGTGAATACATTGATAACAAGAGTATATAATTCACAAGCTGCAAAACCGCAAGTATTTTCTCTTTGCTGACAAACTTTTATATATGGCTGTTCAGGTGAATATTACTATTCTAAGAGCTGGTGGTTATTTGTAATTTCACTGCATGGAGGAATAACGTATAAAATGTTACATACACTGGAAAACGTACTGGGAAGATAGACTTATAGCGCAGTGAACAGCGCTTTTTCACATGTGCAGGCCCACTAGCTTTTGTCTTCTTTTCTTACTACATACAGTTTGAGAGCTTGCTATACCCACAGGATGGGAGGTAGCAAGGTGCTCAGTCAATTGCTCAAGGGTTATACATATTATACACGCATTATCAGTCTTCTGCTTCTTTAATAGGACATTTGAAACAGTCTGAAAACCACACGCTGCATTTTTTAGAGCGGAACTGAATGTGAACATTTAACTATTAAGTCCCTGAAGCAGGGTAGTCTCCTGATAAATATAAGGAGATCAGCAGGAGGATTCCTACTACATAGTCCTGATGAACCAAGGATACCTTTAGAGACATAAAGAGCCTGTTCTTCAGAGGACTATTTCTCTCTCTGCTTTATGTTATATAGGATAAGAGCCCTTGATTCATTCAAGATTATCTCATTTGCAGAATAGGGGTATTTTTATAATCCAGCATACAAGTACCTTTCTGACACAAAAGGGAGCCTACAGAGGCATCTAGCTTTATCTAGAAGAAAAAGGCATTAATACCTACACGGCTCCAGACATTTTTATAAATTTGTTAGGCAGTAAATGTACTCACAGTAGTCAATATTTGGTGCTATTAATTATAATAAAGCTGGAACGACCTATAGGGTAACGATATCATGGTAATGAGATTAAAAAGTTTGTTTGTTCTCGCTTAGGAAATTTGTGATGAGAGTCCTTGATCCATTATATATCTTTCTGTGAATTTTGTGTAAAAGCGCAGATAACACCTGGCTGGTATATGTATAGTTCATAATTTGTAAATCAAAGGGCGGTTATTTAGAAGGTGCTCTCTGGGTTTTATATTTGCCCAAAATATAAAAGAAAAAGATAACAATGTTATTTTATGTACAAATTATATGCTGAAAGAATACTAGAGATTGGGTATATAAATTGGATGGCCGGTATATAAGGTTAGGTGTCGGTACAACTGTAAGCGGTCGTTAAGTTATACAATATTTCTGAATTAAAACAAATGGGGTGTTGAAAGTCGCTTTACTTAATAGAAACTGACTTGGTACAAAAAAGAAGGGGAAATATAATATGATTGCATATATTTGTGCAGCCAGCATCCTAGATTTGGGTAATCAGGGTACGGGCTCTAGGCACCTGCAGACATAAATTCATATACTAAATTAATTAAGGCAAGTAGGTTTAGATATACCCGCAGGATACCAATAAAAGAAAGTAACATATCCGACAAGAAATAAGACAATATTAAAATATAGCAAGTTGATTGTAGAACATATTAAAAAATTAAACAGGAAATAGGATAATAGGCCCCTAAGAAATTTTCCATATTTATATCATCCTGTTAAACTACTAGAGGAGAATTAAATTGCACAGGATACATCAGTAGTTGTACTCACTGTTCACAGATATTTATTAAAGCACATCACACACAGAGTTTTTGGAGCCAGAAAAAATAATCTTGCTCCCTTCCCTTTTTTCCCCCCTCTTTTCTCTCACGCATTAACATATGGATAAATTTGTCACTAACTCACAAAATCCCACAATGTCTAAAAGACAGAAAACACAAGAGAAAAAGCATGCACCTACTAGGAAATCACAAGGAGAGACCTCCTTAGATGGAGGAACAGAGGAAGCGCTATTTTCAGGGGAAGGGGATATAATTGTCAGAAAACTGTCAGAAATGTTCATTCCACGTTTAGACAAAATTCAATCCGAAGTATCAAAGTTAGCGGACTATCTAAAGAGTTTTTCAGGCAGAATGCAGGAAGCTGAGGAGCGAATATCTAAAACAGAAGATAGCCAGATTAGACTAGAAGAAATACAAAATAAGCATAGCACGCAAATCACGGATTTAAAATAAAGCTTGTAGGAACAACGTAAGAATTATAGGCTTGCAAGAGGGAAATAAGTATAAAGATTTACAGGAATTTGCATCAAATCAGATACCTAAAATATTAGGGTTTGAGGAAAAATATTTACCATTAAGGATTGAAAGAATTCATAGGATAGGTGTTGTGAGGGAAAACTCTATGGATCAGAGACCCAGACCAGTAATAGCAAAGTTTTTAGACTTTCAAGATAAGGTTACATTTTTGAATTCATATAGGAAAAAAGGTAATCTTGAAATGGATGGTAAAAGGATTTTAATTTTCAGTGATTATTCAATGGAGACGTTAAATACGAGAAGGGAAATGACTCCATTATGCACAAATCTAATAGCAGCAGGTCATATACCCAGCTAGACTCAAATATATAGGAGCAGAAGGTATAAAAAAAAATTGATAACCCAGAAGAAGTACATTTTATTTTTTAAATTACAAAAAATATAAGATACAGTAACATACTGGAATATATTTAGCTACCAAGGGTTATGTATATTTCAGTTATATATTGTATAATTATGTGTTATAAGGTTCAGAAAGCAAATAAACATGCAAGGTTTTTTACCCCCCCCCTTTTTTTTTCTCTCTTCGTTTTTTTTTCCAGGTAAAAGAGCTGAATTCTTTGGGGCATGCCCCGCAAAAGGCCCTTTTAAGGGCTGGTAAGGTAAAAGAGCTTTTCTATTTTAATTTTAGAATAGGGTAGGGCATTTTTTTTATTTTGGGGGGCTTTGTTATTTTATTAGGGGGCTTAGAGTAGGTGTAATTAGCTTAAAATTGTAGTAATATTTGTAAATTATTTTTTTATTTTTTGTACTTTAGTTAGTTTATTTAATTGTATTTATTTGTAGGTATTTTATGTAATTAATTTATTGATAGTGTAGTGTTAGGTTTAATGTAACTTAGGTTAGGATTTATTTTACAGGTAATTTTGTAATTATTTTAACTAGGTAGCTATTAAATAGTTATTAACTATTTAATAGCTATTGTACCTGGTTAAAATAATTACAAAGTTGCCTATAAAATAAATATTAATCCTAAAATAGCTACAATATAATTATTAGTTAAATTGTAGCTATATTAGGGTTTATTTTACAGGTAAGTATTTAGCTTTAAATAGGATTAATTTATTTAATAAGAGTTAATTTATTTCGTTAGATTAAAATTATATTTAAGTTAGGGGGGTGTTAGACTTAGCTTTAGGGGTTAATAAATTTAATAGAGTAGCGGCGAGGTCCGGTCGGCAGATTAGGGGTTAATACTTGAAGTTAGGTGTCAGCGATGTTAGGGAGGGCAGATTAGGGGTTAATACTATTTATTATAGGGTTATTGAGGCAGAGTGAGGCGGATTAGGGGTTAATACATTTATTATAGTAGCGGTGAGGTCCTGTCGGCAGATTAGGGGTTAATTATTGTAGGTAGCTGGCGGCGACGTTGTGGGGGGCAGATTAGGGGTTAATAAATATAATATAGGGATCGGCGGTGTTAGGGGCAGCAGATTAGGGGTACATAGGGATAACGTAGGTTGCGGCGGTGTACGAAGCAGCAGATTAGGGGTTAAAAAATATGCAGGTGTCAGCGATAGCGGCGGCGGCAGATTAGGGGTTAATAAGTGTAACGTTAGGGGTGTTTAGACTCGGGGTACATGTTAGGGTGTTAGGTGCAGACATAGGAAGTGTTTTCCCATAGGAAACAATGGGGCTGCGTTAGGAGCTGAACGCTGCTTTTTTGCAGGTGTTAGGTTTTTTTTCAGCTCAAACTGCCCCATTGTTTCTTATGGGGGAATCGTGCACGAGCACGTTTTTGAAGCTGGCCGCGTCTGTAAGCACCGCTGGTATTGAGAGTTGCAGTGGCGGTAAATTATTTTGGTATTTAAAATGTGCAGGGGAAAAAAAAACAGCGTTAGCTACGCGTGTCGTTACCGACAAAACTCTAAATTTAGCCGTATGTTAGTAGAATGCTTTCTCAGTAGGAAATGTAAGGCACCATACTTCTCTACTTTGTATAAGAATGTGATTTTTCTTTATTTTGTTAACACTGGAAATATTCCTCTTTTCTTAATAAAAATAAATAATTAATAGAGAAAGGAGAAAAAGAAAAGCAGGAAAGGAAAAGCAGAGTAAACTGGTAATGCCACCATTATGGAAAAAAAACAAGGGTGGGTCTTCTGGACTCTCATTATCATAAAAAGAAATTAATTTATCAGGTAAGCATAAATTTTGATTTCTTTCATAAAATGGTGAGAATCCACAACCCACAACATCCAAGCTGTGAAGATCAGAAAATCACCATGAAATAGGGCAGGAAAAACAGTTAAGGCAGGAAGAGATACAAAATAGGCACTACGCTTGGCAGAACGTTCCTGACAAAAACTGCCTCAGAAGAGGCAAACGTGTCAAAATGTAGAATTTGGTAAAGGTATGTAAAGATGACTAAGTAGCTGCCTTGCGAATCTGTTTAAAAGAATATTACATTTTAAAAGCCCAAGAGGTGGCAACTGCTCTGGTAGAACGAGCAGTAAATTGTTCAGGGGGAGACTTCCCTGCTACTAGGTATGCTACATATTCAAGGAATTCTAAGAGTTTTCCAATGGTAATTCTTAAACTCAGATCAGGAAAGGATAACTTTCCAGATTCTGTGATAAAAAGGTTTTGTAACAGGCTTCCATGTCTGAATCAAAGGGGAACACTTAATCTGAAAAACCTCTCTGAAACAAGATAACTTGTTTAATTGCCATGCCATCAATTTGACAGATTTGAGGTTTTTATGGAAGAAAGTACCTTAAAAGAGAAGGCCTATCCTGAGAGGAAGACTCCAAGACTGGCAGGAGGACATTTGTACCAGATCTGCGTACCAAGCCCTATAAGGCCATCCCAGAGCAATTAAAATCACTGAGGTCCTTTACGGTTTTATCCTAGGTATTATCATGGATAGTAAAACAAAAGGAGGAAAGCCAGTGAACCATTAGTACATCTATTAGAGTAACTTTTGGATCTCAAGATCTTGCACAATACTGGGGTTGCTTGTAACTCAAGTGAGAGGCCATGAAGTTTATGTCTGGCCTTCCCCAATTATTCAGTCTGGTCAAATATTCCTGATTCAAGAACCATTTCCCAGGGTGCGAAGTTACGGACGACTGAGGAATTCCACTTTACAATTCTGCTCAAATCAGAATGTGGGCTACCTCTTCCATTGCTAAAGCACGTAGCATACTGCTTGGTGATTGATGCAAGCCACTGCTGCGACACCATCTGACTGAAACCTCATTCAAAGCTTTCATAACAGGGGCCAACTCTGGAGAGCCCTGAAGATTGCACGTTCCAGATGTTGATCGGTAATCTAGCCTCCTGAGGAGGTCAAACTCCCTGCACTTTCCAAGAACTCCAGACTGCGCTATCTGTAGTAATTACAACCCAATTCCGACGGGGAAATAAGACTCCCCAAATATCTTGTCTTGAAGTCTAAAAAGACCTTCTAAAACAGATTGTTGTAATCTCCATTCCACTGTTGCAACATTTGAAGCTGCAAAGAACGTAACTGGAATCTGGCAAATGGTACTACTTCCATGCATATGGGAGTGACACACATTGGTAATAACTGTTTAGCAAGGCAAATCTGAGAAATTTTGTATGATCCCTTTTAATAGGGATATGCAAATAGGCATCATTCAAGGCAATATTAGACATAAATTGACACTCCTGTACTAAAGATAATATAGTGCAAAAAGTCTCCATTTTGAAAGTTGGAACTTTCAGAAATTTGTTCAGAGTTTTGAGATCCAATATTGGACTGTAACTCCCTTCTTTCTTTGAAATAATGAAAACATTTGAATAGAACCCCTGAATCTGTTCCCCCCAAAATAGGTTCTCGCTTTGCTAACGAGGTCCTTGCCAGATCTGGAAGCAGGCAGTAAGAGAACAAGCGCTGCTAGTGTTTTTTCCGGCCAACTTTCATGTGTTGAAAAGATTTGGAGAAGAAGCTGGAGGAAAGAGTGGGTGCAGTGAAGCAACACCGGCTCTGTGTGGATCCTGCAGTACCGAGGAGGATCGTCCTTTGCCTGGAGACACATAATAGGTGAGAGACCTGTGTCATTGAAGGGCAAGTTTTTGGAGATCCGAAAAATACTGGGGCGAGAGCGACAAGGTGCGAACTATAACACCGCTTCGATGGTTAAATTTACCAAGAAACTATTGTAAGAAGAAACAGATAAGTGTGAAAAGCCTGACAGAATAATAGAAGAAAATTTGGGATAGTTTTATCTGTAACATTAAAAGATTCCTTAAACTTTTGGATATAAAATTGCCGAAAAAAACGTTACAGTTTGAATTTAAGGGTAACGAAGTTTTAAGGCATATCATTGGCCAAATGAAAAACACGTGTTTGAGAAAATAAACTAAGTTGTTTTGTTTTATAATAAGTGGTCTACTTTAAAACATTGCAACAGGACTGTGAATTAGCATAAATAAATACATTGATTCATTGTTATAATTTTAAAATAAGTGTGATTGAGTACAGAGTGCGCACTCTTATTATTATTGTTTGTCTCAATTTTAAGAATAAAAATTAATGTATTTAGCCTTTTGAGCGCTCCTCTATATTTTTTATTTTTAAGAAATAAATCTCCCCCCCGTTATTGGGTTGGACAGAGATATTAAAATATTACTTTTCCATTGTTCTATCTAAGTATTGTTTTCACTGTGTATATTAGATAAGGAGGAAATTGTGTAAATAGAAATAATAATCTATGCTCTCTCTGCAAGTTTAGACCATTTGAATGGGATGTGAGACAGCTATTTCATATACAAAATATACATAAAGGAGCAATTTCCCATGCATTTTAAACCCTGCAGCAGGTATAACAAGCCATTAAAGGAAAACCCCATCCGTTCCAAAACATCCCCTTTATAGTATTTAAAAACACAGTGTTCGTAGGGCTACCACATCTGGTCTCATATTATTATTCTGCACTAATGGCCCAGACCCTACACTGGTTAAAAAAAACATAAATGATGCTTACCTGATAATTTTCTTTTCTTCTGACGGAAAGAGTCCACAGCTGCATTCATTACTTTTGGGAAATACAGAACCTGGCCACCAGGATGAGGCAAAGACACAACAGCTTAAATACCTCCCCCACTTCCCTCATCCCCCAGTCATGCCAAGGGAACAAGGAACAGTAGGAAAAAAATCAGGGTGAAAAAAGGTGCCAGAAGAACAAAAAATTACCGCCGCCTCATAGATAAAAACAAGGGCGGGAGCTGTGGACTCTTCCTGTCAGAAGAAAAGAAAATGATCAGGTAAGCATAATTTATGTTTTTCTTCTTAAAAGGGAAGAGTCCACAGCTGCATTCATTACTTTTGGGAAAACAATACCCAAGTTAGAGGACACTGAATGCAAACAACGGGTGGGTACAAAAGGCAGCCCCCCTTCGAAAGGCACCACAGCCTGAAATTACCAGACACCCTATAAAAATATAGACAACACGGGTGAAAACCCGAAGCCCAGGTAACTGCAAATTAGTTTCATCACCAGCAAAGCAGAACTAGAGACCATTCAGTCCCAGAGTCTGTTGAGCCGAACAGCCTCTGAAGAGTCAGCCCCACGGGTCACAACTCCCATGAGGAACCTGGCCAAAAGACAAGGACCGCTATCTGCCCCCAAAAAGGAGAACAGATTCCCAGGAAAAAAACAACGGATCATTCCACACGGCTCAACAAACATAGAACAACCCAAGGTTGTCTAACGAGAGTAGCGCCGAGGGGGACGAACCCCCTAGAAACACAAAGGACTGAATAAAAAAAAATGTATGCTTACCTGATAAATTTATATCTTTCTTGACACTGTGAGTCCATGGATCATCATCAATTACTGTTGAGAATATCACTCCTGACCAGCAGGAGGAGGCAAAGAGCGCCACAGCCAAGCTGTTAAATATCACTTCCTACCCACAATCCCCCAGTCATTCGACCAAAGGAAAGCAGAGAAAGAAAGTAACAAGGTGCAGAGGTGCCTTACGTTTATATAATAAAAAACGGTCTGACGCCATAGAGGCTTTGGACGCTAAGGAGAACACTGTGGCACAGCCTAGGCAGCATCAGCCTAAGAGACATGAGGCTAGATTTTTTTTTTTTTTTTAATTATATTGTCACTTTAAAAATAAATACATGCCATTTAACAGGGGATTTCAAAATAAATATATATAAGAACAGACCACTGCTCCACTCTCATACTAGATGAGAAACATCATCAAATCCTTCTATAATAGAAAAGGAATAATGGATCTAAAGCAAAGTCAGCTAATGTATAAAGAAAAAAATATGAACAGCACCCTGTTCCAATTTTTCCTGCGAGTTATAACTATAGATTGTTCAGATAACCCCATCAAGCTTGCCAACAAACTGGGACTTACATCACTTTTATTAACTCACATTTTAATTCACATTCACCTTTAATGAATACTTAAAATGTTTCATGAATAATGAATTTAACGTAAGACAAATAAACAGCAACATAAATTGAATGAGGAATCCCCCAAAAGATACCGACTCCAACGAGCCGTATGCATATATTAAATCTAAGGCTGATATTCAGAGGCAAACACTGCAACTAGACCCACCGCTCTGATGACCCGACAATAACGCAGGCCACGTGAGTGCAATAAGAGAGAAACAGAAATGGTGCCGAACCCTTCTTCATTACAAAGAAGGAGGCAGAGCCCTCGGCCGGTGCGCGACCAAACTCAGAATGGATTCGCCAAAATAGATCAGCTCCGCTCCAAAAAAAAGAAAAAGAGTGACCCATAAATCTGCCTAAAACCCAGGGGGGACACTCTGGGAAAGACTAAAAGAAACTGCAGACAGAACACACTAAGCTGTTTGATGAAACCAAGCCCAGCATACAATAAACTCTCTAACACGTGTACAGAGAGACTAGCTTAAATAAAGGTCTATATAAAACAAAAAAATGAGAAAAAACTCACAAACAGGTAAGGGTGGTGCACAGGAGACTGTCTCCTGTGTACCACCCTTACCTGTTTGTGAGTCACCTTTACCTAGGTCCCTACTGTTTGGATTGGTATTTACCGTTTTTATCTTAGAATAAAAACCACCCTTACCTGTTTGTGAGTCACCTTTACCTAGGTCCCTACTGTTTGGATTGGTATTTACCGTTTTTATCTTAGAATAAAAACCACCCTTACCTGTTTGTGAGTCACCTTTACCTAGGTCCCTACCGTTTGGATTGGTATTTACCGTTTTTATCTTCGAATAAATTGGGACTTTTTACATGCAACTTTACCTGGTCTGCAGTGCCTGTCACTTTTTTTTTCTCATTTATCACTGGTGTTGTGATTCGGCACTCTTCGGCTACGGCACTCCTAGGGCAGCTCAAGCGGCCTCACGGCCCCACAGTACACTACCGGTTTGACGGATTGAGGAAGCACTTGTGTTGGAGCAGTAGGATTCTACATCTTTCTTTCAATAAAACAAAAAAACTCTAGCCTCACAAGTAGTTCCCCCTTCAATACCAACAAAAGGGAAAACATCTCCCACTATCACATGAAGTGCCTGCACACTGGCATTAATAATATCCTACTAGGATATATTTGTCCCATAACCTTGCAGAACTTCAAAAGTGCATAATCTCCCATACATAGAAGAACCCATAGCACGTACCAGCATCTAGCCGTCCGGCAGGAGGACAGCTCACCAGGAATGACAGGATGCCACTCCTCACAAAAACCTGTGGAAGAGAGAAAAGACAGAGTAAACTTACTCTGGCTTTCTATATCAGGGCAGCAACCTGCTAGAAAAAAACCGCAGTGATAGTCCACATCACACATTCGTAACTACTTTAAAGCCACCACTTGCCCTACTGAAGAGACTAACGTGGAGTACGACTAAGCCCCATCTTGAGAGTAAAGGCAGAGTAAACCTACTCTGGCTTTAAAAATAATAAAATCTTGATTGAAGTTCAATCTTCTTCAGACACCAAAACTTTACTTCCTCCATTGAACAGAGGCAAAGAGAATGATTGGGGGATTGTGGGTAGGAAGTGATATTTAACAACTTGGCTGTGGTGCTCTTTGCCTCCTCCTGCTGGTCAGGAGTGATATTCCCAACAGTAATTGATGATGATCCATGGACTCACTGTGTCATTAGAAAGAAAAGAGATCCATACCCAGGGAACACGTCCCAAAAAAGATTTGAGGGACACCCTCATATCCCTGATCCAGTCACATACCCTAAGGTAATCCAGAAAAACAAGAGTTCCCTGTTGCCTCGTATCAGATCAAAACCTGCAGGCTAGGCCAGCAGAGACAGCGGCAATAGGATAACTATCCCAGAAGTTGGGAAAGAGCTCTTCAAGAGAACACCAAACCGACTGAACAGGAACTTTCAATGACCAGCTTCCAGGTAGGAAAGCTGTGTCAACCATCGCAAAATGCCACCAAAAAAACCCCCCACCAAAAAGCGTTCAAATGCCTGCTAGCACATATTCAAGTGCAATAGCTGTAGCTGGTTTCAAACTGCTAACCTTCCAAATGCTCACAGCCCTCCAAATACTGGGCTCCAATGAGCTACCCCTCCCAGTACCAGACACCAGTAGAAAAGAGGAGGACATCAAAAGTCCTCCCACCAAAGGGGAGGACCGACTCTGGAAGAAAAAGGTCAACACTACCTAGATAACAGATCCCCGAGCTTCCCTCCAGGGTAATGGTCCCAGCCCAAAGGCTAGTCAAAGACCGAGACAGGAGTCCCAGACTCTGGAAGAGAAAAGAAGGGTCAATGAGGAACAAAGCCCCCGAGTAGACCTCTGACAGCTACTACGAACAGCATGCTACCGTGATTCAGGATAGGCATTGTGCATGGGTACGAGACCCCCTACACTGCTGGCGTCCCCAAAAAAGGAACACTTCCCAAGGGAAGATGGTTCTCAAACACCCAAACATCTATATATCAGAATCCAACATTTAGCAGGAACCCCAACAGGGTTCAAACCCTCAGCCTCCCGTTGCAGGAACGGTGGAACCAGTCACTACATTGCATCTCCCTTTCCAGGATTCTGAAAACACAAGAAGGGAAAAGACCCTTATAAGGCAGGAAAAAACAAGGACCCACAGGTCGCCATATAAAGCTGCTTTAGGCAAGGATATTAGTAGGACTTGCATTCTGAAGAGTACATAGCCATAGCTGGATTTGAACTCTTGACCTTCAGCTGTCAAGGAAACATAGTTTACCACTAAGCCATCGTGGGACACAATCAGATACTATGGTAACTCCGAACCAGGAGATCCCAACCCCCGCTCTAGAAGAGAAGGGAACAAAAACAACGGAAACCCACCCTACCATAGAAGAGAGACCCCTCAGCCATATTGCCAACCCAGTTGGAAGACACCATAGCTGGATTTGAACTCTTGACCTTCAGCTGTCAAGGAAACATAGTTTACCACAAAGCCATCGTGGGACACAATCAGATACTAAGGTAACTCCGAACCAGGAGATCCCAACCCCCGCTCTAGAAGAGAAGGGAACGAAAACAACGGAAACCCACCCTACCATAGAAGCGAGACCCCTCGGCCATATCACCAACCCAGTTGGAAGACACCTGGAGTCTACAGGAACATCAAATGCGCCAGAAGACCAGTAGGGACACATCAGAAAAACCTAGAGCCTATGGCACAGGCAGATAGGCATCTCTCATGAAAAACAGAGCCATGCCCCCCTCTGAGAGAGGCACACAGGACCACAAACACCTAAGGTGAGACCGAACCGTCCATACCCATCTAGGGAGAGACATGGGCCTAGGCCAGGTCCTCGAAAAATGGAATCGATTGAAAGATCTGACATCCAGAGGAACCCTAAGCTGCCTCCTACGATTAGGAGCGCACATCCTAAAGTCCGTAGACTTTGCGATCTAGCAACAGCCTCAAACCCAAGAGTCTGAACCCAAGAGCTCCTGAACAGTTTAAGAAATCAGCACACAGTGCACTTAGATTGCAAGGAAATCTCTTAGACAAGCAGTAACACGTGTTACACACCGGCAAGGACCTTGCTTGCCATCCCAAAGAGTTAGACGTAAGGCTCCCTCCACGAAGCCCTAACGGAAGCTCGAGGATAAATGGTCAACTATCTGACCCCAGAAGGGCGACCGTCTATAACCGACCTTGACTCTTCACTGATAAGCCTCAAGACTAGAAAAGCAACAAGGATGCAGAAAAACCCGAACGTCAAGACCGTGGTCAGACCAAGGGTATAATATGGAAGAGACAACAGCCAGAGAAACCCTAGTAGGATAGATCTTCCAAAAATAAACCTCTATAACAGGTTAAAAGCTTGAGCCACGAACCCCTGCACACCACCTTTTAGAGTAATGCAACTCTGATCAGAGGAAGGAGGACATGCTCGCTCTTCCAGACCATATGATCCACCCAAGGCGGGAAGGAAGGAGAGACTGCCACGTAAGAAAATGTTTAAAAGGCTAAAGAGTCAGCATCCGTAAGAACGTCAAGTGAGGACGCAAAGAGTTAGCCACTCAGAACATCAGACCACATAGGTCACTCACTTCTCCCAACTCCATAAGGAATGGAAATTACGGTTCTGAGTACCCAGGGACCTGAAGAACCATGACGACATCTGCTAAAACAGATCCATATACCAGGAGTAGCCTAAAACAGCCAACCTTAGATCGGTACTTACAACCCTCCCGCAGAGGGGTCATATTTAAAAAGTAGGCCTCATATTTCAAAAGGATCCGAGGCCAGAGTCCATAGCAATAGGCCAAGTGACATTCAGAATCCGACGGGATTAAATCAGCACCACAAGGGTGACATAAACCCAGGTAACTGCCGAAAGCGTCTGACCAGTACCTGTCTGGTTTAAGGACACTCCAAAACTGCCAAAGGTCCAAGAAAATTCGACCCGAAGGATCGATAAATGAACTAGAAAATAAAATTCTATTATTCAAAAAGTGCACAATTTCCGCGGAAGTGCCCACGCAACCACAAAATCGCAAGTATCGATTCCAGACATGAGCTTAAGAAAAAACAAATTAAATACATCCATCCGGATCAAAAATAAAATGAAGGCAGCACCCATTGGGTGAACGCCCAAGGTGAATGAGAACACCAACGGGACCAGCTGATCAGAGGCCCCATTCACCCAAGCTCAGAACCTGAACCGAAACAAAAGAAAAAATAAAACAGAGACATTAAGGAGATTGGTTTCATCCCCAAACGTCATATCCAATTTGCTATCCAGCATCTAAGGCCTCGGATCCCACTGCCCACTAGGACTGGGATACTCATCACCAAAACATGTCTTAAAAAAACATGTCTTAAAATCATCCCTCGCCGGATCAACAAAAGACCCTGGCCCCGAGGTTGGGGCTCCTGAAGCCTCAGAGGCCAACGCTTCCCCAGAAGGCCGAACTGAATCAGGCTATCCCACACCGGAAGGGCCCTGGTTAACAGAACACGGACAGTATCTTAGAAATATTTCACTTGGGAGATATAAATGAGTCAACACCATAGAAATGGCCAAGCAGAACCATGCTGTAACCTCTGGAGGAAACAGGCCACCCTCCGGAGAAGGAGTAAAGCCAATAGGGACACCTGCGTAGCCAAGAAAGGGTCTGGGGCACGCGCCTCACTGGACATGGAAACCTCGGAAGTGGATGGCTTAACGCACTCTAAGATCCCTAGTTCGGGAGAAGAGAGTACTCTAGAACGGCAATCGGAACATAACTGATGGGCATTGATTACCCGGCCATTTTATATTTATCACAAGATGCATTCTCCGTATCGGAGACATCCGTGTCTAACATATCAGAATCCTCCATAATCTTGGGATTACAAAAATGATAAAAACTACACCACCTCCTGTGAACCAGACAACTCACGAGCCAGACTCTCTCTGTTGCACATCTTCAGCATACGGAAGTGAGAAACAACGTAAACGCACCCGTCTCGAGGTGCACCGTGCCAGTCACCAAAATGGCGCACAATAAGGCTGCTATGTTCCGTAAAAGCCGTGAGCCCAGGTATAGCTACATATTAGCATATAGAACCACATAACAAACATGCAAGATATAAGAGGGGGCCCAAGGCTGATGAAACAGCCTTGAGCTGAGAAACGCGTTGCTTTGTTTTTACTATTTTAATAAAACTATTTTATACTTGAACACTTGCTACTACCTCTCTGTTGCTACTTATCCCTTTGGTGAGAGGGGTCTTCTGTCTGGGCCTCATCTGACTACTGGTGGTTCCTGAATTCCATTTGTGTCCAGCAGGCCTTTGTTCAAGTCTGGTGGGTGACTATATTGATCCCATCCTGCCTCTATAGCATCAAGGGAGATGCTACAACAAATGTGAGTACCTTTCTATTAACACACTGACTCACCTGTGTTAAGACAATACTAGGCCATATAGGCACCTGTGTCTTTTTATGTTGTTCTAATATAGACATCATACCCATACCGGAGATTGGTCCCCTGGGTGACTGTAAGAAATCCCAGACTGCTGCTATAGCACTATTTGAGGTGCCTCCACAAATGTGAGTTTACTCTGTGCACACACATCTATCTCATTTCTGGACCAGACAATATTGGGCCATGTGGCGCTTCTGTCTCTTCTTGTCTTTGCACAAAACAAACATGATTAAAGTTCCCCCTGTTCAATAACCCCCCTCAGGAGATATTAACCCATGATTCCTTATTAAGATAAAAGGAGTCCCACAGGGACCCTACCTTGTTTCGTTAACATTACATTCACATACCGAAATAAAATCTTACCGGAATCTATGCCATGGAACCGGAACACGGCCCTTCAAGTGTGACAGATAGTAGTCTCGCTTCTGACATGGACTTGAGTGAATAAAGGTAGGCAGCGAAACTCGTCAACGCTGATTACCAAGGAGCTGTTATTATGAGTCGGGATGGGTTCTCAGGAAAACTCTCCCTGCATCTCCGGACTCTAACTTTCATCCATACTCTCACTGAGAGGCTGACAGGATTACTTAAAACTCCAGTCCCATTGTGAACAGTACTACCCTCCATAAGAGACTATCTCAAACTTCTGACACTTCTCTGCCAACCTCCTGTGACGAAAGGAAAATAATGACTGGGGGATGCGGGAAGTGGGGGAGGTATTTAAGCCTTTGGCTGGGGTGTCTTTGCCTCCTCCTGGTAGCCAGGTTCTGTATTTCTCAAAAGTAATGAATGCAGCTGTGGACTCTTCCCGTTTAAGAAGAAAAGAATACAATTCCCAATGGGTACAAATCGAATCTGAAATTAGGAACTCAGATCAGATTACTAAATTACTCTGGACACAAAAAAGCTTTAGACAACCTCTAAAAAACAAATTTATAGCGATCTCACACTCTATATTCGTAAGGCATAAGTTAATTGCAAAATAGAATAACACCTTTAGTACTGCCACAAACCTCAATAAACCTACTGGTGCAACAGAAATGGGCTAATAAAGGGCTTTATAGAATAGCTGATGTTCTATTGGAGGACACATGTTTTTCAAACGAACAATATAATGCCCTTGATCCCAATGATAGTAACATTTGGTTTCACTACTTGCAGTTGAAATCTAGGGTGCAAGAAGTGATAGGTAACACTAAGATCCCTACAAACACTACATTTGAATCCTTATGTTTATCCAAAGAACATATACAAGGTACAATATCTACAGTATCTAATACCCAATGTTCAATAATAACTTAAAAGAAAACAAATCGCAAATTATTCTTAAGTGGGAACAGGATCTAGGTAAAACATGGCCTCTACAGACCTGACTACCAATCTAACTAAAGGGCTTTCATTTTCACACAATGCTGCTCTCAAATATTTTTTTTTTAAGGTGGCCGTTAAGTGGTATCTTCATCCAACTAGGTTTGGTAGAACAGAAAGCCTCTCCCCACATTTATGCTATAGAGGGTGTGGAGAGAGAGGTACATACATACATATGTGGTGGCATTGTAAAAATATTTACTATTTACTATCCACTGCTTACTTGTCACTATTTACTGTTGACTATTAGGTGTTTCATTCTATAGTGAGGTGGTGGTCCAGGGAGCAGACGAGAAGACAATGTATGCTCGTTTAGAGGAAAGTTTATTAAACTGAATGTATTATCTGTGACAATGTAACAGTACATGCCGAAGATGTGTGACAATGACGACATGTTAAATTAATATGCTTATGTTTATTAATGTAAAAATTACAATAAAAACAATTGCAACATAAAACACAGTGTTCCTTTGATTAGAAAAAGTGCTTCAGTGAATTATGGCCTCATCAGCTCTTGGCTGGCTGGGAGTGTGTTTGTAATCAAGAGCTGATATATGTAATTTATAGAAGAGGCGTTCCTATGGTTAGAAGAAGGTAGCAATGGCAGCTGTTCCTTTGACGCTTCTAAAGAGAAATTAAAATTAAAATTACATGATTTATATAGATCATGCAATTTAAGAAAAAAATATCAAAATAACTTTGCTGAGGAGCATATCCAGATATGCTCAGGAGTGTGCATGTCTTGAGCACTATAATGTTTTGCTCACAATGCCCTAGGCATGACAAACAAATTGTAGAGTCTGTTCATATGGCTAGAATTACAGAATTCACTGCCAAGACTCACTTAACAGGTAACTGAATTTTAGATAAGATAAAGCATGAAATCTCACAGGAAAATACACAAAGGGAACTCCTTTTGCTCCGGCACTGCAAGATACGGTTTACATATGAAGGGCTGAACGACTATAACAGTAACTATTTGATTTATTTTTGCTTCCCACATAAATCTGCATTAAAGTGATAAACATTAATTGGAATATATTGGCTATGAAAGTGTGAGTTATATTTCTGCTACAATGTGGATTCTCCTTTCCTTTGCAAAGCAAAATGGAAACAAAATTAAAAGGTTGTTATTATATACACAGCCTTAGTGATAAATATGAAAGCACATTTGTATACTAAAACATTACAACTGATTACTCTCACCTACTCCGGAAACATTCAGAATGATCCCAAGTGAATTCTGCATGAGACTTCACAAAACTGGGGTTACAGCCAATTTTTTTATTTTTTTTATTTTTAAATCTTTTATTGAGGTTTTGCAAGAAAACAACAAGTAAAGTAACATATACAGTAGGTGGTACATATTATGAATATCAACAGCCTGTCACACCGCACAACACAATGCAATTTTCAAAAAAAAAAAAGAAATTTGATAGATACAAAAATTATCACACCATTACCTGAAACCTCCATTTTATATATACAGTGGTTTCTATATGTGACCAGTTATCCGGCCACTCATGGACCATTTGATATAGGTAGGATGGACGTTGGAGTATGATGGTCATATTGAGGACCCTACTGGGCCTTATGACACTTTCAAGGTAGATATTCAGCGGGTAAATACCGCTTGAAATGAGGTGGTCAAACATGGACCATAGGTGGACAACATCCAAAATATGACGGTATAGACTAAAATTGTTTAATAAAAGATGGGATGTGGGGGGGAGGTTATCGATTGGAATAAAGAAGTTTACCCAGGATGGAAGTAGCAAACTTAATACAACTGGATGAAGATAAGACTAAAGAACCTTGGCTAGCTTGATTCAAACAAATAATGACAGACATACGTGTATATATACATATGAAACATAGGTGATTAGCTTGAAGTAATGAGCATTACCTAAATAAATAATTGACTTTCAGCATATGTATATCTGCCATAAGGAATACTATCTGCATGTACTTATAATAATATGTTGTAGGTCTTTATCCGTTAAGAATACTAGGCTAGCTGCCATATCACCCAACTAAATCCTATGTACACTTTCATCCCTTTGTGACCTCATCTACAACTGAGTAATCCCATGATATCTTATTCTGCAAATATATCAGCTTTATGTTAGAGAGCTGGGTAAAATATGTAAGGTATATTAAGTATTCCTGGTTAACTATATCTACTACACCGTGACGCTTCAATTTTACAAGATGAGTGATCATACCCTAGAAGTGATGCTTTATATCATATGCTAGCAAACAACGCTATTGGAATACACACGTGCATAACTTAGAGAAGGAAAGATTGCTTACCGATCCTTACAGAGATAGGAGCACCTAAAATATTTACATATATGCAAGTTCCAGATCGCAAATGTACAGCGATGCATATAATGAGCCGTCCTCCAGAACCTCACTGTAAGCATAACCACTACTGAATGAGAAGTGCTCTTATAACTACAGACTGGCAATCAATCGAAACTAGCATTCATTGCCTTTGACTACCACAGCTCCCTTACCCTCCCTGCCGGCAAAGGAAAGGCAAGGATCCATGTCTTAGTATATACCGTACATGAGATGAGAAGACAAAGTACAAATTAAAGCAATACTAAATATATCTCCCTCCAACTGTAGAAGAAAATCTATGTGCCCTCACTAAGTAACAGCTGTTGCCTCCCTTTTGATCTAAAAAGAAAACATAAATCATATTCTGCTTATCAATAGAGTGTATACAAAAGCATAAGAGAGGAAGCATACACAACCTAAAGTGTAAAACACAATAGCCGGTATGGATAACAATTAGTTAATAACATCAAAAAAGTTCAACAAATGTCGAGTCAAGAGTACAGAAAGAATCTAAATGACAAAAACTCTTCAAGCAGGACAAGAAGTCAGTTTTAAGTTTCCAAGTTGGCGGAGCATCCCAGTGTGCGGAGGCATATACAGCATATATCTAACCTATTCCATTTTTAGTTATGCGGGGAGTAGACATCTCAACGGCCTGCAGCTTCTGGCCTCTCAAGTAACCTGTCAGGGGTAAGTTACACTCGGCGCCAATTAAGGATGGGCTCGCAAGCTACAATGTCGTGGGAATGATCTTCAGCATTCTGCTCGCCTCCGTCTCTTGTATTGGAGGGTGCAGTGCGCACGGTAACTCCATATCCAGCTCGGCAGATGTGGCAACATAAAATGTGGATAGGATGGCGCTATCCTGTAAGCCCACGTGTTCTCCTTGGGTACATGAGTCCCTGTCTTGTGCCCGGGTCACTGGCTGCTTCATAATCAACCTTAGGCTGGCTGATAAGTCCTCAAAACTGGCAGTCATTTGTAGATTGAACTCCCACTACCTCCATGTCTGCCTCCGTAGCTTTAGTAGGCCTCATAGGCCTGCGTGTAACCCAGATGTAGATGTCTAGTATGGTGAGAAGCTGATATACAAATACAGCAAAGTGGTTTACAAGTAGTGCAAGGACAGTCCTACTTGCTCAGAATTAAGTTTTTGGGGCAAATTACATTGAGAATACTGCAATTTGCCGTTGTTTTATAGAAGCTTCAGCAGGAGCTCTCTGAAACACGTCTTCTCTGCTTAGCTGTTGGCTCCGCCCCCGTTACAGATAAGTTTTAAGCAATCTTTAAAGGGACAGTGTACCCTAATTTTTTCTCCCCTTAAATTTATTACCAATTATAAATTTTACCTGCTGGAGTGTATTAACTTGTTTACAAATAGTTCCTTTATATTTATTTTATCATTTGAAATAGCTGCTTTTGTATGGGGTATCCCTACCTATACTGAACATTTCTGTACTTAAAGTATAGGCTAAAGAAAAACTGTGTAAACATAGCCAACAGAAGAAATGACACTCCCAGTGGGAGGTATGAGAGATAAGTAACACAATGTTAATGTGCATACAGAAATGTATCAGTTAAGGATATATGATTTACCTGCAAGTTCAACCCATTTTAAAGGGCTGTGGTTAAAAAAAAAAAGAAGAGCTATTTCATATACAAAAATAATCCTAAAGAATCAGTTTATCATGCAGTTTTTATTCTGCAGCAGGCAGAGTCATTGGAAACACAAAAAGGGAAAAATAATTTTACAGTACACTGTCCCTTTATTTAATTTAATCCACAATGTACATAATCCATCAACATCAAGTCTACACGGCCAAACATAATATCACCCAGTAGTCACGTCTACTTTTATCAAGGCTACACCATACACAAGAAGCTTCAACCTTTGCTATAAAATGGCTTTAATTTCATATAACATACACTGGTTACTCACATGCAGATGAAACACAGTAATCAGTAGTACTGGGACGACTCCCACTGCGGGTGGGGGGCCTTGAATTATGGTGAGAAGATAATTTGTGTACAGTGAAAGAGCTGGGCGGTGAGGCATGATTTTCTGATCTGCAAATAGAAGAGACATAAAAATAGTCATGTGTCCCTCTCAGACACTTTAGTAACATTATAGATACTGGAAATTATATAGTGACAACACAGAAACAGAACATCACAAGCAGCTTAGTATCTAACCAAAACAATGTGTTGTTTGTGGATTGCAGTAAAGTTTTGTGCCAGTTTTTCATACAGTCAACTTCACATTCAATAGACAAGGAAGCACCACTGCCTTTCCCATGTGATGGTAAATAAAGGGGCTTAGGTCAACTGTACTATCACTCTCTCACTGTCCAGAAGAAGGTAATATTACTATAGTTGCAACTAGGGGGACACTTTATAATCAATAAATGTTTAAAATGAAATATTTGTATGTCTATTTTATTACTAAACGTTTGATACAAGAAATAAATGAGTACAGATTTAGGATTTTCTTCTCTTAAAGGGATACTTTCATGATTCAGATAGAGCATGCAATTTTAAGCAACTTTCTAATTTACTACTATTATCAATTTTTCTTTGTTCTCTCGGTATAGGAATGTAAGCTTAGCAGCCGGACCATTTTTAGTTCAGCATTACAGACTACATTTAGCCACCAATCAGCAAAGGCTACCCAGGTGCTGAACTAAAAATGGGCTATCTGCTAAGCTTACATTCTTGCTTTTCAAACAAAGATACCACAAGAATGAAGAAAAATAATAATAATAGGAGTAAATTAGAAAGTTGCTTAAAATGGTATGCTTTATCTGAATCGTGAAAGAAAAAAAACTAAATTTATGCTTACCTAATAAATTTCTTTCTTTTACGATATGATGAGTCCACGGATTTCATCCTTACTTGTGGGATATTAACCTCCTGCTAACAGGAAGTGGCAAAGACCACCACAGCAGAGTTGTATATATAGCCCCTCCCTTCCCCTCCAACTTCAGTCATTCGGCCGAAGGTATAGAAAAGGAAAGGCTAAAAAGGTGCAGAGGTGACTGAAGTTTACAAAAAAATATAAATAAAAACTGTTTTAAAAAGAACAGGGTGGGCCGTGGATTCATCATATATCGTATATACATATATATCGTAAAAGAAAGTAATTTATCAGGTAAGCATAAATTTAGTTTTCTTTTACAAAGATATGACGAGTCCACGGATTTCATCCTTACTTGTGGGAAACCAATACCAAAGCAATAGGACATAGATGAAAGGGAGGGTCAAGACAGGAATCTAAACGGAAGGCACCACTGCTTGAAGAACCTTTCTCCCAAAGATAGCCTCAGAAGAAGCAAAAGTATCAAATTTGTAAAATTTGCAAAAAGTGTGAAGGGACGGCCAAGTCGCAGCCTTACAAATCTGTTCAACAGATTCATCGTTTTTAAAAGCCCATGTGGAAGCCACAGCCCTAGTAGAATGAGCCGTAATTCTTTCAGGAGGCTGCTGTCCAGCAGTCTCATATGCCAGGCAGATGATATTTCTCAGCCAAAAAGAAAGAGAGGTAGCCGTAGCTTTCTGACCCCTACGCTTTCCAGAATAAACAATGAATAATGAAGATGATTGACGGAAATCCTTAGTTGCCTGTAAGTAAAACTTTAAGGTACGGACCACGTCCAAGTTATGTAACAGACACTCCTTAGACGAAGGATTAAGACACAAGGAAGGAACAACAATTTCCTGATTAATATTCTTATTCGAAACAACCTTAGGAAGGAACCCAGGTTTGGTACGTAAAACCACCTTATCAGAATGAAATATGAGATAAGACGAATCACACTGTAATGCTGAAAGCTCAGAAACTCTTTGAGCAGAAGAAATAGCAACCAAAAACAGAACTTTCCAAGAGTTTAATATCTATGGAATGCATAGGTTCAAACTGAACCCCTTGCAGAGGAGTAATAGGTCTAAATACAGGCTTAATTCTAGATAGAGCCTGACAAAAAGACTGAACATCTGATACATTTGCCAAACGTTTGTGAAACAGAATTGACAAAGCTGAAATTTGTCCCTTTAAGGAACTTGCTGATAACCCTTTCTCCAATCCTTCTTGGAGAAAAGACAAACTCCTAGGAATCCTAACTTTACTCCATGAGTAACCCTTGGATTCACACCAATAAAGATATTCACGCCATATCTTATGATAGATTTTTCTAGTAACAGGCTTTCTAACCTGTATCAAAGTATTGATAACTGAATCAGATAATCCTCGCTTCGATAAAATCAAGCGTTCAATCTCCACGCAGTCAGTTGTAGAGAAATTCGATTTGGATGTTGGAAAGGACCATGAATGAGAAGGTCCTGTCTCAACTGAAGTTTCCACGGTGGCAGAGAGGACATGTCCACTAGATCCGCATACCAAGTCCTGCGTGGCCACGTAGGCGCTATCAGGATCACTGAAGCTCTCTCCTGTTTGATTCGAGCAATCACGAGTGGGAGGAGAGGAAACGGCGGAAACACATAAGCTAGGCTGAACAACCAAGGTACTGCCAAGGCATCTATCAGTTCGGCCTGAGGATCCCTTGACCTTGGAAGCTTGCCATTCTGACGAGATCCAATTCCGGTCTGCCCCATCTGAGAATCAATGAGGCAAATACCTCCGGGTGAAGTTCTCACTCCCCTGGATGAAAAGTCTGTCGACTTAGAAAATCTGCTTCCCAGTTCTCTACCCCTGGGATGTAGATCGCTGACAGATGACAAGAGTGGGCCTCTGCCCAACTGATTATCTTGGATACTTCTATCATCGCTAAGGAACCCCTTGTTCCCCCCTGATGATTGACATATGCCCCAGTCGTTATGTTGTCCGTCTGGAATCTGATGAATTTGGCCGCAGCCAACTGAGGCCACCCCTGAAGCGCATTGAATATTGCTCTCAGTTCCAGAATATTGATTGGAAGTAGAGACTCCACCTGAGTCCAAACACCCTGAGCCTTCAGGGAGTTCCAAACTGCATCCCAGCCCAGAAGGCTGACATCTGTTGTCACTATCACCCACGAGGGTCTGCGCAAACAAGTCCCCTGGGACAGATGATCTGGCGACAACCACCAAAGAAGAGAGTTTCTGGTCTCTTGATCTTTGGAGATAAATCCGCATAATCCCCAAAAATTAATAGAGGGAGAAAACGGAACACCTGGTGTATCCCATTGCTTACTAATAATTTCCGAAATTCTCTTAGGAACCGGAAAAACATCAGTAAGTAGGAACTTACAAATATTTATCCATTTTACACAATTTCTCTGGAGGAATCACAATAGGATCACAATCATCCAGTCGCTAAAACCTCCCTAAGCAACAGGCAGAGGTGTTCAAGCTTAAATTTAAATGACATAGCATCCAAATCTGTCTGAGGCAAAACATTCCCTGAATCAGAAATTTCACCCTCAGACAGTAATTCCCTGATCCCCAACTCAGAGCACTGTGAGGGAACATCGGAAATAGCTAATAAAGCATCAGAGGATTCAGTATTTACATTAATACTTGACCTACTGCGTTTACCCTGAACACTGGTAATTTAGACAATACCTCTGTAAGGGTAGTTGACATAACTGCAGCCATCTCCTGCAGAGTAAAGGAATTAGACGCACTAGATGTACTAGGCGTCGCTTGTGTGGGCATAAAAGGTTGTGACACTTGGGGAGAATTGGATGGCATATCCTGATTCTCTTCAGACTGAGAATCATCCCTAGGCACACTTACTTTATTTAAAAAATGCTTTTTACATTGTAAAGCCCTTTCAGTACAAAAGTTACACAATGGTAGAGGGGGTTGCACAATAGCTTCTAAACACATAGAACAATGAAAAACCTCAATGTCAGACATGTTGAACAGACTAGTAATACCACAAAAGTCATTTAAACACTTATTTATAGCATAAAATAAACATTAGAAAAAACGTGTACTGTGCCTTTAAGAAAAGAAAAAGTGAACAATTTTTCCAAAATGCACAAAAAACGTTAAATTATTCCCAAATTTAACTTAATATCGTTGGTTAATCCAAAAATTACTGCACCCAGAAGCAAGGGCAGAAATAAGGCTTTAGAAGTACTTATATCAACATGTAGTCAAAAGATAGATAAAAATACACTCTGCACCTCGCCACAGCTCTGCCTACCTGCCCCCAGGGTACTTCGAATCAAGTTTCCAACCCTTCAGACCAGCTACACAGTCCAGGAGCCACCGAGTTACTGTTTGCTGCTGCTAAGCCTGAAGAAATTGTGCCAAAATAGGCTCCACCCCTTAAGATCAAAAGTCGGAGTAGGCCCAAACAACACCGCATGGAAATGCAGTTTTGCACTAAAGTAAAAAACATAATTTATGCTTACCTGATAAATTCCTTTCTTCTGTAGTGTGATCAGTCCACGGGTCATCATTACTTGTGGGATATTAACTGCTCCCCTACAGGAAGTGCAAGAGGATTCACCCAGCAGAGTTGCTATATAGCTCCTCCCCTCTACGTCACCTCCAGTCATTCGACCAAGGACCAACGAGAAAGGAGAAGCCAAGGGTGTAGTGGTGACTGGAGTATAATTTAAAAAATATTTACCTGCCTTAAAAAACAGGGCGGGCCGTGGACTGATCACACTACAGAAGAAAGGAATTTATCAGGTAAGCATAAATTATGTTTTCTTCTGTTAAGTGTGATCAGTCCACGGGTCATCATTACTTGTGGGATACCAATACCAAAGCAAAAGTACACGGATGACGGGAGGGATAGGCAGGCTCTTTATACAGAAGGAACCACTGCCTGAAGAACCTTTCTCCCAAAAATAGCCTCCGAGGAAGCAAAAGTGTCAAATTTGTAAAATTTGGAAAAAGTATGAAGCGAAGACCAAGTTGCAGCCTTGCAAATCTGTTCAACAGAGGCCTCATTCTTAAAGGCCCAAGTGGAAGCCACAGCTCTAGTGGAATGAGCTGTAATTCTTTCAGGAGGCTGCTGTCCAGCAGTCTCATAAGCTAAACGAATTATGCTACGAAGCCAAAAAGAGAGAGAGGTAGCAGAAGCTTTTTGACCTCTCCTCTGACCAGAGTAAACGACAAACAGGGAAGACGTTTGTCGAAAATCTTTAGTTGCCTGTAAATAAAATTTAAGGGCACGAACTACATCCAGATTGTGCAAAAGACGTTCCTTCCTCGAAGAAGGATTTGGGCACAAGGATGGAACAACAATCTCCTGATTGATATTCCTGTTAGTGACTACCTTAGGTAAGAACCCAGGCTTAGTACGCAGAACTACCTTATCCGAGTGAAAAATCAAATAAGGAGAATCACAATGTAAGGCTGATAACTCAGAGACTCTTCGAGCCGAGGAAATAGCCATTAAAAATAGAACTTTCCAAGATAACAACTTTATATCAATGGAATTAAGGGGTTCAAACGGAACACCCTGTAAAACGTTAAGAACAAGGTTTAAACTCCATGGTGGAGCCACAGCTTTAAACACAGGTTTAATCCTGGCCAAAGCCTGACAAAAAGCCTGAACGTCTGGAACTTCTGACAGACGCTTGTGTAACAGAATGGACAGAGCTGAGATCTGTCCCTTTAAGGAACTAGCGGATAACCCCTTTTCTAAACCTTCTTGTAGAAAAGACAATATCCTAGGAATCCTAACCTTACTCCAAGAGTAACCTTTGGATTCGCACCAATATAGGTATTTACGCCATATTTTATGGTAAATCTTTCTGGTAACAGGCTTCCTAGCCTGTATTAAGGTATCAATAACTGACTCAGAAAAACCACGCTTTGATAAGATCAAGCGTTCAATTTCCAAGCAGTCAGCTTCAGAGAAGTTAGATTTTGATGTTTGAAAGGACCCTGAATCAGAAGGTCCTGTTTCAGAGGTAACGACCAAGGTGGACAGAATGACATGTCCACCAGATCTGTATACCAAGTCCTGCGTGGCCATGCAGGCGCTATTAGAATCACTGATGCTTTCTCCTGTTTGATTCTGGCAATCAATCGAGGAAGCATCGGGAAAGGTGGAAACACATGAGCCATCCTGAAGGTCCATGGTGCTGTCAAGGCATCTATCAGGACCGCTCCCGGATCCCTGGATCTGGACCCGTAGCGCGGAAGCTTGGCGTTCTGTCGAGACGCCATGAGATCTATCTCTGGTTTGCCCCAACGTCGAAGTATTTGAGCAAAGACCTCTGGATGAAGTTCCCACTCCCCCGGATGAAAAGTCTGACGACTTAAGAAATCCGCCTCCCAGTTCTCCACTCCCGGGATGTGGATTGCAGACAGGTGGCAAGAGTGAGACTCTGCCCAGCGAATTATCTTCGATACTTCCATCATTGCTAGGGAGCTTCTTGTCCCTCCCTGATGGTTGATATAAGCTACAGTCGTGATGTTGTCCGACTGGAACCTGATGAACCCCCGAGTTGCTAACTGGGGCCAAGCCAGAAGAGCATTGAGGACTGCTCTCAATTCCAGAATGTTTATTGGAAGAAGACTCTCCTCCTGATTCCATAGTCCCTGAGCCTTCAGAGAATTCCAGACAGCGCCCCAACCTAGTAGGCTGGCGTCTGTTGTTACAATTGACCAGTCTGGCCTGCTGAATGGCATTCCCCTGGACAGATGTGGCCGATAAAGCCACCATAGAAGAGAATTTCTGGTCTCTTGAATGGAATGAAGGACACGGCATGCACTTTGAAGTTTTGTTAACCTGTCCTCTGTCAGGTAAATCTTCATTTCTACAGAATCTATCAGAGTCCCCAGGAAGGGAACTCTTGTGAGTGGAAAGAGAGAACTTTTCTCTTCGTTCACTTTCCATCCATGCGACCTTAGAAATGCCAGTACTATCTCTGTATGAGATTTGGCAGTTTGAAAGCTTGAAGCTTGTATCAGTATGTCGTCTAAGTACGGAGCTACTGAAATTCCTCGCGGTCTTAGTACCGCCAGAAGAGTGCCCAGAACCTTTGTGAAGATTCTTGGAGCCGTAGCCAGTCCGAATGGAAGAGCTACAAACTGGTAATGCCTGTCTAAAAAGGCAAACCTTAGATACCGGTAATGACTTCTGTGAATCGGTATGTGAAGGTAAGCATCCTTTAAATCCACTGTGGTCAAGTACTGACCCTCTTGGATCATGGGCAAAATTGTTCGAATAGTTTCCATCTTGAACGATGGAACTCTTAGGAATTTGTTTAGGATCTTTAAATCCAAGATTGGCCTGAAGGTTCCCTCTTTTTTGGGAACTACAAACAGATTTGAGTAAAACCCTTGTCCTTGTTCCAACCGCGGAACTGGATGGATCACTCCCATTAATAAAAGATCTTGTACGCAGCGTAGAAACGCTTCCTTCTTTGTTAGGTTTGTTGACAACCTTGACAGATGAAATCTCCCTCTTGGGGGAGAGGATTTGAAGTCCAGAAGGTATCCCTGAGATATGATCCCTAACGCCCAGGGATCCTGAACATCTCTTGCCCAAGCCTGGGCGAAGAGGGAAAGTCTGCCCCCCACTAGATCCGGTCCCGGATCGGGGGCCCTCAATTCATGCTGTCTTAGGGGCAGCAGCAGGTTTTCTGGCCTGTTTGCCCCTGTTCCAGGACTGGTTAGGTTTCCAGCCTTGTCTGTAGCGAGCAACAGCTCCTTCCTGTTTTGGTGCAGAGGAAGTTGATGCTGCTCCTGCTTTGAAATTACGAAAGGAACGAAAATTGGACTGTCTAGCCTTGGCTTTGGCCTTGTCCTGAGGCAGGGCATGACCTTTACCTCCTGTAATGTCATCAATAATCTCTTTCAAGCCGGGCCCGAATAAGGTCTGCCCTTTGAAAGGAATATTAAGCAATTTAGATTTAGACGTAACATCAGCTGACCAGGATTTTAGCCACAGAGCTCTGCGTGCCTGAATGGCGAATCCTGAATTTTTAGCCGCAAGTTTAGTTAAATGTACTACGGCATCTGAAATAAATGAATTAGCTAACTTAAGGAATTTAAGTTTGTGTGTGATGTCATCTAGTGTGGATGATTGAAGTGTCTCTTCCAGAGACTCAAACCAAAATGCTGCTGCAGCCGTGACAGGCGCAATACATGCAAGAGGTTGCAATATAAACCCTTGTTGAACAAACATTTTCTTAAGGTAACCCTCTAATTTTTTATCCATTGGATCTGAAAAAGCACAGCTATCCTCCACTGGGATAGTGGTACGCTTAGCTAAAGTAGAAACTGCTCCCTCCACCTTAGGGACCATTTGCCATAAGTCCCGTGTGGCGGCGTCTATTGGAAACATTTTTCTGAATATAGGAGGGGGTGAGAAAGGCACACCGGGTCTATCCCACTCCTTAGTAACAATGTCAGTAAGTCTCTTAGGTATAGGAAAAACGTCAGTACTCGTCGGTACCGCAAAATATTTATCCAACCTACACATTTTTTCTGGGATTGCAACTGTGTTACAATCATTCAGAGCCGCTAATACCTCCCCTAGTAACACACGGAGGTTCTCAAGCTTAAATTTAAAATTTGAAATGTCTGAGTCCAGTTTATTTGGATCAGAACCGTCACCCACAGAATGAAGCTCTCCGTCTTCATGTTCTGCAAACTGTGACGCAGTATCAGACATGGCCCTTGCATTATCAGCGCACTCTGTTCTCATCCCAGAGTGATCACGTTTACCTCTTAGTTCTGGTAGTTTAGCCAAAACTTCAGTCATAACAGTAGCCATATCTTGTAATGTGATTTGTAATGGCCGCCCAGATGCACTCGGCGCTACAATATCACGCACCTCCTGAGCGGGAGATGCAGGTACTGACACGTGAGGCGAGTTAGTCGGCATAACTCTCCCCTCGTTGTTTGGTGAAATATGTTCAATTTGTACAGATTGACTATTTTTTAAAGTAGCATCAATACATTTAGTACATAAATTTCTATTGGGCTCCACTTTGGCATTAACACATATAGCACAGAGATATTCCTCTGAATCAGACATGTTTAACACACTAGCAAATAAACAGCAACTTGGAAATACTTTTCTAAGTAGTTTACAAATAATATGAAAACGAACTGTGCCTTTAAGAAGCACAGAAAATATTATAACAGATAAAATAATTAAGTTATAGCATCAATCTTTGTCAGAATATACAGTTTTAGCAAAGGATTGTTCCCCTCAGCAAATGATAACTAACCCAGGCAGCAGAAAAAAATACACAAATAAACGTTTTTTATATCACAGTCAATACAATCAGCACAGCTCTGCTGTATGATTACTTCCCTCAAAAAAGACTCTTGAGATCCCTGAACTCTGTAGAGATGAACCGGATCATGCAGGAAGAAAATGAACCTCTGACTGAGTTTTTCTGATGCATAGTGAAAGCACCAAAATGGCCCCTCCCCCACACACATAACAGTGAGAGAGATCAGTGAACTGCTCTAATTTAAATCAAAACTATTGCCAAGTGGAAAAAAAGTGCCCAAAACATTTTTTCACCCAGTACCTCAGAGAAAAAAACGTTTTTACATGCCAGCAAAAAAACGTTTTACCTCAATAATTAATTGTCATTTAAAACCTATTGCAAGTCCCTGCAAAATAGGTTAAGTCTATGTATACAGTTTAAAAGCCAGAGAAGTACCATTTCCCAGAAAAATTAAGTGTAAAATATACATACATGACAGCCTGATATCAGCTACATCTACTGCATTTAAGGCTGAGTTTACATTATAACGGTATGGCAGGATTTTCTCATCAATTCCATGTCAGAAAATAATAAACTGCTACATACCTCTTTGCAGATTAATCTGCCTGCTGTCCCCTGATCTGAAGTTACCTCTCCTCAGATGGCCGAGAAACAGCAATATGATCTTAACTACTCCGGCTAAAATCATAGAAAAACTCAGGTAGATTCTTCTTCAAATTCTACCAGAGAAGGAATAACACACTCCGGTGCTATTATAAAATAACAAACTTTTGATTGAAGATATAAAAACTAAATATATCACCATAGTCCTCTCACACATCCTATCTAGTCGTTGGGTGCAAGAGAATGACTGGAGGTGACGTAGAGGGGAGGAGCTATATAGCAACTCTGCTGGGTGAATCCTCTTGCACTTCCTGTAGGGGAGCAGTTAATATCCCACAAGTAATGATGACCCGTGGACTGATCACACTTAACAGAAGAAATATACACACAATACAACCCTCAAGCAACCAATAAGTTTTAAGTGCCAAAAATAAAAAACATAAAACATTGTTTTTTATATTGTCTCCCATGTCACATAATGCCCAAATATCAACTAAAGATAAATATAAAATAGGGACTCCAGTAACACCCCTCTTATTAAAATAGGTTTTACTGCTTACCCCATTCCCATACAGGGAAATAATGCCAGCCAGTTCTGATACACCAAGTCTCCTCAGAAAAAAAGGCTGCACATACCTTAATGCTGCTTGTAGCATGAAACCGGTCTCCACACTGAAGATGTCTCATGGTTACCTTCAGAAGTCTAGCACTCACTGGTACCATTTAAAATAACAAACTTCTTGATTGAAGAAACTAAAACTAACACCTCACTTTACCATGTCTTCCTAGTATAACACAGGCAAAGAGAATAACTGGGGGTGGAGGGGAAGGGAGGGGCTATATATACAGCTCTGCTGTGGTGCTCTTTGCCACTTCCTGTTAGCAGGAGGTTAATATCCCACAAGTAAGGATGAAATCTGTGGACTCGTCATATATTTGTAAAAGAAATGGGTTTAGTATCCCTTTAAGAAAGCACTCCCCATTTTATATTTATAGTAAAGTTGGATCAAGAATTCTATGTTTAATCATAACTTTCAAATACTAAACTACTGCACTGTTCATCATGAAAATTAGAACTAGATCTTATTAGACAGAGTACTTCTAGCTTGGTTTCACTCATGAAAACAGAATTTATGTTTACCTGATAAATTACTTTCTCCAACGGTGTGTCCGGTCCACGGCGTCATCCTTACTTGTGGGATATTCTCTTCCCCAACAGGAAATGGCAAAGAGCCCAGCAAAGCTGGTCACATGATCCCTCCTAGGCTCCGCCTTCCCCAGTCATTCGACCGACGTAAAGGAGGAATATTTGCATAGGAGAAATCATCTGATACCATGGTGACTGTAGTTAAAGAAAATAAATTATCAGACCTGATTAAAAAACCGGACACACCGTTGGAGAAAGTAATTTATCAGGTAAACATAAATTCTGTTTTCTCCAACATAGGTGTGTCCGGTCCACGGCGTCATCCTTACTTGTGGGAACCAATACCAAAGCTTTAGGACACGGATGATGGGAGGGAGCAAATCAGGTCACCTAGATGGAAGGCACCACGGCTTGCAAAACCTTTCTCCCAAAAATAGCCTCAGAAGAAGCAAAAGTATCAAATTTGTAAAATTTAGTAAAAGTGTGCAGTGAAGACCAAGTCGCTGCCTTACATATCTGATCAACAGAAGCCTCGTTCTTGAAGGCCCATGTGGAAGCCACGGCCCTAGTGGAATGAGCTGTGATTCTTTCAGGAGGCTGCCGTCCGGCAGTCTCATAAGCCAATCTGATGATGCTTTTAAGCCAAAAAGAGAGAGAGGTAGAAGTTGCTTTTTGACCTCTCCTTTTACCAGAATAAACAACAAACAAGGAAGATGTTTGTCTGAAATCCTTTGTAGCATCTATATAGAATTTTAGAGCACGAACTACATCCAAATTGTGCAACAAACGTTCCTTCTTTGAAACTGGATTCGGACACAAAGAAGGCACGACTATCTCCTGGTTAATGTTTTTGTTAGAAACAACTTTCGGAAGAAAACCAGGTTTAGTACGCAAAACCACCTTATCTGCATGGAACACCAGATAAGGAGGAGAACACTGCAGAGCAGATAACTCTGAAACTCTTCTAGCAGAAGAAATTGCAACCAAAAACAAAACTTTCCAAGATAATAACTTAATATCTACGGAATGTAAGGGTTCAAACGGAACCCCCTGAAGAACTAAAAGAACTAAATTGAGACTCCAAGGAGGAGTCAAAGGTTTGTAAACAGGCTTGATTCTAACCAGAGCCTGAACAAAAGCTTGAACATCTGGCACAGCCGCCAGCTTTTTGTGAAGTAAAACAGATAAAGCAGAAATCTGTCCCTTCAAAGAACTTGCAGATAATCCTTTCTCCAAACCTTCTTGAAGAAAGGATAGAATCTTAGGAATTTTTATCTTGTTCCATGGGAATCCTTTAGATTCACACCAACAGATATATTTTTTCCATATTTTATGGTAGATTTTTCTAGTTACAGGCTTTCTGGCCTGAACAAGAGTATCAATGACAGAATCTGAGAACCCTCGCTTTGATAAAATCAAGCGTTCAATCTCCAAGCAGTCAGTTGGAGTGAGGCCAGATTCGGATGTTCGAACGGACCTTGAACAAGAAGGTCCTGTCTCAAAGGTAGCTTCCATGGTGGAGCCGATGACATATTCACCAGGTCTGCATACCAAGTCCTGCGTGGCCACGCAGGAGCTATCAAGATCACCGATGCCCTCTCCTGATTGATCCTGGCTACCAGCCTGGGGATGAGAGGAAACGGTGGGAATACATAAGCTAGGTTGAAGGTCCAAGGTGCTACTAGTGCATCTACTAGAGTCGCCTTGGGATCCCTGGATCTGGACCCGTAGCAAGGAACCTTGAAGTTCTGACGAGAGGCCATCAGATCCATGTCTGGAATGCCCCACAATTGAGTAATTTGGGCAAAGATTTCCGGATGGAGCTCCCACTCCCCCGGATGAAATGTCTGACGACTCAGAAAATCCGCTTCCCAATTTTCCACTCCTGGGATGTGGATTGCAGACAAGTGGCAGGAGTGAGTCTCCGCCCATTGAATGATTTTGGTCACTTCTTCCATCGCCAGGGAACTCCTTCTTCCCCCCTGATGGTTGATATATATGCAACAGTCGTCATGTTGTCTGATTGAAACCGTATGAATTTGGCCTTTGCTAGCTGAGGCCAAGCCTTGAGAGCATTGAATATCGCTCTCAGTTCCAGAATATTTATCGGGAGAAGAGATTCTTCCCGAGACCAAAGACCCTGAGCTTTCAGGAGTTCCCAGACCGCGCCCCAGCCCACCAGACTGGCGTCGGTCGTGACAATGACCCACTCTGGTCTGCGGAAGCTCATCCCCTGTGACAGGTTGTCCAGGGTCAGCCACCAACGGAGTGAATCTCTGGTCCTCTGATCTACTTGTATCGTCGGAGACAAGTCTGTATAATCCCCATTCCACTGACTGAGCATGCACAGTTGTAATGGTCTCAGATGAATTCGCGCAAAAGGAACTATGTCCATTGCCGCGACCATCAAACCTATTACTTCCATGCACTGCGCTATGGAAGGAAGAGGAACAGAATGAAGTACTTGACAAGAGCTTAGAAGTTTTGATTTTCTGGCCTCTGTCAGAAAAATCCTCATTTCTAAGGAGTCTATTGTTACGGTTACCCTTAGTCTCGCTGAGAGATGGACCGCTTAGTAGCCTGGATCCCTATTGCTAAAGAGGGGAGAAGCTGCTTTCCATAGTATTCTATATGAGTCTCGCAAATATAGAATAATCTCCCTTAGCTGCAGTACAGCTAGGATACCCTTCTGCCCACAAAAACGAGTCAACGCTGCGATTGAGGGTCAAACAAGAACTCAGGACTGGGATGCCCAGCCTGCTTTTTATTAAGGTTACATGCACACAGGGCACTCCCAGGGGGAGAGGGGGGGAAGCACAAAATCCCCCATCACACATTTAGATAGAGAGCACTGTCCTTTGACAGGCCACAATAGGATTACAGTACTTAAGATAACAAGTTTACAAGTTCATCTTATCAATTAGCAGTCTGGCTCCAGAGGTGATTAGACAATAGTTTCTAAAAGCTGAAAAAAAAGAGTTAACTCTTTATGAAATGAAACTTGTTACGGTTTTCTTGGAGCCCTTCTTAGGCGCTGGCTTGCTGGTTCAGGCATTGCTGCTGGGAAATAAGCTCTTCACAACAAAATAACTAATGCTTCTGTAACATTGCTCCCTTTCTGTGGAACACTCTGGCAGACACGGTCTGACCCCTTTTCGGGGCAGACTAAGGCTGTCCAGACCGCTGGTTATGCGGGGCTGAGGTCGGTTTGTCTGGACAACCCGTCGGCGTTGCCATTCTGTTTCCCAGGTCTGTAAGTAATGGTGAAATTGAAGGTTTGCAACGATAAGCTCCAACGTAATAGCCTGCCGTTATCTCCAGAGACCCGGTTCAGCCACACCAACGGGTTATGGTCGGTGACCAGAGTGAACTCCTGACCATATAAATAGGGAGTCAATTTCTTTAATGCCCACACCAAAGCCAAACACTCCTTTTCGACCGCTGCATAGCTGACTTCGCGGGGCAGGAGCTTCCGGCTGATGTAGGCAACTGGATGCTCCCCTCCATCTTCGCCTACTTGGCTGAGGACGGCTCCCAGCCCGAACATGGAAGCATCTGTATGGACGATAAAACGTTTGTTAAGGGCTGGGGCCGCCAAGACAGGAGCGTTAATTAGAGCATTTTTGAGAGCCTGGAAAGCCGTTTCACAGTGGGGAGACCACAGGACCTGTCGAGGTAAGTTCTTCTTGGTCAAGTCAGTCAGGGGTTTGGCAAGTGTGCTGTAGTCTGGTACGAACCGTCTATAGTACCCTGCCGTGCCCAGGAAGGCTAGGACCTGAGTCTTAGTGATGGGGGTGGGCCAATTGGCGACAGCTTCTATTTTGGCCGGCTCTGGTCGCTGCTTTCCACACCCCACCCGGTGACCCAGGTACTGTACCTCGGCCATCCCAAAGTGGCATTTTTCTGGCTTCAGAGTCAGGCCAGCAGCCCGGATCTGATCCAGAACCATTCCCACATGAGCTAAGTGGTCCTCCCAGGACTCACTGTGGATCGCTATGTCGTCCAGGTAGGCGCAAGCAAAACTCTGGAAGCCATCCAGGAGCCTATCCACCAAGCGCTGGAATGTAGCTGGGGCATTCTTCATCCCAAACGGCATTACCCTAAACTGATATAAGCCGAATGGGGTGACGAATGCCGACTTGGGGATAGCCTCCGGGGCCAGGGGAATCTGCCAGTAACCTTTGCAGAGGTCAATAGTGGTCAGGTAATTTCCCCTGGCTATAAGATCGAGTAGCTCGTCTACCCTGGGCATAGGGTAAGCGTCCGTCACAGTATTTTCATTGAGCCTCCGATAGTCTACGCAGAACCGGGTGGTCCCATCTTTCTTGGGCACCAAGACAACTGGGGAGGCCCAGGGACTATCGGAGGGCTCAATTACCCTGAGCTGGAGCATCTCATCGATCTCCTTCTTCATTCCTGTCCTAACTGCTTCGGGGATTCGGTACGGAGCCTGGCGCAAGGGAGCTTGTCCCGGAGTATCTACCTGGTGGGTGGTTAAAGTAGTGTACCCTGGCTTCGGGGAGAAGGTGAGGTGTTTGGACTGGAGGAGTTGGTTGAGCTGCTCCCTTTCAGTGGGGCTAAGTCGGTCCCCTATCTGAACCTGCGCCACTATACCTGTGGGGAGGCTCTTTTCTAATAGGTCTGGAATGGGTAAACTGTCGGGGTCTTCCTGAGGGGAACAACATACGGCCGTCACGTTCTCTGGTCGCTCAAAATATTCCTTGAGCATGTTTACATGGAATGTCTTTCTAAGATTGTTGTCGTGGCAGCTAGCTATCACATAAGTGGTGTCTCCCCTTTTCTCTACGATCTGGTAGGGACCCTGCCAGGACGCCTGCAATTTGTCTGTCTTCACCGGCTTAAGTACTAACACCTTTTGTCCTATGGTGAAGATTCTCTTTCGGGCCCCCCGATCGTACCATACTTTCTGTCTTCTCTGGGCCAACTGGAGATTAGCCCGCACGGATTTGGCTAATTGCTCCATTCGGTCCCTGAGTTCCAGCACGTATGGCACAATTGGGACACCGTCAGCCTCCATCTCTCCCTCCCAGTGCTCCCGGATCAGGTTTAGGGGTCCCCGTACCTTTCTTCCGTAGAGCAACTCGAAGGGAGAGAACCCTGTCGTTTCCTGGGGCACCTCCCGATAAGCAAATAGGAGGTGCGGCAGGAAGCGTTCCCAGTCTCGGTATTCCTGAGTGAACGTCTTGAGCATTTGCTTGAGGGTCCCATTGAACCTCTCACACAGCCCGTTCGTCTGGGGGTGGTATGGGGAGCTTAGGAGGGACTTAATTTTGCAAACCTGCCAGAGTTGTTGGGTCAATTCAGCCGTAAATTGGGTGCCTCGGTCGGATAGGATTTCTTTTGGAAATCCTACCCGGGAGAACACCTGTACTAGTGCATTCGCTACCGTATCCGCTTGTATGTTGGATAGGGCGACAGCCTCTGGGTACCTGGTAGCGTAGTCCACTACGGTAAGAATGTATCGCTTACCGGAGGGACTAGGGGTAGCCAGTGGTCCCACTAGGTCAATAGCAACCCGGCTGAAGGGTTCCTCTACAATGGGCATATTTACTAGCTGGGCTTTAGGGTGATCGCCTCGCCTTCCTACTCGTTGACACACATCGCAGGTGTTACAGTAAGTTCTAACGTCAGCGTGCACCCCTGGCCAAAAGAACGTGTGAGTAATGCGGTGTAGGGTACGGGTAACGGCTAGGTGGCCTGCTAAGGGGATGTCGTGGCCTATTTTGAGGATTTCTTGACGGTATTTGTGGGGCACTACCAGCTGTCGCCTACGCTGTCCCCTTTTCTCTGTCCAGCGGTATAGTTTCCCTTTTTCCCATAAGAATGTTTCGTTATCTGCCCCGCCCCCTCCGGTCTCTGCTCGTTCCCGGTACTTTTGTAAGGTCGGGTCAGTCTTAGACTCTGCCTCGAAAGCATCTGGGGTGTCCCAGGGTATGGGGCCTAACCTGTCAGGCAAGGTCGGGGTAGGTCTTACCTGTGTCTCCCGCACTGGTGAAAGCTCTCGCTCCGTCCGGGCTTGGGCCCGTGTAGTCACTGGGTCCGCCTCGTTGTTGCATACTGGAGCATAGGCAGAAGTCATGGGGCCCAAATCGTTGCCCAGTAGTACTTCGGCAGGTAAATTATCCATTAGGCCCACGTTCACAGCCCCCTTTCCCGCTCCCCAATCAAGATGCACTTTAGCTGTTGGAATTTTGTACACATCCCCCCCCGCCACTCTAACGGCCACAGTCTGTCCGGATCGCTTGTGCTCTGGCACCAAATGACTCTGTACCAGCGTGATAGTAGCCCCTGTGTCTCGCAATCCCTCGGTAGATCGCCCCTCGAGCCATACCCTCTGCCGATGGTGCTGGCGGTTATCTGAGGCAGCATATACAGGGTCTGCCTCGTGAAGCGGCCCCACATATCCCTCCATAGGGGCCTCTTGGTTAACACAGAGGGCCCGGGCCGGACGATAGGACCCAGAGGGGTAATTGTAATTCCTGGGTGTCTGGTGCGTATTAAGGGGGCAGCTAGCCATGAAATGCCCTGGTTGCTTGCATCGGTGGCAAGTCGGTCTGGGACGCTCAGAGCTGTTATTGGGTGGTCCTGAGTGTCGGACGGGCCCTGTGGGCACCGGGGCTCGGAATTCAGCACGAGGGGGTGCACGGTAAACCTCTCTGGGTTCGACCCGTGCTGGAGCTCGGTAGTTCATGGGTTCGTGAAGACGGGAGTCATAATGTTCATCGGCCAATTTGGCTGCTTCTTCTAAGGTAGAAGGCCGCCTGTCTCGCAGCCATTCCTTCCCTTGCTGTTCCATGCCATTATAAAAATGTTCTAAGAGAAACAATTGTAAAATTTCCTCCCCAGTCACCGCTTTACTTCCGCTCAGCCAGTGATTTGCCGCTCTCCGCATTCGGTGCGCCCATTCCATATGGGTATCGTTAGGCTTCTTTTCCGTGCCCCGAAACTGTCGGCGATACGTGTCCGGAGTTACAGCGTATCGTCGCAACAGTGTCTCCTTAACTAGCTCATACTGTGTCACTTCATCAGCACCCAGAGTACGAAAGGCTTCCAGGGCTTGCCCGGATAGTTTCCCAGACAATATCGTGGGCCACTCTCTGTTGGGAATCTGGTGCAGGGCACATTGCCTTTCGAAGTCCGCCAAATATTCATCAATCCCTGTCTCGCTCTCTAGGAAGGGTCGAAATGCCGCATAGGGTATCTTGGGCCTCCCAGCATTTTCGACAGGGATGATTACCTGCGGGGCTTCAGCATTGCGGTGTGCGTTCGCTAGGTTGAGTTCGTGGGCTCGAGTCTCTCGTATATCCTTGTCCGCCTCCGCCATCAACTGCTGTACCAATTCCATGGAGGGGTTCGGCCCGTATAATGAGAGCCTTTCCCGAACAATCCTGGTTTTTTCGTCACTAATCGTGGTCGGTGTTTCCGCCATTGTGAAGCTCTGATCCAGTTCGGTCAATTCTGTGATCAGCTCTCTCCTCGGCCGGTTGCTGGCGTACCCCCCTCTGCTTTCAAGTAAATCCTTTAGGGTTGTACGCTTCAATTTTTCGTAAGCGCTCTCCATCCGTTCTGTACCTCTAGTAGGAAATCCAGGAAAATCCCGCCGCTGCCGCCAAATGTTACGGTTACCCTTAGTCTCGCTGAGAGATGGACCGCTTAGTAGCCTGGATCCCTATTGCTAAAGAGGGGAGAAGCTGCTTTCCATAGTATTCTATATGAGTCTCGCAAATATAGAATAATCTCCCTTAGCTGCAGTACAGCTAGGATACCCTTCTGCCCACAAAAACGAGTCAACGCTGCGATTGAGGGTCAAACAAGAACTCAGGACTGGGATGCCCAGCCTGCTTTTTATTAAGGTTACATGCACACAGGGCACTCCCAGGGGGAGAGGGGGGGAAGCACAAAATCCCCCATCACACATTTAGATAGAGAGCACTGTCCTTTGACAGGCCACAATAGGATTACAGTACTTAAGATAACAAGTTTACAAGTTCATCTTATCAATTAGCAGTCTGGCTCCAGAGGTGATTAGACAATAGTTTCTAAAAGCTGAAAAAAAAGAGTTAACTCTTTATGAAATGAAACTTGTTACGGTTTTCTTGGAGCCCTTCTTAGGCGCTGGCTTTCTGGTTCAGGCATTGCTGCTGGGAAATAAGCTCTTCACAACAAAATAACTAATGCTTCTGTAACATCTATTATTGTTCCCAAGAAGGGAACTCTTGTTGACGGAGATAGAGAACTTTTTTCTACGTTCACTTTCCACCCGTGAGATCTGAGAAAGGCCAGGACAATGTCCGTATGAGCCTTTGCTTGTGGTAGGGACGACGCTTGAATCAGTATGTCGTCCAAGTAAGGTACTACTGCAATGCCCCTTGGTCGTAGCACCGCTAGAAGGGACCCTAGTACCTTTGTGAAAATTCTTGGAGCAGTGGCTAATCCGAATGGAAGTGCCACAAACTGGTAATGCTTGTCCAGAAAGGCGAACCTTAGGAACCGATGATGTTCCTTGTGGATAGGAATATGTAGATACGCATCCTTTAAATCCACCGTGGTCATGAATTGACCTTCCTGGATGGAAGGAAGAATTGTCCGAATGGTTTCCATTTTGAACGATGGAACCTTGAGAAACTTGTTTAGGATCTTGAGATCTAAGATTGGTCTGAATGTTCCCTCTTTTTTGGGAACTATGAACAGATTGGAGTAGAATCCCATCCCTTGTTCTCCTAATTGAACAGGATGAATCACTCCCATTTTTAACAGGTCTTCTACACAATGTAAGAATGCCTGTCTTTTTATGTGGTCTGAAGACAATTGAGACCTGTGGAACCTCCCCCTTGGGGGAAGCTCCTTGAATTCCAGAAGATAACCTTGGGAGACTATTTCTAGCGCCCAAGGATCCAGAACATCTCTTGCCCAAGCCTGAGCGAAGAGAGAAAGTCTGCCCCCCACCAGATCCGGTCCCGGATCGGGGGCCAACATCTCATGCTGTCTTGGTAGCAGTGGCAGGTTTCTTGGCCTGCTTACCTTTGTTCCAGCCTTGCATTGGCCTCCAGGCTGGCTTGGTTTGAGAAGTATTACCCTCTTGCTTAGAGGATGTAGCACTTGGGGCTGGTCCGTTTCTGCGAAAGGGACGAAAATTTGGTTTATTTTTAGCCTTGAAAGACCTATCCTGAGGAAGGGCGTGGCCCTTACCCCCAGTGATATCAGAAATAATCTCTTTCAAGTCAGGGCCAAACAGCGTTTTCCCCTTGAAAGGTATGTTAAGCAATTTGTTCTTGGAAGACACATCCGCTGACCAAGATTTTAGCCAAAGCGCTCTGCGCGCCACAATAGCAAACCCTGAATTTTTCGCCGCTAATCTAGCCAATTGCAAAGTGGCGTCTAAAGTAAAGGAGTTAGCCAATTTGAGAGCATGAATTCTGTCCATAATCTCCTCATAAGAAGAATCTTTATTGAGCGACTTTTCTAGTTCATCGAACCAGAAACACGCTGCTGTAGTGACAGGAACCATGCATGAAATTGGTTGTAGAAGGTAACCTTGCTGAACAAACATCTTTTTAAGCAAACCCTCTAATTTTTTATCCATAGGATCTTTGAAAGCACAACTATCTTCTATAGGGATAGTAGTGCGTTTGTTTAGAGTAGAAACCGCCCCCTCGACCTTGGGGACTGTCTGCCATAAGTCCTTTCTGGGGTCGACCATAGGAAACAATTTCTTAAATATAGGGGGAGGGACAAAAGGTATGCCGGGCCTTTCCCATTCTTTGTTTACAATGTCCGCCACCCGCTTGGGTATAGGAAAAGCTTCGGGGGGCCCCGGGACCTCTAGGAACTTGTCCATCTTACATAATTTCTCTGGAATGACCAAATTCTCACAATCATCCAGAGTAGATAACACCTCCTTAAGCAGAGCGCGGAGATGTTCCAATTTAAATTTGAATGTAATCACATCAGGTTCAGCTTGTTGAGAAATTTTCCCTGAATCTGAAATTTCTCCCTCAGACAAAACCTCCCTGGCCCCCTCAGACTGGTGTAGGGGCACTTCAGAACCAATATCATCAGCGTCCTCATGCTCTTCAGTATTTTCTAAAACAGAGCAGTCGCGCTTTCGCTGATAAGTGGGCATTTTGGCTAAAATGTTTTTGATAGAATTATCCATTACAGCCGTTAATTGTTGCATAGTAAGGAGTATTGGCGCACTAGATGTACTAGGGGCCTCCTGTGCGGGCAAGACTGGCGTAGACGAAGGAGGGGATGATGCAGTACCATGCTTACTCCCCTCACTTGAGGAATCATCTTGGGCATCATTTTCTCTAAATTTTGTGTCACATAAATCACATCTATTTAAATGAGAAGGAACCTTGGCTTCCCCACATACAGAACATAGTCTATCTGATAGTTCAGACATGTTAAACAGGCATAAACTTGATAACAAAGTACAAAAAAACGTTTTAAAATAAAACCGTTACTGTCACTTTAAATTTTAAACTGAACACACTTTATTACTGAAAATGTGAAAAAGTATGAAGGAATTGTTCAAAATTCACCAAAATTTCACCACAGTATCTTAAAGCCTTAAAAGTATTGCACACCAAATTTGAAAGCTTTAACTCTTAAAATAACGGAACCGGAGCCGTTTTTATATTTAACCCCTATACAGTCCCTGGTATCTGCTTTGCTGAGACCCAACCAAGCCCAAAGGGGAATACGATACCAAATGACGCCTTCAGTAAGCTTTTTCTATGTATCTGAGCTCCTCACACATGCATCTGCATGTCTTGCTTCCCAAAAACAACTGCGCAATAGAGGCGCGAAAATGAGGCTCTGCCTATGATTAGAGAAGGCCCCCAGTGAAAAAGGTGTCCAATACAGTGCCTGCCGGTTATTTTACATAATTCCCAAGAATAAAATAACTCCTCAAAACTATGAAGTATTAAAAATGCTTATATATCAATCGTTTTAGCCCAGAAAAATGTCTACCAGTCTTTAAAGCCCTTGTGAAGCCCTTTATTCTTATTTAATAAAAATGGCTTACCGGATCCCATAGGGAAAATGACAGCTTCCCGCATTACCAAGTCTTGTTAGAAATGTGTCATACCTCAAGCAGCAAAAGTCTGCTCACTGTTTCCCCCAACTGAAGTTAATTCCTCTCAACAGTCCTGTGTGGAAACAGCCATCGATTTTAGTAACGGTTGCTAAAATCATTTTCCTCTTACAAACAGAAATCTTCATCTCTTTTCTGTTTCAGAGTAAATAGTACATACCAGCACTATTTTAAAATAACAAACTCTTGATTGAAGAATAAAAACTACATTTAAACACCAAAAAACTCTAAGCCATCTCCGTGGAGATGTTGCCTGTACAACGGCAAAGAGAATGACTGGGGAAGGCGGAGCCTAGGAGGGATCATGTGACCAGCTTTGCTGGGCTCTTTGCCATTTCCTGTTGGGGAAGAGAATATCCCACAAGTAAGGATGACGCCGTGGACCGGACACACCTATGTTGGAGAAATACAGAGATTTAAAGCTTTAATGACTGTTGTCTTATATGTATCTATGGATAAATACGTAATGCACAGGAATGTCATAACTTTTTATATCATTTTTTATTGTATGGATCTATATTTCGATTTAGAGGTATATGATGATCTTGAATAGTTAATAAGATTTTTAGTATGTGCAGTAGTAACATTTACATTTTAAAAAAAATATTCCAAATTATCCAGCACCTGGGATTGACTGCAGCAGGTTTGCACACTATAGGGGTTATGCACCTTACCCCAAACAAACTAGCAAAAGAAAAATAATAGCAGCACCACCAAAACTTCATGACTAAGGACATGGGTCCAAAATGTTGTTGTATTTACAGTCTGGCTGAATAAAAGTATCCTTGATGCTATCAAGTTTTGGTGGTGCTGCTATTCTTTTTGTTTTGCTGAACATTCACATTTAAGGTTTGTTAAATGAAAAGCTCCTAGGTAACGTGGTCTAGTCATTTTTCTGGAATAATGGAGCATAATGAGGAGCACAGAGTTAAGGTTTCCCATTTCCGTTACAAGAGCTAAAGCTAGGGTTGCCACCTCAGCCATATTTTCCTGGGCACTTATGAGTTACACATGCTGCAGGGTGTGCAGAGGGGAACATGAATTACACCCCTGGACAGCTCACAAATAGTGATCCTGGACAGCACTATTCATGTTCCTCCCTGCGTACCCTGCCGTATGTGTAACTCATAAGTGTCCAGGAAAACATGGCTGAGGTGGCAACCCTAACTAAAGCTGGGCTTCAGTATTGAAAACAAGCCTGCTCATTTTAAACTTGGCAAGTTAATCTGATTAACCAGTCAAGATTGGTTAAAATTTGCTTTATACTGATGGGAAGCCTGAATGAGGACCAGAACATTAAGATTTATCAAATGTTGGAAGATGGTCAGAAGGGGCTGAGAATAACAAATGATTATTTTAGGTGAACCTCAGGTAACAGCTCTCTAGGTTTTAATTGGTGTAATCGTGTATGAGTGTGCATGTGGTAAGGGTTAACAGGTTATAACATTAGTAACTATACAATAGTAACTGTATAATATTGGTATAATTGTTGTAGTGGCTGGAGACAAAAAAAAGTGGTGCCTAGTATCAGCAACTAGTTGTAAAAAGCTGGCATTATTTAATGGTATGCAGACCATATATTGTTACTAAATAATAATGTGCACAGTGTCCTCTGCAAATAAGGAGTCCTTAACTTGGATACTTTAAACTTGATCACAAAAACTGTTCGCAAGTGACCGCACCTTAAATCAGTCCCAAGAAACTATGCATGTTAACAGGCAGGTATGCAAACAAATCATAGCCCAAAATAAAGGGGATGCCCGAGAGTGACCGCAGTATTACAACCGCTCTTAAATTTATTTTGCAGTGGACACTGTGCATTTCCTAGCGCTGAAAACAGCGTTTTTGATAACAAAGTGCCTGTTTGTTTGTCTCTTGAAGGGCATTCATAAGGGGTAAATGTTTGTTTCTAAGGGTACATATACATTTGTGCTAAAATGGTATAAATGTGACTATTTTAGGTGCTTATTCAGTAACTGTTATGCTTAGTAGTTAGTAATTATTACGTTTTATGAATTTTGGAAGTTTTTTCACTGTGATTTCCAGATAAAGTCATGACATGGTAATCTAACCTATTGGTAAAATAAAAGAAATGCTTTAATATATTAAAGAGTGCTGTATTCCCTTTCTTTGTAGAAAAGAGGCTGAACCCTCTTTACTTCTTTTCTTCCTTGAAATGTATAAATAAAATAAAATAAATAAATAATAAAAAAAAATATATAGGTAGCGCTTCAGGGTGCTGAACCAAAACTTACATTCCTACTTTTTCAAATAAAGATACCAAAAGAATGAAGAAAAATGAATAATACAAGTAAATTAGAAAGTTGCTTAAATTGCATGCTCTAGCTGAATTATTAAAGAAAAAACGTGGGTTTCATATTCCTTTAACCAGGAAACAAACATGTTTAATAATATGGGAACTAAGCATGAGCAAAAACTAAAAAAAAAACTAAAAACTTTAAACATGGCAAGGATGTGCAAAAGTGTTGTCTCATGGACTGGAATACGGCTTCTCAATCTGACACGTTATCACAGTGTGAAACTATTTGAAAAATATGATGGAAAAGCTGGATTTTCAGATGAATTTTAATGCCCATGATTTAAAAAATTAAAAAAAACACGAATATTTAGGCAAACCAATTCACACAGCTCTTTGGAAAGACTGGAATAGACCATACTGATAGGAAACAATTGCAATGTACACAATACAAATTCCACATGGAGTGTGTACTCACACTGTATGAACAACTCGATGAATGCTTGGAGTCACAGGTCTTTGCAACGGCTCATCAATGCTCTGCAGAATCCCAGGAAAATTCTTTTTCTTTGTTTTAAATGTATTCGTCATGATCTAGATAGACAAATTGTGTATATTTAATGCAAAATACAAGTCTAACCTAATACAATTGTTGATTAGCTGACCACAAAGTACATGAATCCTAAAAGTGAGTTACATTCCTACAATAAACACCAATCACCTGTCAATTCAGCTTAGAAACCTCTCGCTGTCTGTCTCCATATCTGTGCTTCTCTTTACACACGTAGAGCACTTTTATTGTGTTCAAATACATTTATTGTTACAGAGGTTAATACAATAATATCACTTGCCATATCTTTCTCATTCACAAAAAAACCCCAGTTTATGCATACCTGATAAATTAATTTCCTTCATGATGATAATAGTCCAGGAGTCATCACGTGTGGGACTATTTCCCTTCTGACCACTAGGAGGCAAAGGTCACCCCAACACATAAAAGCTCTCCCACTTCCCATGATCCATAGTCATACATATAGTCAAGTAGATGAGGGGGAAAAAGAAAAGCAAGAAAGCTTAAAGGGACAGTAAAACACAAAAAAAATCTATTATGATTCAGATAGAACATACAATTTTAACAACTTTCCAATTTACTTCTATTATCAAATTTGCTTCATTCTCTCATTGCTGAAGGAAGAGCATTGCACTACTGGCAGCTAGCTGACGCCACCTGAACAAAAATGAAGGGCTGGGCTTGTGGGTTCCAACCATCATGGAATAAATTAATTTATCAGGTAAGCATACATTTTGTTTTCTTTCATCAGATGGTGAGAGTCCATGAGTCATCACGTGTGGGAATCAACAAGCAGTATTGTCCACCATTCTCTTGTTATCCATTGCTGAAGGAACAGCATTGCACTACTGGCAGCTAGCTGAACCCATCTAGTTAGCCAATCACAAGAGATAAATGTGTGCAGGGACCAATTAGCAGCAGCTCCCACTGGTGTATGATATGTGCATATTCTTTTTCAACAAGGGATACTAAGAGAATGAAGCATATGCAAAATAGAAGTGAATTTAAAAGTGTCTTAAAATTACATGCTTTATCTTAATCATGCAAGTTTCATTTTGACTTTCCTATCCCTTTAAATGGACATAATACTCATATGCTAAATCACTTGAAAGTGATGCAGTATAACTGTAAAAAGATGACAGGAAAATATCACCTGAGAATCTCTATGAAAAAAGAAAGATATTTTACCTTACAATTTCGTCAGATCACCAGAGTAAGTGATGTGTAAAAATGTATCCTTCAGATACTGCCCAGCTGTAGGTAAAGAAAAAAAGTCAGCATCAGCAGTGCTGAGGTCATGAACTCTTTTACTGTGATCTCATGAGATTTCACTTAACTCATGTGTGATTTCATAGTAAACTTCCTTAAACTGAATAGGGAAATAACATGAGTGTGCAGGAGGCACGCTCCCTTGCTGCTCCCAGGACCGGCATACTGATTTGCCGCTTAAAGTCCTTTACAATAGGGTGTGAATACTTAGGACATTTTGAGGTAAAATATCTTTCTTTTTTTAAAAAAGATGTTAAGGTGATATTTTCTAGTCAGCATTTTGTTAGCTATGCTGCATCACTTTAAAGTGTTTTAACATTTGGGTATCATGGGCCTTTAAGCGGGACAAAGAAGTGCAAAAAAACATAATTTATGTAAGAACTTACCTGATAAATTCATTTCTTTCATATTGGCAAGAGTCCATGAGCTAGTGACATATGGGATATACAATCCTACCAGGAGGGGCAAAGTTTCCCAAACCTCAAAATGCCTATAAATACACCCCTCACCACACCCACAATTCAGTTTAACGAATAGCCAAGCAGTGGGGTGATAAAGAAAGGAGTAGAAAGCATCAACAAAGGAAATTTGGAAATAATTGTGCTTTATACAAAAAATCATAACCACCATAAAAAGGGTGGGCCTCATGGACTCTTGCCAATATGAAAGAAATGAATTTATCAGGTAAGTTCTTACATAAATTATGTTTTCTTTCATATAATTGGCAAGAGTCCATGAGCTAGTGACATATGGGATATCAATACCCAAGATGTGGAGTCTTCCACTCAAGAGTCACTAGAGAGGGAGGGAATAAAACAAAAAACAGCCATATTCCGCTGAGAAATAATTCGCAACCCAAAAATAAGTTATTTTCACTTTTGAAAGAAAAAAACAAATCAAAAAAGCAGAAGAATCAAACTGAAACAGCTGCCTGAAGAACTTTTCTACCAAAAACTGCTTCCGAAGAAGCAAATACATAAAAATGGTAAAATTTAGTAAATGTATGCAAAGAAGACCAAGTGGCTGCTTTGCAAATCTGATCAACTGAAGCTTCATTCTTAAAAGCCCATGAAGTAGAGACTGATCTAGTAGAATGAGCTGTAATTCTCTGAGGCGGGGTTTGACCCGACTCCAAATAAGCTTGATGAATCAAAAGTTTCAACCAAGAAGCCAAGGAAATAGCAGAAGCCTTCTGACCTTTCCTAGGACCAGAAAATAAAACAAATAGACTGGAAGTCTTCCTGAAATCTTTAGTAGCTTCCACATAATATTTCAAAGTTCTTACCACATCCAAAGAATGTAAGGACTTCTCCAAAGAATTCTTAGGATTAGGACATAAAGAAGGGACAACAATTTCTCTACTAATGTTGTTAGAATTCACAACCTTAGGTAAAAATTGAAAAGAAGTCCGCAAAACTGCCTTATCCTGATGAAAAATCAGAAAAGGAGACTCACAAGAAAGAGCAGATAGCTCAGAAACTCTTCTAGGAGAAGAGATAGCCAAAAGGAACAACACTTTCCAAGAAAGTAGTTTAATGTCCAAAGAATGCATAGGTTCAAATGGAGGAGCCTGTAAAGCCCTCAGAACCAAATTAAGACTCCAAGGAGGAGAAATTGACTTAATGACAGGCTTAATACGAACTAAAGCCTGTGCAAAACAGTGTATATCAGGAAGTATAGCAATTTTTCTGTGAAATAAAACAGAAAGAGCGGAGATTTGTCCTTTCAAGGAACTTGCAGACAAACCTTTATCCAAACCATCCTGAAGAAACTGCAAAATTCTAGGAATTCTAAAAGAATGCCAGGAGAAATTATGAGAAGAACACCATGAAATGTAAGTCTTCCAAACTCTATAATAAATCTTTCTAGAGACAAATTTACGAGCTTGTAACATAGTATTAATCACTGAATCAGAGAAACCTCTCTGACTTAGAACTAAGCATTCAATTTCCATACCTTCAAATTTAATGATTTGAGATCCTGATGGAAAAACGGACCTTGAGATAGTAGGTCCGGCCGTAACGGAAGTGGCCAAGGCGGGCAACTGGACATCCGAAACAGATCCGCATACCAAAACCTGTGTGGCCATGCTGGAGCCACCAGCAACACAAAAAGACTGTTCCATTATGATTTTGGAAATCACTCTTGGAAGGAGAACTAGAGGCGGGAAGATGTAAGCAGGTTGATAACACCAAGGAAGTGTCAGCGCATCCACTGCTTCCGCCTGAACATCCCTGGACCTGGACAGGTATCTGGGAAGTTTCTTGTTTAGATGAGAGGCCATGAGATCTATCTCTGGAAGCCCCCACATCTGAACAATCTGAGAAAACACATCTGGATGGAGAGACCACTCCCCTGGATGTAAAGTCTGGCGGCTGAGATAATCCGCCTCCCAATTGTCTACACCTGGGATATGCACCGCAGAGATTAGACAGGAGCTGGATTCCGCCCAAGCAAGTATCCGAGATACTTCTTTCATAGCTTGGGGACTGTGAGTCCCACCCTGATGATTGACATAAGCCACAGTTGTGATATTGTCTGTCTGAAAACAAATGAACGGTTCTCTCTTTAGTAGAGGCCAGAACTGAAGAGCCCTGAGAATTGCACGGAGTTCTAAAATATTTATTGGTAATCTCGCCTCTTGAGATTTCCAAACCCCTTGTGCTGTCAGAGACCCCCAAACAGCTCCCCAACCTGAAAGACTCGCATCTGTTGTGATCACAGTCCAGGTTGGGCGAACAAAAGAAGCCCCTTGAACCAAACGATGGTGATCTATCCACCATGTCAGAGAGTGTCGTACATTGGGATTCAAGGATATTAATTGTGATATCTTTGTATAATCCCTGCACCATTGATTCAGCATACAAAGCTGTAGAGGTCTCATGTGAAAACGAGCAAAGGGGATTGTGTCCGATGCTGCAGTCATGAGACCTAAAACTTCCATGCACATAGCCACTGAAGGGAATAACTGGAAGCCTAAAAAGGTGACCCTTGTCTGAGGAATCAAGAAACTTTTTGGTAATTGATCCTCCAACCATGTTTCCGAAGAAACAACACTAGTTGATTTGTGTGAGATTCTGCAGTATGTAAAGACTGAGCTAGTACCAAGATATCGTCCAAATAAGGAAACACTGCAATACCCTGTTCTCTGATTACAGATAATAGGGCACCCAGAACCTTTGAAAAGATTCTTGGAGCTGTTGCTAGGCCAAATGGAAGAGCAACAAATTGGTAATGCTGGTCTAGAAAAGAGAATCTCAGAAACTGATAGTGTTCTGGATTAATCGGAATATAAAGGTATGCATCCTGAAAGTCTATTGTGGACATATAATGTCCTTGCTAAACAAAAGGCAGAATAGTCCTTATCGTCACCATCTTGAAAGTTGGTACTCTTACATAACGATTCAAAATTTTCAGATCCAGAACTGGTCTGAACAAATTTTCTTTCTTTGGTACAATGAATAGGTTTGAATAAAACCCCAAACCTTGTTCCTGAGGAGGAACTGGCATGATTACCCCTGAAGACTCCAGGTCTGAAACACACTTCAGAAAAGCCTGAGCTTTTACTGGATTTACAGGAATGTGTGAGATAAAAAATCTTCTCACAGGAGGTCTTATTTTGAATCCTATTCGATACCCTTGAGAGACAATGCTCTGAATCCAATGATTTTGGACAGATTTTATCCAAAAATCCTTGAAAAACCTTAATCTGCCCCCTACCAGCTGAGCTGGAATGAGGGCCGCATCTTCATGCGGACTTAGGGGCAGACTTTGGTTTCCTAAATGGCTTGGATTTATTCCAATTTGAGGAAGGCTTCCAACTGGAAGCAGATTCCTTGGGAGGAGGATTGAGTTTTTGTTCCTTATTCTGACGAAAGGAACAAAAACGGTTAGAAGCCTTAGATTTACCCTTAGGTTTTTTATCCTGAGGCAAAAAAACTCCTTTTCCTCCAGTGATAGTTGAAATAATAGAATCCAACTGAGAACCAAATAAATTATTACCTTGGAAAGAAAGAGATAGTAATCTAGATTTAGATGTCATATCAGCATTCCAAGATTTAAGCCACAAAGCTCTTCTAGCTAATACAGCTAAAGACATGGATCTAACATCAATTTCGATAATATCAAAAATGGCAAAACAAATAAAATGATTAGCATGTTGTAGTAGGCGAACAATGCTAGATATGTCAGAATCCAATACATGTTGCGCTAAATTTTCCAACCAGAAAGTTGAAGCAGCCGCAACATCACCCTAAGAAATAGCAGGTCTGAGAAGATGACCTGAATATAAATAGGCCTTCCTTAGATAAGATTCAAGCTTCCTATCTAAAGGATCCTTAAAGGAAGTGCTATCTTCCATAGGAATAGTGGTACGTTTAGCCAGAGTAGAAATAGCCCCATCAACTTTGGGCATTTTTTCCCAAAACTCTATAGATTTTGCTGGCAAAGGATACAATCTCTTAAACCTTGAAGAAGGAATAAAGGAAGTACCTGGCTTATTCCATTCCCTAGAAATCATATCAGAAATAGCCTCAGGAATAGGAAAAACACCTGGAGAAACCACAGGAGGTTTAAAAACAGCATTTAAACGTTTATTAGACTGAACGTCAATAGGACTGGTTACCTCAATATCCAAAGTAATTAACACTTCTTTTAATAAAGAACGCATATACTCTATTTTAAATAAATAAGTAGATTTGTCAGTGTCAATATCTGAGGAAGGATCTTCTGTTTCATATAGATCCTCATCAGAAGAGGATGAATTATTATGTTGTTGGTCATTTGAAATTTCATCAGCTAAATGAGAAGTTTTAAAAGACCTTTTATGTTTATTAGAAGGTGGAAATGCAGACAAAGCCTTCATAATAGATTCAGAAACAAATTCTTTAAAATTTACAGGTATATTATGCACATTAGAAGTTGAAGGAACTGCAACTGGCAATGCACTATTACTGATAGAGACACTATCTGCATGTAAAAGTTTATCATGACAACTATTACAAATGACATTCGGTGGAATAATTTCTACAAGTTTACAACAAATGCAACTTAACTTTGGTAGAACCGATGTCAGGCAGCAATGTTCCAGCAGAAACTTCAGAGACAGGATCAGATTGGGACATCTTGCTCAATGTAAGAGAAAAAAACAACATATAAAGCAAATTATCTATTTCCTTAAATTACAGTTTCAGGAATGGGAAAAATGCAAAAGCATAGGCCTCTTGAAGAAAAGAAAGCAGGAGGCAAACAACAATGGGGTATAGAAATAATGAAAACTTTTTTGGCGCCAAAAATGACCGGAAATGACACACTTGCGTCACTAAAGACGCCACCGTGTGAAAGGTCTCGACGTCACGTATGACGCCGGAAATGACGAAGTTGCGTCAAAAACGTAATTTCCTGCGCCAAAAAAATTTGCGCCAAAAATGACGAAATAAAGTCTAACATTTGACGCACCCGCGGGCCTAATACCCAAAAATACAAAGTAGTCAAATTGAAAAAGACTAACCCCAGGTAAGAAACAAATTTCTTAAGTGTTTATATTCCCAAATATGAAACCGACAGTCTGCAGAAGGAAATACATGAACCTGACTCATGGCAAATATAAGTACAATACATATATTTAGAACTTTACATAATTTGCATAAAGTGCCAAACCATAGCTGAGAGTGTCTTAAGTAAATGAAAACATACTTACCCAAAGACACCCATCCACATATAGCAGATAGCCAAACCAGTACTAAAACAGTTCTTTAGTAGAGGTAATGGTAAATTTGAGAGTATATTGTCGATCTGAAAAGGGAGGTAGGAGATGAATCTCTACGACTGATAACAGAGAACCCATGAAAAAGACCCCCGTTAGGGAAATCATCATATTCAATAGGTGATGCTCCCTTCACGTCCCTCTGACATTCGCTGTACTCTGAGAGGAATCGGGCTTCAACAATGCTGAGATGCGCATATCAACGTAGAAATCTTAGCACAAACTTACTTCACCACCTCCATAGGAGGCAAAGTTTGTAAAACTGAATTGTGGGTGTGGTGAGGGGTGTATTTATAGGCATTTTGAGGTTTGGGAAACTTTGCCCCTCCTGGTAGGATTGTATATCCCATATGTCACTAGCTCATGGACTCTTGCCAATTACATGAAAGAAAAGTACTGACGCCACCTGAACAAAAAGAAAGGGCTGGGATTGTGGGTTCCCACCATCATGGAGGAAATTAATTTATCAGGTAAGCAAACATTTTGTTTTCTTTCATCAGATGGTGAGAGTCCTCGAGTTTTATTTGTTATTATTACATTTTATTATGAAACAAAACAGAAAGAGCTGAAATCTGACCCTTCAGTGAACTGGCTGATAAACCTTTATCTAAACCTTCCTGCAGAAATTCAAGAACTCTAGGAATTCTAAAAGAATTCCAAGAGTAACTAAAAAAAAAAAAAAAAAAAAAAAAAAAAAGGTTTTCCAGGCCTTCGGATAAATACGTCTGGTTTTGTAGCCTGAATCAAGGTATCAATAACCTTGCCAGAAAAACCTCTCTGGGACAGAATTAAGCATTCAATCACTATGCTGTCAAAGAGGAAGCCTCCAAGGCGGGCACGAGGACATCTTAACCAGATCCGCAAACCAAATTCTACAAGGCCATGCCATAGTAATCAGAATTGCTGAGGCTTTGTTCCTGGTTAATTCTGACTATCACTCTGGATAGCGATACAAATGGAGGAAAAATGTAAATCAGGTTGAACGACCAAAGAACCACTAGGGCATCTATCAGACTTGCCCAAAGATCACAAGATCTGGCACAATACTGAGGCAGTTTATACTTCAAATGAGAGGCCTTGTTATCTATCTCTGCAGACCCCAACATATGACAATTTTGTCAAAAACTTCCAGATTTAGAGACCATTTCCTTGGGTGAAGAGACTGGCACCTCTCAATTGTTCACACTGGGAATGTGGATAAGAGAAATAATGCAATTATGGCATTCTGCCCAAATGATAATGTGGGAAACTTGCCTCATCGCTAAAGAACTGGAAGTTTCTCCCTGATGATTGACATATGCCACTGTGACACTGTCTGACGGAAATCTCAAAAAAAGATTTGTGTCTGAGGTTGGCCAAACTCTGAAAAGACCTGAAGATTGCACAGGGACTAAACTCCCTGCGCTCTCTGAAACCCCCTGACTGCACCATATCAAACTGGCATCTGTGGAGATTACTCACCACATTGTCCAAAGAAAGGAAGCTCCCCGAACCAAAGACTGGTAAGTGTGCCATCAAGTTAGGGACTGACTTGTCCTGTGGCCTAAAAGAATCCTCTGAGAAAAATCCTCATGGTCCCCGTTCCCTTGATGCAGCATCTGCAATTAGACAGCCAAAGATGAAGTCTGGCAAATGGAAATGCATCATGAGTCAGCCACCACGAGACCCCACAACTTCCATGCACTGAGCAAAAGAAGTGAGAGGATACAGCAACAGAAGGGCACAGGTCTGTTGTAGCTTCAGTCTGCGCTGGTTTGTCAAGGAAGAATTCATAGTCTCAGAATCGATTAAGAACCACAGAAAAGAGTCTGAGGCGTTAAGGAGCTCTTTGGAAGATTTGTTTTCCAACCGTGACTATGAAGCCTCTGAATTACCATCTGAGCGTGACACACAGCCAAATGAAAAGAGGGAAACTGAACCAGCATGTCATCCAAGTAAGGAACTACAGAATTGCCTTGAACTCGAGCTATAGACAACAGAGCTCCCATTACTTTTTTTTTTTTTTTTAAATATATTTTTATTGAGTTTTACAAATAAATACAAACAAACAATTTGTCCACATCCAAAATCTGAAGAAAAAAAAGGGAAAGGAGAACAGGAGAGCAAGAACATATATAAAATATTCAGGTTAATATAGTGCATCGTATACATTACCATTTAAAAACCAAGCGAGAAAGAAAAAAAAAAAAAAAAAAAAAAAAAAAGGAAAATATAATCATCTTGAGTCCTAGTGAGAAACAGTGCATATTGTGCTTATAAAAACTAAAAACAAAGAGGACCCTGTTTCCATAAATACATATGTCTGTATGTTACAATATGAATAAACATTTGAGGTTAAAGAGATTACCTTCCTTCTTAGGCTAAGGGTAATACAAAACAGTGAATATACACAAGTCCGTATACTGTTGAATACAATCAAAATAAACCAAATCAGTGAATTAATAATATCTGTGACAAAAAAAAGAAAAAAAGAAAAAGAGAATAAAAAAGAAATCTCTTACTACTATCTATTAATGTAAACATCCAAATTTGGTTAAAAATCATATAGTGTAGTCAGGTGGCACTGAGTAAAGTCCCTATACTTTCATCGACTCAATTCTTTTCTCGCCAACATTCCCCACATTATGTGTGCACTACCCACTGTAGAATATGACCTGGTTACCTCATTTCATGTACATAGCCAGGTAGCCAATGTGACCGAACCATCCAAAACATAAAACAGTAAAAACACAAAAACACACAAACAAAACAAACCAAGGAAGAAAGAGAGAAAAAAAAAAAAAAAAAAAAAAAAAAAAAAACCCTCCTCTCGTCTCCCCAACCCCACCCCCCCCCACACACACTCACTCCCCGTCTATTGCCCATTCGCCAGGGAAGTGGCCTGCCAAAATGTTTATCTGTAGATATTCCGAGTTAATGATTGGTTTGATTAATTTTTTTTGATGCATGAGGGGCAAAGATCTTACAAAAATCTCCCATTTCTTAAGAAATACTGCTAAGTGTATATCCTGTGGGTAGGGTATGTTGGTCTGTTCTATTATGAACTGATCAGTCAATGCCCTTTTAAATTGTACCATCGTAGGTAGAGCAGATGCTTTCCATGCCTTAAAAATAAGGTTCCGCGCAGTCAGGATAATGGTATTTATCAGGTTATAATTCTTAATTGTATGCTGATATTTTACCAAGAAAAAGATCTCAATAGGAGATATCTTATAGTCCATCTTAAGAACAGCCATCATCCAATATATGATTTTCCCCCAGTATTGACGTGCCTTTGGGCAACTCCATAAACAATGAAATAGATCAGCGTCTGTAGTTGAGCATCTAGGGCATAGAGCCTTTGTTTTATACCATTTGGCTAAAACAGCAGGCGTAAGATACCTCTGGAGCCCGACTTTTATCTGTGACTCCCTCCAAGATGTCGGAACCCAAGACTGTTGTGCTATTTTAAAACTCTCTATGATAGTCTGCTCATCTATATCCGGAAATAAATTTGCCCATTTAACAACCATCTCGTCTATTTGTGCTTTGGATGGTTTCTGATTTACTAGTAGATATAAAGGGGAGATTGCGTAAATTCCTGCCGCGTACATTGTAATCCTAGTCTGCAGCTCACCCAAAGACCAGTCATTCCCGTATTTCGTGAGCATCTCTTGAAGAAAGTGTCTAACTTGCAGGTAGGCGTAGAAATCACGTGTCCCTATATCAAACCGAGATACAATTTCTTGAAATAATACGGTATGTCCTCCCGCGTCTCGCAACTGACATAAATTTTGGAGACCTTTGGATTCCCAAACTGAGAATAACCGGTTCGAGAGGCCAGGACTGAATTCTGGGTTGCCCACTATAGGTAGATATTGTGAAACATACGGCGAATTCCCCGTTTCTATACATAAACTTTGCCATGCGATGATGACATTCTTCAAAGTATTCAAATAGAATACATTGGATGGAATGGAGGTAAGTGGGCAGTGCAAGAGAGCTTTCAAATTGAATGGCGCCACAATCTGTGATTCCCAGGTGAGAGATGTATTTTGCTCCTTCCCAGTAAGCCAATCAAGTGCAAATCTAGCTATTATGACCTGATTATATGACTGAATGTTGGGGAGTGCCAAGCCTGCTGATGTCTTGGAATTCATAAGCCTATAAGCGGCAATCCGTGGTCTTTTGCCATTCCATAAGAATTTGGAACAGGCCTTATTATAGATAGTGATATCTTTCTTGTGTAGAAACCATGGGATATTCTGCATAATGTAGAGGAGCTTTGGGAAGATGACTGCTTTAATCAAAGTCACCCGAGCCGTTAATTAAATAGGTAGCCTGGTCCATTCCTCCAGTTTACTCTTGCAAGAGTCCATTACTGTTCTGAAGTTTAATCCATACCAATCCTCCGGGTTTCTAGATAATCGTAAGCCCAGGTATGTAATCTGAAGGACCTCCCTATAGGGGTGGTTCACCTGCTGTGCCGGATTTTTATCTATCCACATGAGTTCAGATTTAGATGTATTAATCTTGAACCCTGAAATCTCTCCGAACTCGTGAGTAATACTCTGTAGGATAGGTAATGACACTTCAAGATTAGATAGGAATAGAAGAAGATCATCCGCATAGAGAAGAAGAATCAGCTTCTCACCCGCTAATGAGATCCCCTCAAGTTCATGCCGTAATTGAATGGCCAGGGGTTCTATACTAAGATTGAACAAGAAGGGAGATAGTGGGCAGCCCTGTCTAGTCCCTCTGAACAGATTAAAACGATGAGTAGAAGTGTTGTTGATAATTACAGCGGAGGAAGGATTACTATAAATTAAACGAATATAGTTGTGGAAAGGACCCGAGAACCCGAATTCGTCTAGCGTGGTGAACAAATGATCCCAACTGACCCTATCGAAAGCCTTTTCTGCGTCAACTGTCAAAATAGCCTTATTTATGTTGCCATGAGATTCCTTAGTTTTATATATGTTCCAAAAAGATTCAATCAAAATTAGCAATTTCCTTATATTCTTTGTCGGCTTACGTCCATGCATGAAACCAGATTGGTTCTCGTGAATTAGGTCGCCCATGTACGGTTTTAACCGTAAGGCCAAGATAGATGCGAGCAGCTTATAGTCGGTATTTAAAACCGAGATAGGCCTGAAAGAACTTGGTAGTTCAGGATTTTTCCCCTTTTTTAGGATCAGCGAAATATTTGCAGACGTAAAGGATGCAGAACAGCTCGTGTTCTCAGAAAAATAGAAATTAAACAGCTTGACTAGAATAGGTAGCACCTGGGGTTGAAGGATCTTGTAATATTCTATAGGGAGAGCATCTGGACCAGCTGCTTTATTGAGTTTCGCGTTTTTAATTGCCCAAATTATTTCTTCTTCCGTAATAGGGGCGTTGATAGCCGTTCTGGCTTCTATAGATATGCGAGGAACTTTAATCTTTCCCCAGAATGACTCTTTCTTATGTAGTTCAATAGGGTCTTGGGTATATAAATCCTGGAAAAAATAAAAAAAAACTTTTTCTATGTCGGAATGGTTTGTGAATCTAGAGGTTCCTTGTTTGATAGAGGTAATTGTGTATCTAGGTGAAGATTTAACTAGCCTTGCTAAAAACTTCGCTGATCTGCCCATAAACCCTCCATATCTTGCTTTCATTTTAAGTTCTTCCTGGGCACTGATCTGTTTCAAGAATGAATCACGGAGCGTCTTTGCTGTGACATAAGCGTCCCAGCTCTCTCTCGTTCGTCTAATCAGATACGCTCTATATGTATTCTTAACACGGTTGGCTAATTGCCTGGCCCCTGAACTGCTGTTTTTTGACAAGTGAAATGTATACGACTTAATCTCTCCTCGCATAACGGCTTTAGAAGCCTCCCAAAACGTCTCGATTTTGTTCAAATAATTATGATTATTATTGAGATATTCTGCCCACTTCAATCGAAGGTAGTTCTGAAATTTGATATTATTGCTCAGATATCTAGGAAAGAAGATATAGTTCTTGCCAGGCCGCCTACTAACGGCACTAAGTCCCAATACAATCACAGCGTGGTCAGAAATAGTTATGTCTTCAATTCTGGTGGTCCAGTTCTGAGCTAACATGGTTTCTGAAACCAGGAAATAGTCGAGACGGGAGAAAGACCGTTGAGCATGCGAAATACACGTATAAGCGCGAACATCAGGGTTCTGAACTCGCCATAAATCAACCACCCCCAGGTGGGAACATACTCTCTGAAAGATCCTCAATTTTCTGCCTCTACTGTTTCGCATCCTATTGTTAGAGTTATCCAAGATGGGGTCTGCTAATAGGTTAAGATCGCCTGCAATGATTAAGTTTGATCCTATGTAACTATGTAATTTTACAAGTAGAGCAGACCAGAAATTATTGTCAACTTGATTAGGGCCATATATGTTACAGAGTGTATATCTAATGCCTTTAATTTCCAACTCCAATATTAAAAATCTCCCTTCAGCATCGAGTTCAATCTTACTTATCCTATATTCTAGCTTACGGTTCAGCAATATTGCCACCCCCCTCTTTCTAGAAGTAAATGGAGCCGCCACGACTTCCCCCACCCACTTAGATTTGAGTTTGGGTATTTCACTAGCGTTAAGATGTAATTCTTGTAAAAGGACTATGTCAGGGTTGAATTTGCCCAAGTATTTTATCACAGCTTTCCTTTTAATAGGTGAATTAATGCCCCCTATATTCCAGGATAAAAGATTAAGATTATACATCCTCAGAACTAATCATCATACTGATCCAGTATATGGCCAGCAGTCAAAGATCTCGCTGTATTTTGCCCTGGGGGTGCAGAAAAGACCCATCTCCACTATGCGCCATAACCGGGAGTCGAGAGGGAGAGGGAAGGCACGGGGGGGCGAAAGGAGGAGAGAGGAGAGCGAGCGAGAGAGGAGAGGAGAGAAAAAAAAAAAAAAAAAAAAAACAACCATAATAACCACAACCCAGACAGACTCTGAAACAAACATAAAAACACCATTTCTAAAACTGTCGTATTCTCAAATTCACAGACCCTATTACTCATATCAATAGCTCTAAGTGGTAAAATATTCAGATTCTGTGATCAAAAAAAGAAGGAAAGAAAAAGAAAAAAACCCCTCCCATTGGGATAGGGACCAGATCATGGGACCCCTGCCTCCCTGCAAAAGGTCTCAGCCTCCATAACAGTATTAAGTGTATATGTACTGCCATCTTTCTGCACTATCAACTTTGCTGGGTACATTAGTCTAATATTGTAGTTCTCTCTCTGTAACCTCGCATAAAAGAAGGACATATCCCTTCTCTTAGTTAATGTTTCTGTAGAGAAGTCCTGGAACAATAGTAATTTATGTGGGCCTAGAGAGAGAGAACCGCATTTCCTGTAATGTTTAAGATATGTTACTTTGTCCTGAAAGTTGACAAATTTAAAGATTACTGGTCTGGGTCTCGAGGCTTCAGTCTGTTCACGTCTTTGGCCTATCCTATGTACCCTTTCAATCAGAAAGGGAGCAGCAGGAGCCGGGATCTGTAAGGCCTGTGGTAATGTGATAGTGGCGAAATTCATTAGATCTTGGAACTCAGGAGACTCAGGCAGACCAATCACTTTGAGGTTATTGCGCCTCGAACGATCCTCGAGATCTTCGACTTTGGCTTGCAGCGCAGTGATAGATTTGCTATGAGAGTCCAATATTGGATCAATAACATTGAATCTGTCTTCCAGATCTGAGATCCGATTCTCAATTTCATCTAGTCTGGATGAAAACTGCCTAACCTCCAAGGTGAGGTTTGAAATCTCGTTTCTGATCTCCTGTTTGATCATATCAAATTGAGGTGTCAAAATTTTAGCTACTTCCGCTGCAAATTCAGCCAAATTATTAGGGGAGGGGATAGAGACGCTTTTTTCCAAAGGGGATACAGCGCTCGAATCCAAGTTCCTGCTGCTCCCCTTCTTTTCTCGGGATTTGGGGGGCATATTGGAGGGGGAGTTCCTTTGCTGCATATATTTATCCATGAACAAAACTCAGCTAGTAAGTGTCTGTTGTCTAGAAGATTTAGCGCAGAAGTATGCAAATCCAAAACCTATAATACCTTAGTAGGCAAACTCTAAATAAAACTGAATATGTAGCCCTTCCTTGAATGCTAGCTTTCCATATGAGTTAAGAAATTTATTCTCCAAAATATGCTACAACATTTTTGTTTGAATGTCCCTTATAATCCACAAATCTCTACGTTATAATTTACTCTAACAGGTGAGGGGATTATTCCTAACTTCAAGTCCTCTTAATTTAGAAAAACAGCTAAACAAGGCAAATAGATGACAACATAGATAATCAGTTTCAAAATATGAAACAGCACAATAAACAATACCTAATGTAGCTTGTGTAGGGACACCTGCCCTAGTAAATAAATGTCAAAATGAGAACCCAGATTCCACCCTAGAGCCACACAGTAGGTGATACCCCATACAGCTTGAGTATGTATGAACACTCTAATATATACTTCTAAACTTAATTTGCTACAATATGGACCACTGTCTAGTATTTAAAGGTATTAATTCGTCACAGATACACCTGTAGGAGCCTTGGAGATATAGATAAGGCACCGTGAGTTCAACTAGGTATCTGCCCTATATTGTGTGTATCAGATATAAATGCTTCTCAGCCTAAAAATAAAGGATATTGGAGGGAGAGCACTTTAACTGCATATATTTATCTATGAACAGGACCAAACTTATACTTGTAAGTATTGTGACCGTTATTACTTGTGTGACTTAAAAATAGTATACCAAGAGAAACAAAACAATTCTCCAACTAGTACCCTACTAAGCTAGCTCCAAATAGTATAATTTGTGTAAAAACCTCCTATATTATACAGGAAGAGTCATTAAAGACAGGAAAAAGAGGGTGCTAACTTATCTTGTTATATTACAACAATTTGTGATAGAGTAAATAATAGTGTTTTTACCCCCGGGAGGAAAAAAAGAGAAAAAAAAAACAATTATTGCTTACTTCAAAATCCTTTCTAGTGCCTATTATAACGTGAGGTTACTGCTGAAAGCACAATATTTTTATATAGATAGATATAGATAATAAGATGCAGGTAAAGAAAAAAAAAAACAATTAACCACTCTATCTTGTGCATATGCGTATACAATGGTAAATAACTATTACACCCATTGGATTTCAGACTCTGCTAGGACAGTGCTATTATTTTGAGGAGACACTCATTAATAATATTTCCTGTTTTCTATAGCAGTCAAAGCCTAGTATCTTAAGATTCATCATAGAAAGTATTTTACATTAACTAACTGTAACATTCCTGAGCTTATACCTTCCTCTGAAATGTAGAAGGGTTATTCCTTACTTCAACACTCTTTCCAACATGTGACAAATTCAGGCCAAAAACTCTATACTTTGGAATATACAGATGAAAAAGGAAATAGCCATAGCTGTATATAGGTGGTTTCTTAACTTAAAGCAATACTGCAAAAAGGGAGAGAGAAAGAAACCTACCCAGGATAGCTTATAAGTGCACCCCTACAATGCTAAATAACTATAAGCTTAATTGACAGAAATAGAGATACAAATCCTATGGTTCAACACTGTCAAATCACAGCATACATTTATCAAACAGAGCTAATATTTTATCTTGACCATCAGGGGTATGGCCTAGTGCCCCATCTAAGTTACTTTGTTAAGGCGTCTAACATCTCTCACTTTCATATATAGCGTATTTCTGTAGCACAACCTGAAAAGGAAGAGGGTTTTTATATTAATACAGTATATCCCACATAGTTTATGACCATCTCTGAAGGTGATGACTGCCCCGTATTCAGTCCTCAAATACACCTTATAGTCCACATAAGCTGATAGATCTCTCAATAAGCTTCACAAGGGGACCAATGCGTTATGTGTTACCGCTACCAGAAACACTTAGGCAGTCTGTGCGTCTGTAATAAGCAAAGTCAAAGTACTTTGTACCCCTGCGGTATACCCATACTCCGGCCTGGATACGATACCTCAGTGTCCGTGACTGCCCTCTCGACAGGTGCCTTGCCACTTCGATCGTCTCCACTTGTGATTTACTGCTGCGGGAGAACCTGGAAATGTAGTCAGGATAAGGTGGCAGGAGTACAGCAGAGCCGTCCGCACGCTTCAAGGAGAGCAGTAATCTAGTCGGTCTCACAAGCCACTATCTCCCGGCTTGTACGCGGGCCAAAAAAGAAAAGAGCCGGACCAAACAGCAGCAGAGCCGGTGGACGATGACACCCCCAGCGTCTCACGCTGGGGGGAGGCGGGATCACCTATTGGCTGTCTGCCCGACCAGGGGGCGCAGATCTCCTGCGTACGACTCACCGCTAATTTCAGTCCACTCTCAGCCCGGGAGAGGGACTCCGCTGTTTGCACTGCAGGGCTTTCCAAGCAAACCCGCACAATTTGAGCCCAGCTGCAATCGGGGCAGACACGCCAGAGGATGGAGGGGACTGTCGCCTAGATATCCAGTAGTCTCAACCAGGTGAGTGGTATCGGCGTCTCTCCTATTGAAGTATCTCGGCTTATCGTTGTTTCTCTTCAGACGTCTGCACTTATATAGGCGAGCCTCACAGCTTTCTTTTGGAAAGACAGGTACGATAAGTGCAAGGACTGATATCATTGATGCAATAGCCCTATATATAGTTAGAGGGCTTTGTTTGAAGGAGTCTTTATTCCAGGACTTAGAAGCCCCTGTAGAAATGGTGTGCACCAGCCACCGTGCACATCTAGGCTGCTGTTATCGACTTCCCATGCTGGATCGCAATCCTTACTCCCGAGCCTATACGTGGCCAAGGGAGACAAAGCATATGTTGGCGTGGTATTAGGCCTCTCACAGAGGCACGGAGCATCCACCGCACCTGCACAGCACCTGCAGCTACCTGCAGTTACCTGTCTGCCCCGCCTCCAACAGGAAGTCGCACATTTACAGTCCCCATTACTTTTTTAAAACATTCTGGGATCTGTAGCCAGACCAAAAGGAAGAGCCACAAACTGATGTTTGTCTAGAAAAGCAAATCTCTGGAACTTGACATGATCCCTGTGTATAGGGATATGCAAATAAGCATATTTTAAGTCTATTGTAAACATAAATAATTGATCCTCCTGCACAGGAAGAAAAGTGCAAACTTTCTCCATCTTGAAAGTACAAAACTTTCAGGAATTTGATTTTGATTTTGAATTTTGAGATCCAAAACAGGCCAAAAGTAACCTCTCTCTTTAGTATTATAAAGAGATTTCTGGAGTTTGAACTGGAGCAATCGCTCAATTCCAAATTTCACACACAAGCCAAGAAAGCTTGGGCCTTTAAAAGATCTTGAGGCACAAAAGAATCTTCTCCAAGAAGGCCTTGAACGAAAGCTTATTTGATACCCCTAGGGAACTAATTTACAAAACTCAAGGATCCTGAACAGATCTCTCTGAAGCCTCCCGAAAGAGATGTAATCTGCCCCCTACCAGATACTGGTATGGTACAGACGCCGCACCTTTATGCAGTCTTCTGAGCTGGGATAGAATTCTTGGACTGTTTGTTTTTAGACTAAGAAGAGTTGGACTTCCAGGAGGATTTGGAGTAGCCAAAACATTAGGCAGAGGGGAATCTTTTAGAGCCTTAAAATGCTAAAAGATACGAAAACAAAACGCAGATCTTAGCTTACCCTTAGAAATCTAATTCTGGGCCAACATCCAGTTCAGGCCCCAACAAAGACTCTGAAAAAGGAGAAAAGGCAGTCTGCACTCAGATATAGCAGACAAAGACTTAAGCAACAAAGCTATCTAAAACAGTTAATGCAGCATTTCTTAGCACTAATGCAAATCCTTTCCACTGCTGCATCACAAATAAAGCATTTTGCTGTTCTCAGAAGATAAATGCTATGCTGAATCTCATCCAAAGTGATTTCCCCAGAATCATACCAAACAGCAGTGGAAGCAGCAAAGCTGGCAACACTGACTGCAAGTCTAAACATAAAACCTGCAAGCTTAAAAGATCACTTATAAAAACCTTAAAGTTTTCTATTTAAAAGATCCTTAAAAGAGGAGCTATCCTCCAAAGGAAGCGTTGGTACACCCGGCCAGTGGAAAATATCTGCATTTACCTTAGGAACAGTTTACCAAATCTCTGTAATTACAGAAGGGAGATGTGGAAAATATATGCATTTACCTTAGGAACAGTTTACCAAATCACTGTATTAAAGGGACATAATACTCATATGCTAAATCACTTGAAACTGATGCAGTATAACTATGAAAAGCTGACAGGAAAATATCACCTGAGCATCTCTATGTAAAAAAGGAAGATATTTTACCTCACAATCTCCTCAGCTCAGCAGAGTAAGTTCTGTGTAAAAAGTTATACTCAACTGCTCCCAGCTGCAGGTAAAAAAATTAAAAAAAATGAAGAAATGAACAGCAGCCAATCAGCATCAGCAGTGCTGAGGTCATGAACTCTTACTGTGATCTCATGAGATTTGACTTGACTCTCATGAGATTTCATTGTAAACTTCCTTTACCTGATTGGTGAAATAAGATGAGAGTGCACGATGCTCATCCCTTCAGATGTCCCAGGACAGACACACTAAAATGCTGCTTAGAAATCCTTTACAATGGGAGGTGGCTACTGAGGAACTTTTGAGGTAAAATATCTTTCTTTTTTACATAGAGATGTTCAGGATATATTTTCTAGTCAGCTTTTTACAACTATGCTGCATCACTTTCAAGTGTTTAAACATTTGGATATTATGGCCCTTTAACAGAAGGGAGAAAAAAACAGATTTAAAGGGGCTGTCTACTCCAGAATTTGTATTGTTTAAAAAGATAGATAATCCCTTTATAACCCATTCCCTTAGTTTTGCATTACCAACACCGTTATATTAATACCCTTTTTACATTTGTAATTACCTTGTACCTAAGCCTCTGCAGACTGCCCCCCCTATTTCAGTTCTTTTGACAGACTTGCATTTTAGCCAATCAGTCCTGAGTCATAAGTAACTTCATGGGAGTGAGCACAAAATTATCTGTATGGAACACATGAACTAGCGTTGTCTAGCTGTGAAAACCGTAAAAATGCAGTGAGATAAGAGGCAGCCTTCAAAGGCTTAGAAATTAGCATATGAGCCTTCCTAGGTTTAGCTTTCAACAATGAATATCAAAAGAACAAAGCAAATTTATTGATAAAAGTCAATTGGAAAGCTGTTTAAACTTACATTGCCTGTCTGACTCATGAAAGTTTAATTTTGACTAGACTGTATTTAGTGTTTAATGTCCCTTTAATTTTTGGTGAAAGTTCAGATAAACTCTCCTAGGAGCATTTTTGATAGGGCAAAACCCTGAAGTGCAGTAAAACCCTGTTTAGGGTTAGAAATAGACTCAGCACATGAGGTACAAAGCTGAGCAGGGACAAACACCTTACATCCTTACAAAGCAAACACAAACTGGAAGGGGTCTCTCTTCTAGAGGATCAGCTGATGGACCAGAGGCCTGAGCTGCACCAATTTGCTCCATAGTACCAGTAATAGGAAATAGTATTAGAGAGATAGACAAGCAAATAAGCAGTAAAAAAACACAAATAGTTAGGGAAAAAAGGCACAACTAATTAATCCTCAAGCAGGAAACAGTAACACTAATCATAAGGTACAATCAAATAAGCACTGAAAAACTGCAAAAACAATAAAAAGGCTTAAAAAGCAAATAGCACAGCACAGAAATGGTTAAATAAAATTTGCACCACATATTTAAATCCAAGTTCTGATTATCAGAGTGCCTTACCCCCTCCACCGATCCTGAGAGTGTTCCTATGCAACAGAAAATGATTAAATAACACAAATAGTGTGCTAAAAAGCTCTCTAAAACTGTTTACTCTTAGCTCAGCTGAGCACTAAAGCCAAGAACCTGAAGGCAACAAGCAGAAATTTAGTACAGGTGAATGAAAACATACAGCGTAGAGCTCGGGCACCATTTTTGAGCACGCCAAGCGCGCTAAATTTAAAGCAACAGTAACCTTCAAAACCAAAAGTGCTATAAACTGCTACTAAAGATGTATGGTGTACAAATATATGTCTCTAGACTATGTGAATCATGTGAACATTTTCATACTAATAGCCATGGGGCTATGAAGTTGCACGTACTTGTCTTTCAGCACCTTCATCCACTGTGCTTACCTGAGCTGCAGCAACTTGCTTCCAATAGATGAGCCAACCCTAGGCTGTTCAATCACAATACCAAGGATCTAAATTAGCATCTACAACCCTGGGGGGATTGGTGGAGAAGTCCACATTTTACTTGGGGAGGGTTGAGGATCTACTGTATAAGTAGCAGGACATTTCCTCTTGGAGGCCTACTTCACTGAGAAATTACCTTTCACTGCCTGGTTGACAACTCCTTGTCTGCCCCTCTGAGCTACAGGTTACTGTGAGGAGGATTTGTGCCTCAGAACAGTTAGAGGATCCTGTTTCAATGATGAATAGATCTTGCACTTCACTTTTACTTCACTTATTATCAAGGAGGCAAAAGAAAATTACTGAGGATCATCGGAAGTGGAAAGGATTTTAAGCTTGTGTGTTGGGGTGTATCTTGCCTCCTCCTAGTGATCAGGCGGAAAATACTCCTACACGTGATGACTAGTGGACTCACCATTTGATGAAAGAAAAAAAAAGTTTTGAACGCTAGAAGGCCCCAGTTTTTAATAGGAAAGTTCCTAAAAACATGTTTTGGGTTGTTAAGTACTCTTAATGTTATAGTACTGCGTGTTTCTATTAGAAGGAAGTGACCGCAACTTATCTCTCACTTTCTAAAACAGGATTTTAACATTTTCTCACACTGTAAACCGTTAAGCTGCTCCATCACAATAACGTAGCTACAAAAAACATAATTTATGTAAGAACTTTCCATATAAATTATTTTTTTCATATTGGCAAGAGTCCATGAGCTAGTGATGTATGGGATATACATTCCTACCAGGAGGGGGCAAAGTTTCCCAAACCTCAAAATGCCTATAAATACACCTCCCACTACACCCACAACTCAGTTTAACGAAAAGCCAAGTAGTGAGGTGATAACAAAAGGAGTAAAAAAGCATATAAAAAGAGGAACTGGAAAAATAATTGTGCTTTTATACAAAAAAAACCCCATAACCACCATAAAAAGGGTGGGCCTCATGGACTCTTGCCAATATGAAAGAAATGAATTTATCAGGTAAGTTCATACATAAATTATGTTTTCTTTCATGTAATTGGCAAGAGTCCATGAGCTAGTGACGTATGGGATAGAAATACCCAAGATGTGGAAGTCCAAAGAAGAGTCACTAGAGAGGGAGGGTTAAAATAACAACAGCTATTTCCATTGAGAAATTAAATCCACACAATAATTAAGTTTTCCTTGAAAAAAAATTAAATCAAAAGCAGTAGAATCAAACTGAAACAGCTGCCTGAATAACTTTAATTTTTACCAAAGACTGCTTCAAAAGAAGCAAAATACATTAAAATGGTAAAAACAATAAAAGTATGCAAAGAAGACCAAAATACTGCTTTGCAAATTTGATCATCCGAAGCTTCAATCTGAAAAAACCCAAGAAATGGCGACTGAATTTAGCAGAATGAGCTGTAAATCTCTGAGGCAGTACCTGCCCTGCCTCCAAATAAGACTTGAAAAACAAAAGCTTTAACGAGGATACCAAAGAAATGGCAGAGGCTTTCAAATCTTTTCTGCAACCAGAAAAACAACAAATAGACTTTCTTAATTGCTAAGGAACTGTGAGTCCCTATTTGATGATTGACATATGCCACAGTTGTGATATTGTCTGTCTGAAAAAATAAAAAGTTATCTCCCAAAAGAGGCAAAGCCTGAAAGAGCTCTGAAAATAGCACAGAGCTCTAAAATATCGATTGGAAACCTCGCCTCTTAAAGTTTCCAAACCCCTTGTGCTGTCAGAGACCCTCAGACAGCTCCCCAACCTGTAAGACTTGCATCCATTAAGAATACAGTGCAGGAAGGACGAACAAAAGGAGGCCCCCTGAATAAAACGATGATAGTCTAATCACCAAATCAGAGAGAGTTGAGTGTTGGGGTTTAAGAATATCAACTGTGATATTTGAAAACAATCCCTGCACCATTGATTCAGTATGCAAAGCAAAAGAGGTCTCAGATGAAAAATGAGCAAAGGGAACCACGTCCGATTCTGCAGTTATGAAACCTAAACTTCCATGCACATAGCCACTGAAAGGAATGTTCTAGACTGTAAGTTAGACAGACTGACACCAATTACAATTGACATTTCTCTGATAAAAACAAAGTCATGAACACAGAATCCATCTAGAAACCCAAAAAGAAGTGACCCTTGTCTAAGGAATCACAAAACTCTTAGGTAAATTAAATCCTCTAACCATGTCTTGAAGAAACAAAATTAATTGATTCATTAAAGAGATTCAAATAAAAGAAAAGATTAAGCTAATATCAAGATACCATCCAAATAAGGAAACGCCACAATAACCTACTGTCTTATTACAGAAAGAAGAGCACCCATAATCTTTGGAAAGATTCATAAAGCTGTTGCTAGACCAAATGGAAAAACGACAAATTGGTAAAGCTTATCTAAAAAAGAGAATCTCAGAACCAAAAAAGAGAATCTCAGAACCAAAAGTGGTCTGAATTAAATAAAATATGAGGATAAACGTCCTGTAAAATTGAGTGGACATGAAATGACCTTGCTGAACAAAAGGTATAATAGTCCTTATAGTCGCCAACTTGAATGTTGAGACAAAACAATATACAGTCTTCAGATTCAAGATTGGACTGAATAAACCTTTCTTCTTTTGGGACAAAGAATAGAATTGAATAGAAACCCAATCCCTGTTCCTGCTAAAGAAATGGTATAAATACTCCTGAAAAAAATTCACAGAGAGTACTGAAAAAGAAAGAATCTTCCCATAGAAGGTCTCATTCTAAAAATCTATTCAGACCCTAAGAAAAATAAAGATTTTGGACTTCCATCCAAAAACAATTTAATCTGCCCTCCACCAGAAGAACTGGTTTGAGAACCGTACCTTCATGCAGTCAAAAAAACAAGTAAATATAAAGCGTTTTCTCCCAGAAGGATACAAGAAAAACGTTTTTCAGAGTTAACCAAATTAGCAGCTGATACAAACAGTTGTTAATATTACCCAAATAAATGGTACACAATAAATTGACCTCAAGAAGGCCAAAGGGCTGTATTAACCCTGCCGGGATATGAATCTAAGACCCTTGGATCTAGAACAAGGGTTTGTAGTCAGGACATTCACCAACTGATCTACATCACCGGACAAAAAGTAGGGCAGAAAAACAGAATTTATGTTTACCTGATAAATTACTTTCTCCAACGGTGTGTCCGGTCCACGGCGTCATCCTTACTTGTGGGGATATTCTCTTCCCCAACAGGAAATGGCAAAGAGCCCAGCAAAGCTGGTCACATGATCCCTCCTAGGCTCCGCCTACCCCAGTCATTCGACCGACGTTAAGGAGGAATATTTGCATAGGAGAAACCATATGATACCGTGGTGACTGTAGTTAAAGAAAATAAATTATCAGACCTGATTAAAAAACCAGGGCGGGCCGTGGACCGGACACACCGTTGGAGAAAGTAATTTATCAGGTAAACATAAATTCTGTTTTCTCCAACATAGGTGTGTCCGGTCCACGGCGTCATCCTTACTTGTGGGAACCAATACCAAAGCTTTAGGACACGGATGAAGGGAGGGAGCAAATCAGGTCACCTAAATGGAAGGCACCACGGCTTGCAAAACCTTTCTCCCAAAAATAGCCTCAGAAGAAGCAAAAGTATCAAACTTGTAAAATTTGGTAAAAGTGTGCAGTGAAGACCAAGTCGCTGCCCTACATATCTGATCAACAGAAGCCTCGTTCTTGAAGGCCCATGTGGAAGCCACAGCCCTAGTGGAAGGAGCTGTGATCCTTTCAGGAGGCTGCCGTCCGGCAGTCTCGTAAGCCAATCTGATGATGCTTTTAATCCAAAAGGAGAGAGAGGTAGAAGTTGCTTTTTGACCTCTCCTTTTACCAGAATAAACAACAAACAAGGAAGATGTTTGTCTAAAATCCTTTGTAGCATCTAAATAGAATTTTAGAGCGCGAACAACATCCAAATTGTGCAACAAACGTTCCTTCTTCGAAACTGGTTTCGGACACAGAGAAGGCACGACTATCTCCTGGTTAATGTTTTTGTTAGAAACAACTTTTGGTACGTAAAACCACCTTATCTGCATGGAACACCAGATAAGGAGGAGAACACTGCAGAGCAGATAATTCTGAAACTCTTCTAGCAGAAGAAATTGCAACCAAAAACAAAACTTTCCAAGATAATAACTTAATATCAACGGAATGTAAGGGTTCAAACGGAACCCCCTGAAGAACTGAAAGAACTAAGTTGAGACTCCAAGGAGGAGTCAAAGGTTTGTAAACAGGCTTGATTCTAACCAGAGCCTGAACAAAGGCTTGAACATCTGGCACAGCTGCCAGCTTTTTGTGAAGTAACACAGACAAGGCAGAAATCTGTCCCATCAAGGAACTTGCAGATAATCCTTTTTCTAATCCTTCTCGAAGGAAGGATAGAATCTTAGGAATCTTAACCTTGTCCCAAGGGAATCCTTTAGATTCACACCAACAGATATATTTTTTCCAAATTTTGTGGTAAATTTTTCTAGTTACAGGCTTTCTGGCCTGAACAAGAGTATCAATAACAGAATCTGAGAACCCTCGCTTTGATAAGATCAAGCGTTCAATCTCCAAGCAGTCAGCTGGAGTGGGACCAGATTCAGATGTTCGAACGGACCTTGAACAAGAAGGTCTCGTCTCAAAGGTAGCTTCCATGGTGGAGCCGATGACATATTCACCAGATCTGCATACCAAGTCCTGCGTGGCCACGCAGGAGCTATCAAGATCACCGACGCCCTCTCCTGATTGATCCTGGCTACCAGCCTGGGGATGAGAGGAAACGGCGGGAATACATAAGCTAGTTTGAAGGTCCAAGGTGCTACTAGTGCATCTACCAGAGTCGCCTTGGGATCCCTGGATCTGGACCCGTAGCAAGGAACCTTGAAGTTCTGACGAGAGGCCATCAGATCCATGTCTGGAATGCCCCACAGTTGAGTGATTTGGGCAAAGAGTTCCGGATGGAGTTCCCACTCCCCCGGATGCAATGTCTGACAACTCAGAAAATCCGCTTCCCAATTTTCCACTCCTGGGATGTGGATTGCAGACAGGTGGCAGGAGCGAGTCTCCGCCCATTGAATGATTTTGGTCACTTCTTCCATCGCCAGGGAACTCCTTGTTCCCCCCTGATGGTTGATGTACGCAACAGTCGTCATGTTGTCTGATTGAAACCGTATGAACTTGGCCCTCGCTAGCTGAGGCCAAGCCTTGAGAGCATTGAATATCGCTCTCAGTTCCAGAATACTTATCGGTAGAAGAGATTCTTCCCGAGACCAAAGACCCTGAGCTTTCAGGGATCCCCAGACCGCGCCCCAGCCCATTAGACTGGCGTCGGTCGTGACAATGACCACTCTGGTCTGCGGGAGGTCACCCCTTGTGACAGGTTGTCCAGGGACAGCCACCAACGGAGTGAGTCTCTGGTCCTCTGATTTACTTGTATCTTCGGAGACAAGTCTGTATAGTCCCCATTCCACTGACTGAACACACACAGTTGTAATGGTCTTAGATGAATGCGCGCAAAAGGAACTATGTCCATTGCCGCTACCATCAAACCTATCACTTCCATGCACTGCGCTATGGAAGGAAGAGGAACGGAATGAAGTATCCGACAAGAGTTTAGAAGTTTTGTTTTTCTGGTCTCTGTCAGAAAAATCCTCATTTCTAAGGAGTCTATTATTGTTCCCAAGAAGGGAACTCTTGCCGACGGAGATAGAGAACTCTTTTCCACGTTCACTTTCCATCCGTGAGATCTGAGAAAGGCCAGGACTATGTCCGTGTGAGCCTTTGCTTGAGGAAGGGACGACGCCTGAATCAGAATGTCGTCCAAGTAAGGTACTACAGCAATGCCCCTTGGTCTTAGCACCGCCAGAAGGGACCCTAGTACCTTTGTGAAAATCCTTGGAGCAGTGGCTAATCCGAAAGGAAGCGCCACGAACTGGTAATGCTTGTCCAGGAATGCGAACCTTAGGAACCGATGATGTTCCTTGTGGACAGGAATATGTAAATACGCATCCTTTAAATCCACCGTGGTCAAGAATTGACCTTCCTGGATGGAAGGATTGTTCGAATGGTTTCCATTTTGGACGATGGAACCTTGAGAAACTTGTTTAGGATCTTGAGATCTAAGATTGGTCTGAACGTTCCCTCTTTTTTGGGAACTACGAACAGATTGGAGTAGAACCCCATCCCTCGTTCTTTTAATGGAACAGGATGAATCACTTCCAGAAGATAACCTTGGGAGACTATTTCTAGCGCCCAAGGATCCAGAACATCTCTTGCCCAAGCCTGAGTGAAGAGAGAGAGTCTGCCCCCCACCAAATCCGGTCCCGGATCGGGGGCCCGCATCTCATGCTGTCTTGGGAGCAGTGGCAGGTTTATTGGCCTGCTTTCCTTTGTTCCAGCCTTGCATTGGTCTCCAGGCTGGAGTGGCTTGAGAAGTATTACCCTCCTGCTTAGAGGACGTAGCACTTGGGGCTGGTCCGTTTCTGCGAAAGGGACGAAAATTAGGTTTATTTTTGGCCTTGAAAGACCTATCCTGAGGAAGGGCGTGGCCCTTGCCCCCAGTGATATCAGAGATAATCTCTTTCAAGTCAGGACCAAACAGTGTTTTCCCCTTGAAAGGAATGTCAAGCAATTTGTTCTTGGAAGACGCATCCGCTGACCAAGATTTTAACCAAAGCGCTCTGCGCGCCACAATAGCAAACCCAGAATTTTTCGCCGCTAACCTAGCCAATTGCAAGGTGGCGTCTAGGGTGAAAGAATTAGCCAATTTAAGAGCACGAATTCTGTCCATAATCTCCTCATAAGAAGAAGAATTACTAATAATCGCCTTTTCTAGCTCATCGAACCAGAAACACGCGGCTGTAGTGACAGGGACAATGCATGCAATTGGTTGTAGAAGGTAACCTTGCTGAACAAACATCTTTTTTAGCAAACCTTCTAATTTTTTATCCATAGGATCTTGGAAAGCACAACTATCTTCTATGGGTATAGTGGTGCGCTTGTTTAGAGTAGAAACCGCCCCCTCGACCTTGGGGACTGTCTGCCATAAGTCCTTTCTGGGGTCGACTATAGGAAACAATTTTTTAAATATGGGGGGAGGTACGAAAGGTATACCGGGCCTGTCCCATTCCTTATTAACAATGTACGCCACCCGCTTGGGTATAGGAAAAGCTTTGGGGGGCCCCGGGGCCTCTAGGAACTTGTCCATTTTACATAGTGTTTCTGGAATGACCAGATAATCACAATCATCCAAATTGGATAACACCTCCTTAAGCAGAGCGCGGAGATGTTCCAACTTAAATTTAAAAGTAATCACATCAGGTTCAGCTTGTTGAGAAATTTTTCCTGAATCTGAAATTTCTCCCTCAGACAAAACCACCCTGGCCCCCTCAGACTGGTGTAGGGGCCCTTCAGAAACAATATCATCAGCGTCCTCATGCTCTTCAGTATTTTCTAAAACAGAGCAGTCGCGCTTTCGCTGATAAGTGGGCATATTGGCTAAAATGTTTTTGATAGAATTATCCATTACAGCCGTTAATTGTTGCATAGTAAGGAGTATTGGCGCGCTAGATGTACTAGGGGCCTCCTGTATGGGCAAGACTGGTGTAGACGAAGGAGGGGATGATGCAGTACCATGCTTACTCCCCTCACTTGAGGAATCATCTTGGGCATCATTTTTACTAAATTTTTTATGACATAAATCACATCTATTTAAATGAGAAGGAACCTTGGCTTCCCCACAGTCAGAACACAATCTATCTGGTAGTTCAGACATGTTAAACAGGCATAAACTTGATAACAAAGCACAAAAAACGTTTTAAAATAAAATCGTTACTGTCACTTTAAATTTTAAACTGAACACACTTTATTACTGCAATTGCGAAAAAGTATGAAGGAATTGTTCAAAATTCACCAAAATTTCACCACAGTGTCTTAAAGCCTTAAAAGTATTGCACACCAAATTTGGAAGCTTTAACCCTTAAAATAACGGAACCGGAGCCGTTTTTATATTTAACCCCTTTACAGTCCCTGGAATCTGCTTTGCTGAGACCCAACCAAGCCCAAAGGGGAATACGATACCAAATGATGCCTTCAGAAAGACTTTTCTATGTATCAGAGCTCCACACACATGCAGCTGCATGTCATGCTTTTCTCAAAAACAAGTGCGCCATACCGGCGCGAAAATGAGGCTCTGACTAAGATTAGGGAAAGCCCCTATAGAATAAGGTGTCAAAAACAGTGCCTGCCGATATTATTTTACAAAAAATACCCAGATTAAATGATTCCTCAAGGCTAAATATGTGTAAATATGATCGATTTAGCCCAGAAAATGTCTACAGTCTTAATAATCCCTTGTGAAGCCCTTATTTACTGTCTGAATAAAAATGGCTTACCGGATCCCATAGGGAAAATGACAGCATCCAGCATTACATCGTCTTGTTAGAATGTGTCATACCTCAAGCAGCAAAAGACTGCTCACTGTTCCCCCAACTGAAGTTAATTCCTCTCAACAGTCCTGTGTGGAACAGCCATGGACTTTAGTAACGGTTGCTAAAATCATTTTCCTCATACAAACAGAATTCTTCATCTCTTTTCTGTTTCAGAGTAAATAGTACATACCAGCACTATTTTAAAATAACAAACTCTTGATTGAATAATAAAAACTACAGTTAAACACTAAAAAACTCTAAGCCATCTCCGTGGAGATGTTGCCTGTACAACGGCAAAGAGAATGACTGGGGTAGGCGGAGCCTAGGAGGGATCATGTGACCAGCTTTGCTGGGCTCTTTGCCATTTCCTGTTGGGGAAGAGAATATCCCCACAAGTAAGGATGACGCCGTGGACCGGACACACCTATGTTGGAGAAAAACTCTTAACTTCCAGAAATAGTGGAGATAATAGAAATCAAACAAATTATTATCCTAACAAGCTAGAGATAATAAAATATATTTGAAATCATAATAATATATATAGTAAACATAATAAAATGAATACATCAGAAGTAAATAAACAGAGTTATATACTTGAGAATGTGAAACTGCTTATGCTAACCGTTCAATATCAAAAAGGTTAAAAGAACAGTAATGTCAGCCACAGAAAAAGACTGAGCTAAAAAAAAAAACAGTACATGAATATGCTCTACTAAGGTTATATTCAAACTCTAAAGAATCCTAAAAATAAGTACCAATTTCCATAAAAATAGTAGTACAGTCCCAAAAGGGAATCAGGATAAACCATTCTTTAGAACAGTGCTTTCCAAAGTGTGTGTCATGACACAGTGTGTTGGTGGCAATGTGTAGGTGTGTCCCTGCTTCAGCACAATTTTTTTTTAATTTTTAATTTTTTTTATTTGGTTTCCGACTTTCCACCTGCCTGCTATGCATATCACATGGTTGACACGTGATTAATACCTAGTGGATCACAAATTATCTTAACCTATTGGCGCAGATCAGCGGGAACTGAAACTATTCTCATTGGCGGCTTTAGTGGCACATTGGCTCGTGACTGCATGTGTAGTCTCCTCAATCGGCTCGTGACTGCATGTGTAGTCAGCGAGTGGGACAGCAGTGTGTTTGCAGTGCGGGCAGTAGTCAGTCGGACTCACGGAGCTCTGAGGGCGGCAGCTTAAAAGCTCAGCAGAAGTCAAAGTGTTTTTTTGCAGCTAGCTCACAGTAGTGCCTTGCTGCTCCTGCTCTTGATATATGGATAGGAAGTGGAAGCTTAAAAATGCTTGATGATAAAATGCGAGAATCTATCTTATATTCCACCAAATATTCGGAAACTGTATTCATCCCATCAACCTCATACATCCCATTAAAATAGTAAGTAGCTATTGGTGTTAAACTTTTTTTCAATTCTTGCACATACATACTGTTACTTGTAAATACATTTCGTTATTATATATTTTATGTATGTGTCCGTATCTCTTAAAACAAGTTAGTTTATCCTTCTGTTTGCTAGTACAACTGAATTACTGTGTCGCGAAATGATGTAGGTGTAAAAAGTGTGTCACCAACATGAAAAGTTTGGAAAGCTCTGCTTTAGAACATAATACAGAAAGTATCTTGAATAGGAAAAACCCTCAGGAGCAAATTAAAATCTTAAAATCCAGATTTTTAAAATAACATATAGTTAATAGGAGAACTAGGCTCCTAAAAGCTAAAAATAACAAATTCCCCTTAACAAAGTACAAAGAATGTTCAAATGAAAAATAAGGACATTTTTTAAATTGTCTCTGATACAGGATCCTTTGAGTCAAAGAAAACCTTCATCAGTAGAATAAACTTAAGTATGCTGTCAGTCAGAACAAAATTAAATAAATCTTACAAATTTTGAAAAGACCTTGTAAGTTTACTTAAAGGCATAATAGCAATCATAACCTTTTATGATAAAAGCAATAACATGTGATTTTGCAGATGAAATCAAGTACATGAAGTGAGTAAGTAAAAACAGTAAATGTCATTGTACATGTAGAAACATTTTAAGCATAATATAAATAAATGCCACATAATTGAGCTGAAGAAAATAACAGCTTAAAAATGAAAAAAAACACTTAACTTTGTAGAATTGTGTTTCAGGGCATCATAGATTCTATAGTAACATCAGGAATTAGAATGAAACATCTTGCAAAATGTAGCAGAAAAAGAAAAATAACATTAGGCAAAACATTAAATTTCCACAATTTAACAGTTTCAGTAGATAGAAAAATAAAGATAGTATTATTTTTTTTAAAACAAAAAAATAAAATAAAAAAGCAGGCATAATAGTTTTCAAAATTCATGAAAACAGCGAGCAATAGAGGGAGAGGGGTAAAATAACAAAATTTTGGCACCAAAAATGACGCATTACGCAAAAGGAAGTTAAACAATTTTTTGGCACAAAACTAACACCAGTATTGACGTAACTCCTGTCAGAACAAACGCAACTTCATGCCAAAACAACTAGCGTCAACAAAGACACAGGAAATGAAATTTGCGCCAAAAAATGTTTGCGCCAAGAATGACGCAATAAATAACAGCATTTTGCGTCCTCGCGAGCCTAGATTTGCAAACGAAAAAAATTATGAACCAAGTCAAATTAGAAAAAGACTGAACCCCAGGTAAGAAAAAAAGTTTAAATAAACTTCCCAAACATTATTCCTATACTGAAACTGTTTAGACTGCTAAAGGGAAATATACATAGACCTTACTCATGGCAAATATAAGTAAAAACATATATTTAAAACTTTATATTAATACATAAAGCGCCAAACCATAGCTGAGAGTGTCTTAAAAAATTAAACATATTTACCGAAAGACACCCATCCACATATAGCAGATAGCCAAACCAGTACTGAAAACTAACAGCAGAGGTAATGGTACATAAGAGTATATCGTAAATCTGAAAAGGGAGGTAGGAGATGAATCCCTATGACCGATAACAGAGAACCCTTTTAAAAGATTTCCATGAGAGAAACCATAAAATCAATAGGCGATACTCTCTTCACATCCCTCTGACAAACACTGTACTCTGAGAGGAATTGGGCTTCAGAATGCCTAGAAGTGCTTACCATAGAAGAAAATCATAAAAACTAAGCACAAACTTACTTCACCACCTCTATAGGAGGCAAAGTTAGTAAAACTGAGTTGTGGGTGTGGTGGAAGGTGTATTTATAAGCATTTTGAGGTTTAGGAAACTTTGCCCCCTCCTGGTAGGAATGAATATCGCATACGTCACTAGCTCATGGACTCTTGCCAATTACATGAAAGAAATGTTGGCCTTTCAAATGGGACCACTGCTTTGTGACAAGGCTTTCAAACAGGGTTGCACCTTCGTGACTGGGCTTTCAATAGTGAATCCCCGAAAACTGGAAAATGGGTGTTGTCTTTGCAATCACAAAATCACAATCCCTTTTGAGATAACAGTTATGAAGGTGCAGTTACTATTGAAAACATGGTCACAAAGGCGAGATCCTGTTTGAAAGCACATTCACAAAGGAGCAATTCTGCTTGAAAGCCACCAGCTTAAAATATATCTGAATGTAATTGGCTACAGTAAAGGAGATAAGATAAAACCCTAAAGATAAAATTTCAAAGCTCGAACCACATCCAAGTTATGAAGTAACCGTTCCTTTGAAGAAGAAGGGTTAGGGGGGACTTCCGGGCGGCGGCCATGCTTGGACGCAAAATTTTGAGCTGCTCCAGTTATCCTGTTAAATCAAGCTAATATCGCACCTTTTGGTCCCAATATGGACCCTATTTAGACAACATCTTGATCTACAGAGGATTACCTATCAAAAGATACCCTTCTTTTTGAGATTGCTGCCTGCTTTCAGAATCCGGTGACTTTCTTTGAGGTATAAGCCTCAATTCAAACCCCCCAGTAATTTCCTTCCCAGACTTCACTGTCGAGCAGCACCATTTGTACGCTGAGTAATAATATTTAATCTCTAAAAAGCCTGACAAGAAGATTTACAATGGAGCCTGCTACCTTCTTCTTAAAAGAACTAAGCCACTTGCTTGAAGACTAAAGAGATGCGCTTGCGGAAAAACTACAAATGGCGTCTAACTTTGCCGGCAAAGGTGCTCCAGAAAGGCCCCTCCAAACGGATCCTATTTATCTAACAGAGAAGAGTGATGAAGCTTCACATCTCCAGGGCCTGCTGTCTGCTGCCGGTCAACTCCAGCGAGAAAAAGTAAATTTATGCTTACCTGATAAATTAATTTCTTCTACGATATGACGAGTCCAAGGATTTCATCCTTACTTGTGGGATATTAACCTCCTGCTAACAGGAAGTGGCAAAGAGCACCACAGCAGAGCTGTATATATAGCCCCTCCCTTCCCTCCACCTTCAGTCATTCGACCAAAGTTAGGAAGAGAAAGGAAAGGCCAAAGGTGCAGAGGTGACTGAAGTTTATAAAAAATATAAGATAAACCTGTCTTAAAAATGACAGGGTGGGCCGTGGACTCGTCATATCGTAGAAGAAATTACTTTATCAGGTAAGCATAAATTTACTTTTCTTCTACAAGATATGACGAGTCCACAGATTTCATCCTTACTTGTGGGATACAATACCAAAGCTATAGGACATGGATGAAAGGGAGGGACAAGACAGGAACCTAAACGGAAGGCACCACTGCTTGAAGAACCTTTCTCCCAAAACCAGCCTCAGCAACTTTCCAAGATAATATCTTAATATCCATGGAATGCATAGGTTCAAACGGAACCCCTTGAAGAACACTAAGGACCAAATTCAAACTCCAGGGCGGAGCAATTGGTCTAAACACAGGCTTAATTCTGGTTAGAGCCTGACAAAAAGACTGAACGTCTGGAACGTCCACCAAACGTTTATGTAGCAAAATTGATAAAGCAGAGATTTGTCCTTTTAAGGAACTTGCTGATAACCCCTTCTCCAATCCTTCTTGGAGAAAAGACAGAATCCTGGGAATCCTAACTTTACTCCATGAGTAGCCCTTGAATTCACACCAAAAAAGATATTTACCCCATATCTATGAAAATCCGCTTCCCAGTTGTCCACTCCTGGGATGTAGATTGCTGACAGATAACAAGAGTGGGCCTCTGGCCACCGAATTATCTTGGATACTTTTGTCATCGTGAAAAGGAAGAGTAATACAAAGATTCTACATTCAGACTCTTGGCTAATCCCAAAGGTGATGTAACCTCGAGAAGATATCACCTTAATGGAAAACAGAAACGAAATAGGGGAGTGGGATAGCGCTATATTCAGCTGCGAGTCTTAAAAGATATATATATATATATATATATATATATATATATATATATATATATATATATAGAGTTGGCATATGTATTTCAAAGATTCTCTATATGATATTATATAATCTGAGTATGGTCCCTAATTAGGGTTCTCATATTTTTGGAAACTTGCAATATCTCACTAAGTACTATTTGTGAATCCTGACTTCAAAGTTTGTGTCTAAGTCCTATAATGTTAATTACTGCTGGTGGTTAAATAGTGATTTGAAAAGATTTATTTATCTTAACCCGTGCCGATACACAGTAAATCTACAAAGTTAAGGATAAAAAATGAATTAGAGAACTCATTCTAAAAAATTTTTTTTTTAAAATATAAATTTATTCCTGCACAGAGAAAGTACTAGTAATAATTTATACAATATTGATTATAACAAATTGATGCCGGCATCTAGATATATTTGAAACATTATTTAAAACATTATTTAAAATTGATACAAGTGTGGTACAATTACCAAATCCCTGGTATATTTTGCTCCACTTGTAATAAAGTAAAGAACTTACAATTGTGACCTTACATTTAAAACAATTGGTTACTTTGTTTCACAGAGGTGTATCACGTGATCGTATCTGTGTCTCTCTCGTGATTTTTATTACTATAATGTTGCAAACAGGATTTTTGGAGTGTATAGTACACTCTATATCTGTTTTATAGTGTAGTTGCAAACATATAGTAATTATAAATCTTTAAAATCAATTTCACCTTTGTTTTACAAGCATAATTATCACAGTAATATGTAATCTATTTCACAGATTTTGCTATTATTTCCTAATAGCAGTGTTCTGTTATAAATGTCTATTACTTGGGGTAACCTTGATACAATGTCCGTGTCCAGAAATCCTCAGTCCGAATGTGTGACCGGCCGGTCAGTTGGTTGTGGAATAACTCCGTTTTTTTCTTCTGAGCCGTGCTGCTCTAGGTTTTGTGTCCGGGTCAAACTGTGATCCTTGAGGTTTTTCTCAAAAGCTTTTTGTTAAACTTTTCTTTCGTCTCAGTATTACCCTTAGCTTGTGATTAAGGCTGGAACGGTTACTGGGTCCTGGGGCAGGGATTATACATATGGAGTCTATTCCTATTTTAGGATGCAGCTCAATGTACCTGTCCTAGCCAGCGCGAACTCAAAATTGCCTCTCACCAGCTTGGTTATAATTTCAGTGAATGTCGGATATCTGTAAGCCTGGGGCCTTTATCAAGATGCTTGTGTGCTATTCAGTCCGACTTTAAATAGCGTGTTCATCCTCCTGATTGGATCTTATTTTTGGCCAATAGGAGTGTGTTTTTCCTCATTGAAAATAGTTTCTTTGTTTTCTTATTGTGACATTGTTAAAACGTAATCTTATATATTTGCATATTATTTATTATAGTATTCCACTGTGGTAGTTGTGATACATTTGTACACCAATTGTAACTACGGAAAATCTATATATAGTGTTATTACGAAACTTTTTTTACTTTTGCTCAGTGTTTTGTTTTCGTATTTTTATATTTCACATAAGGAATATTTCTTAGTGATATAATTGTATTGCGTGTGTTTTCTTATAATTTAATCATATTAGTGATGATATTTTATTTCATAGATTGTGATTCGAACTTTTGTATGTTTTATGTGAAGGAATATATCCTAACTATAACTAACATCCTTAAGGGAAAAAATGCTTCCTATTTCGTTCCTAGCAAGTTTAACTAAACATATGTGTGATATTTGCTCTAAGTGAATTTACTATATGTGTGAGGTTATATATAGACCTCATCTAACTTATAATTAAGAGTGTTTACTTTTGAGTGATAACGTGATACTGTTTTACCTATGTATTTATAGTGTGTATATGTGAATCTTAAGTGAAAAGTTTTTGTGTTGTTTCTATTAAATAATGTAGCATATAGTTCTTAAAATCTCTTTTATATTGATAACATGTGTATGTGTTAGTCCCAAAAATATGAGAACCCTCATATGGGACCTCTTATAAGGTTGAGTAAAAAAAACACTTCATAGATAAAATTTTCGAGGTTTTTTGTCTTTGTTCTTTATTCTGACTTTTTTGGGATTGTGTCTCTGTCATCGCTAAGGAACTCCTCGTTCCTCCCTGATGATTGATGTAAGCCACAGTCGTAATGTTGTCCGACTGGAATCTGATGAATTTGGCCGAAGCCAGTTGAGGCCACGCCTGAAGCGCATCGAATATTGCTCTCAGTTCCAGAATGTTGATTGGAAGTAGAGACTCCACCTGAGTCCAAACACCCTGAGTCTTCAGGGAGTTCCAGAATGCACCCCAGCCCAGTAGACTGGCGTCCGTTGTCACCATCACCCACGAGGGTCTGGGGAAACACGTCCCTTGGGACAGATGATCCGGCGACAACCACCAAAGAAGAGAGTCTCTGGTCACCTGGTCCAGATTTATCTGAGGAGGTAAATTTGCATAATCCCCACTCCACTGTCCGAGCATGCACAGCTGCAGTGGTCTGAGATGAAATCGAGCAAACGGAATAATGTCCATTGCCACCAGCATCAATCCAATTGCCTCCATGCACTGAGCCACTGATGGCAGAGGATTGGACTGAAGATCTCGGCATGTATTTAGAATCTTTGACTTTCTGACCTCCGTCAGAAAAATCTTCATGTCTATAGAATCTATTAGAGTTCCCAGGAAGGGAACCCTTGTCTGTGGAATTAGTGAACTCTTTTCTAGATTCACCTTACATCCGTGAGATCTCAGAAATGCTAACACTGTGTCTGTATGAGACTTTGTTAGATGATAAGTTGACGCCTGAATCAGAATATTGTCCAGATAAGCCACTGCTATGCCCCGCGGTCTGAGAACCGCCAGAAGGGACCCTAGAACCTTCGTGAAGATTCTGGGTGCTGTGGCCAACCCGAAGGGAAGAGACACAAACTGAAAATGCTTGTCCAGGAAGGCAAACCTTAGGTACTGATGATAATACTTGTGGATAGGAATATGCAGGTATGCATCCTTCAAGTCCACGGTAGTCATATATTGACCCTCCTGAATCATTGGTAAAATTGAGCGAATGGTCTCCATCTTGAAGGATGGAACACTGAGAAACTTGTTTAGACTCTTGAGATCTAAAATGGGTCTGAACGTTCCCTCTTTTTTGGGAACCACGAAAAGATTTGAGTAAAACCCCCGTCCCTTCTCTAGTCTTGGGACAGGACAAATTACTCCCATAGTGGAGAGGTCTTTTACACAACGTAAGAACGCCTCTCTTTTTATCTGGTCTACAGACAATCGTGAAAGAAGAAACCTCCCTCTTGGGAGAAAACTTTTGAATTCCAGTTGATACCCGTGGGTCACGATTTCTAGTGCCCAGGGGTACTGAACATCTCTTTCCCAAGCCTGGACAAAGAGAGAAAGTCTGCCCCCTACTAGATCCGGTCCCGGATCGGGGGCCGCCCCTTCATGCCGACTTGGTAGTAGCAACGGGCTTCTTGTTTTGTTTACCCTTGTTCTAAGCTTGGTTGGGTCTCCAGACGGACTTGGCCTGAGCAAAATTCCCTTCCTGTTTTGTGGAGGAAGAGGAAGAAGAGGGTACTCCTTTAAAATTCAGAAAGGAACGAAAATTATTCTGTTTACCCCTCACTTTAACAGCCTTATCCTGAGGTAGGAGATGACCCTTACCTCCAGTGATATCAGAAATGATTTCCTTCAAGTCAGGCCCGAAAAGGGTCTTACCCTTGAAAGGAATAGCCAAAAGCTTTGATTTAGATGATACATCAGCAGACCAAGACTTTAACCATAGTGCTCTACGCGCCAAAATGGCAAATCCAGCATTCTTAGCCGCCAATTTAGCAATTTGAAAGGCGGCATCTGTGATAAAAGAATTAGCCAGCTTGAGAGCCTTAATTCTATCTAAAATATCTTCCAAAGGAGTCTCAGTCTTAAGAGACTCTTCTAGGGCCTCAAACCAAAAGGCCTCCGCAGTTATAACTGGAACAATGCATGCCGTAGGTTGCAAGAGGAAACCCTGATGAATAAACATTTTCTTCAAGAGACCCTCCAATTTCTTATCCATAGGGTCTTTGAAAGCACAGCTGTCCTCAATAGGAATAGTTGTACGCTTAGCCAGGGTAGATATAGCTCCTTCCACCTTAGGGACTGATTGCCAGAAGTCCCGAACAGTGTCAGATATAGGATACATTTTTTTGAAATTAGGAGAGGGAGCGAACGGGATACCCGGTCTGTCCCATTCCCTCTTAATAATTTCCGCAATTCTCTTAGGAACCGGAAAAACGTAAGTGTAAGCAGGTACCTCCAAGTATTTGTCCATTTTACACAACTTCTCTGGTGGTACCACAATAGGGTCACAGTCATCCAGAGTCGCTAAAACCTCAATAAGCAAAAGACGGAGATGTTCAAGCTTAAATTTAAATGACATAACGTCCGAGTCTGTCTGAGGTAACTCACTTCCCGATTCGGAAAGTTCCCCCTCAGATAGAAGATCTCTAACCCCCAATTCAGATCCTTGAGAGGGTATATCGGAAATAACCAACAACGCATCAGAGTGATCAGCATGCACATTGTCCTCTGTCCTACTGCATTTACCCTGTAACACTGGCAACTTAGATAACACCTCTGTAAGGGTAGTTGACATAACTGCACCCATATCCTGCAGAGTAAATGAGTTAGACGCGGTTGAAGAACCAGGCGTCGCCTGGGTGGGCGTTAGAGGTTCAGACGCTTGGGGAGAAACTGGCGGTACACCCTGATTCCCTTCAGCCTGAGAATCATCTTTACACACATTTTCTTTACCTAAAATTTGTGCTTTGCATTGTAAGGCCCTCTCAGTACACGAGGTACAAAAAGTTAGAGGGGGCTCCACAGTGGCATCTAAACACATAGTTTCCGCCTCACTATCCGACATGTTAAACAGACTAGCAGTACTGATAATAGTCGTACCTTGCTAAATATAGAGTTTTGATTATACTAAAAAACAAAAAAAAATTAACACCAAAAAAATTGTACTGCGCCTTAAAATTTTAAAAGCGCAACTATTTTACAGAAACCTGCAAAAACGCTTTTTAGCCAGAAAAAACTGTTTTAATGGGTCTCAAAATGCTCCTAAATATTGTATCCACTTGCAGGATAAGCCCAAAACATAGTATAACACTCAGACTATAATTTATTAAATAAACAATTTATTTAAACAATTTGTTGGCGCCTACCTGCCCCCGAAATGAACTCAGATGTCCGCTATATAGATAGGACTTTAACGAGTGCAGCAAACTTAGGTCTCCAGCCTCTGTTCAACTATGCGATGGCAATAAAGACTGCGCGACGGAGCGCGCAAAAATAGGCCCCGCCCACCATGGGCGTACTGAAATGTGACTAGGACCCGCATGGGTCCAAACAAACATGCCTGCCATAAAAAGTAAAAAACATGCGATCCTAATGCAGACCAAACCCCTGCATTCATCCATAAACCGCTTAAGTCTCCCAGCGTCAAGCCCATACATAAGCCCTTCTATACAACTTTAGGCCATGAATAAAGTAATAATTAATAAATTAATAAAGGAATTTCAGATACACAAATATTTTTGTTAATGCATACTCCTTCCCCTTCCCCCTATAGGGGACAATGTCAGCCTGTTCTGGTATACCAAGTCTCCCCAGAAAACAAAAAGACTGCACATACCTCAAAGTTGCTTGTAGCAAGACACCAGTCTCCACACTGAAGATTTTCTCACACATACCTTCAGCTACGTTGTGGGAACCATTATGGATCTTAGATAATGTTTTGCTAAGATCATAAACATCAGGGCAGAAACTGACGATTTCACCCTGAGGAAAATAGCACTCTCTGGCACTATTTTAAAATAAAAAACTTCTTGATTGAAGAATCTAAACTAACACCTCACTTTACCTCTTCCTATTACTAACACAGGCAAAGAGAATGACTGGGGGTGGAGGGAAGGGAGGGGCTATATATACAGCTCTGCTGTGGTGCTCTTTGCCACTTCCTGTTAGCAGGAGGTTAATATCCCACAAGTAAGGATGAAATCCGTGGACTAGTCATATCTTGTAGAAGAAATAAGCCTGTTAATACAGCTAAAGATCCAGAGGCAGGGGGTAGAGGTGCTCAGTATGGGGAGAACACAGAGATACACCTCTTAGCAACTAGGGAGCCCAATGGCTTCTCCCCTGGCGTGGGGAAATCTGCTGCAAGTCCAACATTTACTGTGATCGCAACTAGCGTCTCTGCTAACCCAAAAAAGACAGACTAGGCCAAATATAGCTGCGAACAAGGCATCCTTCAATTTGCCTCCCTCCACCAGCGGCCTTCCACTACCATGCACACGGCAGGGCTGAATATGTACCGGGACTCAGGTGATGTCTTTCTATTTACCCATTTACCCCACCTTGAGCGAGACACCTCTATACCAGTCCCTGCAGTTACTTTGTTCCCCTCAACTCTTTGGGAACGGTGCTGGCTGAACGATGCTTGGCGCTGGGGATCTAACCGGTATGATCGCACCGGAGTGGTCTACCCACTGCCAACTGTCTACTATAGGTCCCAAAACAGGACTGGAATTGGGTAGTATGCCTCTCAGAACAATAGCTACTAAAAAATCTGCAGCTAAAGTAGGTGCCTAACGACAATGACTAAAGTGACTATGTGTGAACGTTCAGCTGAGCAACAGTTGTCCTTTCCTTGCCGACCTTTAGTGGCTAACAGCTTATATGTTTTTATATAGACTTACTTGCTCAGAGCATTGTACAGGGGACTTGTTTTTTTTAAGGCTACCAGCCTGAAGCTTAACTGAATTCTATAGTGTCTATTAAAGATACAATTACTGAAGCTGGTTAATGTTACGGGTTGGATACTCCTACTTGTTCATTATCTTACATACAGGGAGTGCAGAATTATTAGGCAAATGAGTATTTTGACCACATCATCCTCTTTATGCATGTTGTCTTACTCCAAGCTGTATAGGCTCGAAAGCCTACTACCAATTAAGCATATTAGGTGATGTGCATCTCTGTAATGAGAAGGGGTGTGGTCTAATGACATCAACACCCTATATCAGGTGTGCATAATTATTAGGCAACTTCCTTTCCTTTGGCAAAATGGGTCAAAAGAAGGACTTGACAGGCTCAGAAAAGTCAAAAATAGTGAGATATCTTGCAGAGGGATGCAGCACTCTTAAAATTGCAAAGCTTCTGAAGCGATCATCGAACAATCAAGCGTTTTATTCAAAATAGTCAACAGGGTCGCAAGAAGCGTGTGGAAAAACCAAGGCGCAAAATAACTGCCCATGAACTGAGAAAAGTCCAGCGTGCAGTTGCCAAGATGCCACTTGCCACCAGTTTGGCCATATTTCAGAGCTGCAACATCACTGGAGTGCCCAAAAGCACAAGGTGTGCAATACTCAGAGACATGGCCAAGGTAAGAAAGGCTAAAAGACGACTACCACTGAACAAGACACACAAGCTGACACGTCAAGACTGGGCCAAGAAATATCTCAAGACTGATTTTTCTAAGGTTTTATGGACTGATGAAAAGAGAGTGAGTCTTGATGGGCCAGATGGATGGGCTCGTGGCTGGATTGGTAAAGGGCAGAGAGCTCCAGTCCGACTCAGACGCCAGCAAGGTGGAGGTGGAGTACTGGTTTGGGCTGGTATCATCAAAGATGAGCTTGTGGGGCCTTTTAGGGTTGAGGATGGAGTCAAGCTCAACTCCCAGTCCTACTGCCAGTTTCTGGAAGACACCTTCTTCAAGCAGTGGTACAGGAAGAAGTCTGCATCCTTCAAGAAAAACATGATTTTCATGAAGGACAATGCTCCATCACACGCGTCCAAGTACTCCACAGCGTGGCTGGCAAGAAAGGGTATAAAAGAAGAAAATCTAATGACATGGCCTCCTTGTTCACCTGATCTGAACCCCATTGAGAACCTGTGGTCCATCATCAAATGTGAGATTTACAAGGAGGGAAAACAGTACACCTCTCTGAACAGTGTCTGGGAGGCTGTGGTTGCTGCTGCACGCAATGTTGATGGTGAACAGATCAAAACACTGACAGAATCCATGGATGGCAGGCTTTTGAGTGTCCTTGCAAAGAAAGGTGGCTATATTGGTCACTGATTTGTTTTTGTTTTGTTTTTGAATGTCAGAAATGTATATTTGTGAATGTTGAGATGTTATATTGGTTTCACTGGTAAAAATAAATAATTGAAATGGGTATATATTTGTTTTTTGTTAAGTTGCCTAATAATTATGCACAGTAATAGTCACCTGCACACACAGATATCCCCCTAAAATAGCTATAACTAAAAACAAACTAAAAACTTCTTCCAAAACTATTCAGCTTTGATATTAATGAGTTTTTTGGGTTCATTGAGAACATGGTTGTTGTTCAATAATAAAATTAATCCTCAAAAATACAACTTATCAGTTATCTACATAGTTATAACAGGGTATTGGTTTTTAGAAGTTTTGCAGATTGCACTCAATTGTTGTTAACCCTCCCCCCACGCAATACCACCTTACACTGTATATAATATATTCGCAATATTACCAACTCTTCTCAACTCCAACCTTATATTTCACGTTATACTATGCTATGTGCAGTCTATTGTTTATATGCAGATATGTCTTAACCTAAGTTTTATTAACTTTATAAACACGAATGTAAAAGAAATATATGAATATAGTCATTGAAAAATAAGGTTAATCACTTGGGACCCAAGAGTGGTCTCCTAAGATCAAGGTTAACCTCCCATGCTTTTGTCCTATACTTTTGAGGTCCAAGAGTGGCCTCTTGTGTCTTTTGGGAGGTTTGTACATTATCTGGCAAACTACTTATGTATTAATTACTTTTTTTTTTTAAATTAATTTGCTGATGTACTCATTGTCAGTTTGAAACTGTCTTATTTCATGCAAATACTGTATTGTTGTTATTAGTCTCTGCCTTATCCTTATGTATGCCTTATTTTGAGCCTCAAATAAAAATCATTAAAAAAAAGAAAAAAGAAGAAGGGTTAGGACACAAGGAAGGAACTACAATCTCCTGATCAATGTTGCGATCAGACACAACCTTAGGGAAAAATCCCAACCCAGAGCGAAGGACAGCCTTATCGGCATGAAAAACCAGGTAAGGAGGCTCACATTGCAAGGCTGCAAACTCAGAGACTCTGCGTGCCAAAGCAATAGTCAGTAGAAAAAGAACCTTCCAAGACAGTATCTTAATGTCAAGAGAATGCATAGCCCTCTGCAAAACCCTAAGAACCAGATTCAAACTCCACGGAGGAGCAGAATGTCTACATACAGGCTTGATCCTGGATAGAGCCTGAACAAAAGACTGTATATCAGGAAGCTCAGCGAGTTTCTTGTGTAACAACATAGATAGAGCCGAAATATGTCCCTTTAAGGAACTTGCGGCAAGTCCCTTCTCCAAACTGTCCTGGAGGAAGGAAAGTATCCTGGATACTCTGACCTTATGACAGGAATATCCACGAGTCTCACACCAGAGTAAGTAGGTCCTCCACACCTTATGATAGATGGGTCGGGTGACCCGCTTCCTGGCTTGAATGAGAGTATCAATCACAATCTCAGAAAACCCTCTCCTGGCTAAGACTAAGCGTTCAATCTCCACGCAGTCAGCCTAAGAGAATCGAGATTTTGATGCACAAAGGGGCCCTGTACCAGCAGATCCCTGCAACAGGGCAACCTCCATGGAGGAGACAATGACATCCCCACCAGATCCGAAAACCACATCCTCCACAGCCACGACGGAGCAATCAGAATAGTTGATGCTTGCTCCTACTTAATGCATGCCACTACTCGAGGTAGAAGTGGTAATGGTGGAAATTTGTAGACTAGGTTGATACCCCAAGGCGCTGCTAAGGCATCTATTAGTTCCGCCTGGGGATCCCTGGACCGCGACCTGTATCTGGGTAGCTTGAAGTTAAGTCTGGACGCCATGAGATCTATCTCCGGAGTCCCCCATCTGATGCAAATCTCCGCAAACACTTTGGGGAGAAGAGACCATTCCCCTGGAGGAAACGATTGTATGCTTAGAAAATCCGCTTCCCTTGCATACATTGCATACATTGCATACATTGCTTCTGTCACTGCTGCTGCGGCGTTCTGGGTTGAGTCTCTTGATGAGGCTTTACAGTTAAGCGACTCCATTGGATGAATATATTTGACAAGCTTATGCTAGCCAATTCCTTTGTTTTCTGATGCCTTGTTCATTTGACTAGACTAACGGCTAAGAATTCTGTTTTTTACTATACTGGCGCGCAGAGCGCTATGGCTTATATCATGGTCAGCTGTCGTGACTTTAATAAATAAGCTACTTAACTTCCCTTCAAGGGGCAGACCCTATTCGGGCCTGGTTTGAAGGAGATTATTGCTTATATCACTGGAGGAAAAGGTCATGCCCTTCCTCAGGAAAGATCCAAATCAAGGGCTTGTTAACTTCATTTAAAGTGTTTTCCAAGCTTACTAGTCTCATTATTAGTCTGTTCTAACATGTCTAACATAGAGGAAGCTCTGTGTTCATTATGTTTTAAAGCCATGGTGGAACCCCATCTTAGAATGTGTACCAGATGTACTGATTTCATGTTAAACAATAAAGTTTGATATCTATGGAATGTGGATCGCTGACAGCGAGCAGTTGTGGGTCTCCAGCCCATGCAGAATGCGAGATACCTCCCTCATGGCTAGGGAGCTTCTCGTTCCCCCCCTGATGGTTGGTGTAAGCCACCGAGGTAATGTTGTCCGACTGGAATCTGACGAACTGGGACGAACTCAGGAGGGGCCAAGCCCTCAGAGTGTTGAAGATCGCTTGAAGTTCCAGGATGTTGATCAGAAGAAGCGACTCCTCCCGATTCCATCTGCCCTGTGCCTTCCTGGCACCCCAAACAGCTCCCCATCCTGAGAGGCTCCTGTCCGTAGTCACAATCTCCCAGGATGGTCTCAGGAAGGATGTCCCCTGGGACAGCTGATCTAGAGGGAGTCATCAAGAGAGGGATTCCCTCGACCGGTTGTCTAGAGAGATCAGTTGGGATAGATCTGAGTGATCGCCGTTCCATTGCCTCAGCCTGCCCAACTGAAGAGGTCTGAGATGGAACCTGTCAAATGAAATGACATCTATACTGGATACCATGAGCCCAATCACCTCCATACACCGGGCCACTGTTGGCCTTGAGGAGGTTTGAGAGGCAAGACAGCTGAAGGCAATTTTGCAACGTCTCTGGTCTGTCAGGAATATCTTCATGGATATGGAGTCTATTATCGTGCCCAGGAACTCCACTCTGGTAATGGGAACCAGAGAACTCTTTCCTGAGTTTATCTTCCATCGTGAGATCGAAGAAGTAGAAGAGCTCTCGAATGGTCCTCTGCCAGCCGGCAGGACGGAGCCTGAACCAGGATGTCATCCAGATAAGGTGCTACTGCAATACCTCTGGATCTCGCCACTGCGAGCAAAGCTCCCAGAACCTTCGTAAAGACTCTTGGAGCAGTAGCCAGACCGAATGGGAGAGCTACAAACTGGAAGTGCTGGTCTTAGGAACTTGAAGTGATTCTTGTGTATTGGCACACAGGTAAGCGTCCTTCAAGTCTATCATAGTCATGAACTGACCCTCCTGAACTAAGGGCAGAATAGTAAAAAAGGGGGGGAAGCAATTAGCGCCTAGGACAATATACCTGCTACACTATAAGGAAGACCCCCTAGTAGGTCTGGTGAGAACGTACAGTAGTGGATATATAGGAGCGCCAAAGGCTAAGGTATAATACAGGTTTCTGTGCTATGGCATACCATTAATTTACCAATTGGTATTCTACCAATAACAAAGGAAAATCTTATAAGAGTAGAAACAATTTATTACAATGCTTACAGTAGAATTAGTTTTACCATTAAAAACACAACGTCTAAAATTGCACAAAATACAATCTAAAATTAGAACTTTTTAGAAAATAGAGATGAACAGTTACAAAGTCAGATTATCTCATCTGATATGGCTAATATGTCAAAAGTGGGGGAAAACTCCATCACTTGTTTAATTGTTTTTAATTATAACATTTACGCCATAAATCAATCTTAGTGAGTGGATATCAAAGTGGGCATGTGCCACAGAAAACAGATACCATAAATTAAAAATAAAAATATAAACCTATGTCCAAATACAGTTCTATTCTATACGGAACAGAAATGGAAAAACCTTTGTGTGAAAAACATAATTTATGCTTACCTGATAAATTCCTTTCTTCTGTAGTGTGATCAGTCCACGGGTCATCATTACTTGTGGGATATTAACTGCTCCCCTACAGGAAGTGCAAGAGGATTCACCCAGCAGAGTTGCTATATAGCTCCTCCCCTCTACGTCACCTCCAGTCATTCGACCAAGGACCAACGAGAAAGGAGAAGCCAAGGGTGTAGTGGTGACTGGAGTATAATTTAAAAAATATTTACCTGCCTTAAAAAACAGGGCGGGCCGTGGACTGATCACACTACAGAAGAAAGGAATTTATCAGGTAAGCATAAATTATGTTTTCTTCTGTTAAGTGTGATCAGTCCACGGGTCATCATTACTTGTGGGATACCAATACCAAAGCAAAAGTACACGGATGACGGGAGGGATAGGCAGGCTCTTTATACAGAAGGAACCACTGCCTGAAGAACCTTTCTCCCAAAAATAGCCTCCGAGGAAGCAAAAGTGTCAAATTTGTAAAATTTGGAAAAAGTATGAAGCGAAGACCAAGTTGCAGCCTTGCAAATCTGTTCAACAGAGGCCTCATTCTTAAAGGCCCAAGTGGAAGCCACAGCTCTAGTGGAATGAGCTGTAATTCTTTCAGGAGGCTGCTGTCCAGCAGTCTCATAAGCTAAACGAATTATGCTACGAAGCCAAAAAGAGAGAGAGGTAGCAGAAGCTTTTTGACCTCTCCTCTGACCAGAGTAAACGACAAACAGGGAAGACGTTTGTCGAAAATCTTTAGTTGCCTGTAAATAAAATTTAAGGGCACGAACTACATCCAGATTGTGCAAAAGACGTTCCTTCCTCGAAGAAGGATTTGGGCACAAGGATGGAACAACAATCTCCTGATTGATATTCCTGTTAGTGACTACCTTAGGTAAGAACCCAGGCTTAGTACGCAGAACTACCTTATCCGAGTGAAAAATCAAATAAGGAGAATCACAATGTAAGGCTGATAACTCAGAGACTCTTCGAGCCGAGGAAATAGCCATTAAAAATAGAACTTTCCAAGATAACAACTTTATATCAATGGAATGAAGGGGTTCAAACGGAACACCCTGTAAAACGTTAAGAACAAGGTTTAAACTCCATGGTGGAGCCACAGCTTTAAACACAGGTTTAATCCTGGCCAAAGCCTGACAAAAAGCCTGAACGTCTGGAACTTCTGACAGACGCTTGTGTAACAGAATGGACAGAGCTGAGATCTGTCCCTTTAAGGAACTAGCGGATAACCCCTTTTCTAAACCTTCTTGTAGAAAAGACAATATCCTAGGAATCCTAACCTTACTCCAAGAGTAACCTTTGGATTCGCACCAATATAGGTATTTACGCCATATTTTATGGTAAATCTTTCTGGTAACAGGCTTCCTAGCCTGTATTAAGGTATCAATAACTGACTCAGAAAAACCACGCTTTGATAAGATCAAGCGTTTAATTTCCAAGCAGTCAGCTTCAGAGAAGTTAGATTTTGATGTTTGAAAGGACCCTGAATCAGAAGGTCCTGTTTCAGAGGTAACGACCAAGGTGGACAGAATGACATGTCCACCAGATCTGTATACCAAGTCCTGCGTGGCCATGCAGGCGCTATTAGAATCACTGATGCTTTCTCCTGTTTGATTCTGGCAATCAATCGAGGAAGCATCGGGAAAGGTGGAAACACATAAGCCATCCTGAAGGTCCATGGTGCTGTCAAGGCATCTATCAGGACCGCTCCCGGATCCCTGGATCTGGACCCGTAGCGCGGAAGCTTGGCGTTCTGTCGAGACGCCATGAGATCTATCTCTGGTTTGCCCCAACGTCGAAGTATTTGGGCAAAGACCTCCGGATGAAGTTCCCACTCCCCCGGATGAAAAGTCTGACGACTTAAGAAATCCGCCTCCCAGTTCTCCACTCCCGGGATGTGGATTGCAGACAGGTGGCAAGAGTGAGACTCTGCCCAGCGAATTATCTTCGATACTTCCATCATTGCTAGGGAGCTTCTTGTCCCTCCCTGATGGTTGATATAAGCTACAGTCGTGATGTTGTCCGACTGGAACCTGATGAACCCCCGAGTTGCTAACTGGGGCCAAGCCAGAAGAGCATTGAGGACTGCTCTCAATTCCAGAATGTTTATTGGAAGAAGACTCTCCTCCTGATTCCATAGTCCCTGAGCCTTCAGAGAATTTCTGGTCTCTTGAATGGAATGAAGGACACGGCATGCATTTTGAAGTTTTGTTAACCTGTCCTCTGTCAGGTAAATCTTCATTTCTACAGAATCTATCAGAGTCCCCAGGAAGGGAACTCTTGTGAGTGGAAAGAGAGAACTTTTCTCTTCGTTCACTTTCCATCCATGCGACCTTAGAAATGCCAGTACTATCTCTGTATGAGATTTGGCAGTTTGAAAGCTTGAAGCTTGTATCAGTATGTCGTCTAAGTACGGAGCTACTGAAATTCCTCGCGGTCTTAGTACCGCCAGAAGAGTGCCCAGAACCTTTGTGAAGATTCTTGGAGCCGTAGCCAGTCCGAATGGAAGAGCTACAAACTGGTAATGCCTGTCTAAAAAGGCAAACCTTAGATACCGGTAATGACTTCTGTGAATCGGTATGTGAAGGTAAGCATCCTTTAAATCCACTGTGGTCAAGTACTGACCCTCTTGGATCATGGGCAAAATTGTTCGAATAGTTTCCATCTTGAACGATGGAACTCTTAGGAATTAGTTTAGGATCTTTAAATCCAAGATTGGCCTGAAGGTTCCCTCTTTTTTGGGAACTACAAACAGATTTGAGTAAAACCCTTGTCCTTGTTCCAACCGCGGAACTGGATGGATCACTCCCATTAACAAAAGATCTTGTACGCAGCGTAGAAACGCTTCCTTCTTTGTTAGGTTTGTTGACAACCTTGACAGATGAAATCTCCCTCTTGGGGGAGAGGATTTGAAGTCCAGAAGGTATCCCTGAGATATGATCTCTAACGCCCAGGGATCCTGAACATCTCTTGCCCAAGCCTGGGCGAAGAGGGAAAGTCTGCCCCCCACTAGATCCGGTCCCGGATCGGGGGCCCTCAATTCATGCTGTCTTAGGGGCAGCAGCAGGTTTTCTGGCCTGTTTGCCCCTGTTCCAGGACTGGTTAGGTTTCCAGCCTTGTCTGTAGCGAGCAACAGCTCCTTCCTGTTTTGGTGCAGAGGAAGTTGATGCTGCTCCTGCTTTGAAATTACGAAAGGAACGAAAATTGGACTGTCTAGCCTTGGCTTTGGCCTTGTCCTGAGGCAGGGCATGACCTTTACCTCCTGTAATGTTATCAATAATCTCTTTCAAGCCGGGCCCGAATAAGGTCTGCCCTTTGAAAGGAATATTAAGCAATTTAGATTTAGACGTAACATCAGCTGACCAGGATTTTAGCCACAGAGCTCTGCGTGCCTGAATGGCGAATCCTGAATTTTTAGCCGCAAGTTTAGTTAAATGTACTACGGCATCTGAAATAAATGAATTAGCTAACTTAAGGAATTTAAGTTTGTGTGTGATGTCATCTAGTGTGGATGATTGAAGTGTCTCTTCCAGAGACTCAAACCAAAATGCTGCTGCAGCCGTGACAGGCGCAATACATGCAAGAGGTTGCAATATAAACCCTTGTTGAACAAACATTTTCTTAAGGTAACCCTCTAATTTTTTATCCATTGGATCTGAAAAAGCACAGCTATCCTCCACTGGGATAGTGGTACGCTTAGCTAAAGTAGAAACTGCTCCCTCCACCTTAGGGACCATTTGCCATAAGTCCCGTGTGGCGGCGTCTATTGGAAACATTTTTCTGAATATAGGAGGGGGTGAGAAAGGCACACCGGGTCTATCCCACTCCTTATTAACAATGTCAGTAAGTCTCTTAGGTATAGGAAAAACGTCAGTACCGCAAAATATTTATCCAACCTACACATTTTTTCTGGGATTGCAACTGTGTTACAATCATTCAGAGCCGCTAATACCTCCCCTAGTAACACACGGAGGTTCTCAAGCTTAAATTTAAAATTTGAAATGTCTGAGTCCAGTTTATTTGGATCAGAACCGTCACCCACAGAATGAAGCTCTCCGTCTTCACGTTCTGCAAACTGTGACGCAGTATCAGACATGGCCCTTGCATTATCAGCGCACTCTGTTCTCATCCCAGAGTGATCACGTTTACCTCTTAGTTCTGGTAGTTTAGCCAAAACTTCAGTCATAACAGTAGCCATATCTTGTAATGTGATTTGTAATGGCCGCCCAGATGCACTCGGCGCTACAATATCACGCACCTCCTGAGCGGGAGATGCAGGTACTGACACGTGAGGCGAGTTAGTCGGCATAACTCTCCCCTCGTTGTTTGGTGAAATATGTTCAATTTGTACAGATTGACTATTTTTTAAAGTAGCATCAATACATTTAGTACATAAATTTCTATTGGGCTCCACTTTGGCATTAACACATATAGCACAGAGATATTCCTCTGAATCAGACATGTTTAACACACTAGCAAATAAACAGCAACTTGGAAATACTTTTCAAAGTAATTTACAAATAATATGAAAACGAACTGTGCCTTTAAGAAGCACAGAAAATATTATAACAGATAAAATAATTAAGTTATAGCATCAATCTTTGTCAGAATATACAGTTTTAGCAAAGGATTGTTCCCCTCAGCAAATGATAACTAACCCAGGCAGCAGAAAAAAAATACACAAATAAACGTTTTTTATATCACAGTCAATACAATCAGCACAGCTCTGCTGTAAAGATTACTTCCCTCAAAAAAGACTCTTGAGATCCCTGAACTCTGTAGAGATGAACCGGATCATGCAGGAAGAAAATGAACCTCTGACTGAGTTTTTCTGATGCATAGTAAAAGCGCCAAAAATGGCCCCTCCCCCACACACATAACAGTGAGAGGGATCAGTGAACTGCTCTAATTTAAATCAAAACTATTGCCAAGTGGAAAAAAAGTGCCCAAAACATTTTTTCACTCAGTACCTCAGAGAAAAAAACGTTTTTACATGCCAGCAAAAAAACGTTTTACCTCAATAATTAATTGTCATTTAAAACCTATTGCAAGTCCCTGCAAAATAGGTTAAGTCTATGTATACAGTTTAAAAGCCAGAGAAGTACCATTTCCCAGAAAACTGAAGTGTAAAATATACATACATGACAGCCTGATATCAGCTACATCTACTGCATTCAAGGCTGAGTTTACATTATAACGGTATGGCAGGATTTTCTCATCAATTCCATGTCAGAAAATAATAAACTGCTACATACCTCTTTGCAGATTAATCTGCCTGCTGTCCCCTGATCTGAAGTTTACCTCTCCTCAGATGGCCGAGAAACAGCAATATGATCTTAACGGCTAAAATCATAGAAAAACTCAGGTAGATTCTTCTTCAAATTCTACCAGAGAAGGAATAACACACTCCGGTGCTATTATAAAATAACAAACTTTTGATTGAAGATATAAAAACTAAATATATCACCATAGTCCTCTCACACATCCTATCTAGTCGTTGGGTGCAAGAGAATGACTGGAGGTGACGTAGAGGGGAGGAGCTATATAGCAACTCTGCTGGGTGAATCCTCTTGCACTTCCTGTAGGGGAGCAGTTAATATCCCACAAGTAATGATGACCCGTGGACTGATCACACTTAACAGAAGAAAAATAGTGTCAGATTAATAACTCACAATGTGAAAAAATACAATGTGTAAAAATAGATAACACACAATATGTGAAAATAAAAATAAAAAACAAAAATAAAAAACAATTGGATCAATACCGGTATGTCCAAAGGATGTGAAAAAATACCAAAAATCCAGTGCAAAAAAGTGTTAATAGTGATAATGTTTTCACAAACCAAGAAAAAAGAAAAAAGAAAGAAAAACAATGAGACCAATAGTCGATATATAAACAGATGTTACAAAAATGAATATAGCGATATATTAACCAGATGAGACTAGCTAACCCTATGTTACTACTGTTACAGTGGGGCTGAATTGCCCAGTGAATATAAAACAATGTAAAATATTATTAAGAACAAGAGATATTGTATAAAAAAGAAATAGATATACAACACAAACACTAGGGAGCGCTGAAACCAGCTTAAGAGTAAAATTAGATACCTAACCTGATACTAATAAAATAAGCAATTCAATATTGAAGAAAAAAGTTGGTGAATATAATATGATACATGTAAATATAAGTATAAAATTATGTATAAAATTGTCAATATATATAGAAGATGCCAGCAACAAATACTAAAATCACATAACTATATGTAAAAAAACTTTATTACAATATAGGTCGACCTATTTAAAACATTCAATCCTAAATCACAAAAAATAAAATTAAAAAAGAAAAACACAAAATAAAAACTCCTGTAGCCTAGAGTTCATATAGAAAAAACAACAAGTTCCAGGGTGAATGAATTCTCCAGCTTGTCACTATGGGGACCCACGCTCAAAGCTGTGCTGATCTGTGTGTGGTTGTAAGAGGAGCGTTCCCAGGACAAAGATGCAGTCGCAGCCGATGGCGGTTTTTCCCTACGAACAAGGAATCCTCTTAGTATATGTCACACAGTATATGACAAGGGAAGTTACATCCGTACTCACATAATAATTAGCAGCAACCGGCCTCCAAACTTGAGCTCTATTTTAAACTGACTCCTACACCTTTGGAGTATTTATTTGTTTGTTTAGAAACCTTGTGGCTGAATAACCCTTGTAGGTGTTTTTTTGCAGTATTGGCCGTTGCAAACAGGCCTTGGGAGCTATAATGCTTATCCTGTAAAAGTAAACTGCCAAATATTCACCGGGTTTCTAGCCTAGCATATCTTGCTGTCAAGCATTTCTGATTCCAGTGGCTATTCGTTACTTCTGGAGAGTGTGTCCACGGATCGTTGGTCCAAGTTTGGAGGCCGGTTGCTGCTAATTATTATGTGAGTACGGATGTAACTTCCCTTCTCATATACTGTGTGACATATACTAAGAGGATTCCTTGTTCGTAGGGAAAAACCGCCATCTGCTGCGACTGCCTCTTTGTCCTGGGAACGCTCCTCTTACAACCACACACAGATCAGCACAGCTTTGAGCGTGGGTTCCCATAGTGACAAGCTGGAGAATTCATTCACCCTGGAACTTGTTGTTTTTTCTATATGAACTCTAGGCTACAGGAGTTTTTATTTTGTGTTTTTCTTTTTTAATTTTATTTATTGTGATTTATGATTGAATGTTTTAAATAGGTCGACCTATATTGTAATAACGTTTTTTACATATAGTTATGTGATTTTAGTATTTGTTGCTGGCATCTTCTATATATATTGACAATTTTATACATAATTTTCTACTTATATTTACATGTATCATATTATATTCACCAACTTTTTTCTTCAATATTGAATTGCTTATTTTATTAGTATCAGGTTAGGTATCTAATTTTACTCTTAAGCTGGTTTCAGCACTCCCTAGTGTTTGTGTTGTATATCTATCTGTTTTGTAGGTTACTGAGGGTTACCTATTTTTCTAGTTGGAGTCTGTAGTAATAACCTTTTTTGGCGCTGGTCACTTAATTCTTCTTATAAAAAAGAAATAGACAACCTTATAATTATAAAACAAGTAAAAATCACAGTCTTTGATTGGATTGTTCAAACCCAATTTGATAAGTCCTTATAAATATCCCGTTGAAACAAAAAAATCCAGTTAAAACAAAAATCCTAGGGGATATGTCCTGATCCAGTATCCTAGTCAGATTGAAGACATGGACGGTTAAAGATTCTTCTTTAAGGAGAGAGTATTCCTGCTTATGCAGAGCTGCAGCGTCTTTCAGCTGATGTCTGTAGGAGAAGCAAGGCAAAGGTGAGCTGTAGCGTGTGTGAGCTGGCGTCCGAAGTGGAGTTGAACTGCAGAGACTTACGGTAACGTGTAAACACACAGGGAAATAGTTGAGTCATAGAGGAGATCCGGATGAATAGAAGGCTGTGTCCAAGATCGCCTGTGAGCAGAGCAGGAAGGAGACCGGATGGTCTGGTGAGGTAATCCAGTTGTAGATACGGCAAAACTTGAAAAAATAAAATCAACAGAGTAGCACACCGTGCTCAGATTACATTTTCATTCTTCCACAGACTGCAGCAGTGATTAACACAGTAAGAGCACCATCTATTGACTGAAGCAGACAATTAGTAAATTAATGGTATGCCATAGCACAGAAACCTGTATTATACCTTAGCCTTTGGCGCTCCTATATATCCACTACTCTAAGGGCAGAATAGACCTTATCATCTTCAACGATGGGACCGACAGAAACTTGTTTAAGCACTTTAGGTCTAGAATCGGGCGAAACGTGCCCTCCTTCTTTGGGACCACGAAAAGGTTTGAATAGTACCCTAGACCTCTTTCTGATAGAGGTACCGGTACAAATACTCCTAGAGAGGAGAGATTCCTCACGCACTCTAGAAAGGCATGTCATTTCTCTGGTCTTGATGATAGATTTGACAAGAGGAATCTGCCCCTGGGAGGGTGAGTTTTGAAACCTATCCTGTAACCCTGTGCAATAACCTCCAAAACCCAAGGATCCTGCACATCTCTCATCCAAGCCTCTGCGAAAATAGATAGTCTGTCCCCTACGAGATCCAGAGATGGATCGGGGGCCGCCCCTTCATGCCGATTTTGTCTCGGCGGGCTTCTTGCTCTGCTTGGTTTTGTTCCAAGACTGAGATGGTTTCCAAGATCCCTTGGACTGCTTGGGCTTCGTGGCAGGCTGCTGTTGTTGGGACTTATCCGAACGAAAGGGACGAAAATTAGGACCCTTAGGTTTATTCTTCTTATCCTGCAGTAGAAAGGCACCCTTGCCCCCCATGACCGTGGATATGATAGAGTCCAGGTCTGGACCGAAAAGAAACTCCCATAAATGGAAAGGAAAGTAATCTAGATTTGGACGTCATGTCAGCAGACCACGACTTCAACCACAGGGCCCTCCGAGCCAGAACAGAAAAGCCTGATGTCTTGGCATTCAAGTGAATAATCTTCATATTTGCATCACAGATAAACGAATTAACTACCCTCAGAGTCTTAATTCTTTCCTGTATCTCATAGAGGGGAGCCTCCAACTTGATCATCTCTGCCAGAGAGTCACACCAATAGGTAGTGGCTCCCGCCACCTTAGAGACCGCCGCTGCAGGCTGAAATACGAACCCTGTGAGCTGAAACATCTTTCTTAACTTTCCTTAAATGACGAACTATCCTCGAGTTTGATAGTGGTGCGCTTAGCGAGTGTGGAGATAGCTCCATCCACTTTAGGGACAGATCCCCACAATTCTAGCTGAGAATCAGGAACAATTTCTTAAACGAAGAAGAAGGGGAAAAAGAGGAACCAAGTCTCTCACATTAATTTTTATAATATTCGCCATCTTTACGGGAGCCGGGAAAGTCTGGGGCACCACCCGGTCCTCATAAACTTTATAAAGCTTAGGAATAGAAGGTTCCTCCGGTAACTTCGGTTCCGGAACCTCTAGAGTAGCCAACACCTCTTTTAATAAAAAGCGTATGTGCTCCATCCTGAACCTAAAGTCTGGTTCCTCCGCAGCCGGACGTTTAGAGGCCGCAGATTCCGACCCAGAGAGAAAGTCCTTTGAAGTATCAGAGTCCTCTGCATCAGCGGATAATCTATACTCAGATACATCCAATGGAGTAGATGACCCCTGGGAAGGATAGCAATGTTTAACCTTTCGCAGACAGCCATTTGCAAGTGATCAGCAAAACCTGGCGGCCACAGGGCCCCTTCCGCAGGAGGATTAGTAGTGCACTTGGGAGCTGCATGTGTAATGGGAGATGATTGTAGGGAAAGCACCTCGCGGGACAGAGACCCCTCAGAAGTGGATGGCTCAGTGGTACTAAACGACTTGTTCTTTTTAGATATCACTATTTTATCAAGGCATGTGGAACATAGTTGAGCAGGCGGATATACCGTAGCCTCATCACAATAAACACAGGCGCCTCCTTTATACCTCAATGGCCAGGGCACTCACCACCTCCTATGACCCAGGTCCACAGAGAAACCGCTTTTGTCTCCTGCAACCGATGGTCAGGAAAATGAAGAGAATGAGGCCACACCCGGTCACATGGAGTGCCATGCAGGACCGCCTATGCAGCCGAGAAAAAACTTGCCAAACTAAACAGTAATCAAAATGAAGGAAGAACCTGACTGTTCACACATTGCCAGAGCCACATCTCACACATGTTGCGGCAAAAAACACAATAAAGCAATCATGTATAAATCCCCCACTGTTAATAATCACCTTCCAGAGATATTAACCCTTGATTCTATACAGATAAAAGGAGTCACACTGTGACCCTGTCTTCTTGCATTTTCATTACAGGTATAATTACCTTCTTAGCAGAATATATGCCGTAGACCAGGAACACGGCCTCTCAAGTTTGACAGTGTTGTAGCATCGCTCCTGACATGGACTTGAGTGATAGAAAGCAGCCAGTGAAACTCGTCAACACTGATTGCATAAGGAGCTGTTAATATGAGTCTGGATGGTTTCACAGAAAGACTCTCCCTGCATCTCCAGACCCTAACATTCATCAATGCTTTTATTGAGAGGCTGACAAGCCTACTTAAAACTCCAGTCCCATTCCGAAGGGTACTACTCTCCATAAGAGACTACTCTGAATCTTACGACACTTCTCTGCCATCCTACTGTGATGAAAGGCAAAGAATGACTGGGGGATGAGGGGAGTTGGGGAGGTATTTGGCTCTCCTCGTATTAAAGATGGAAATGACAGTTTTAAATTACTAATGTTCCCTTAAAACCTCAATAAGAGCACTCAATTTCAAAAAGGTTAAAATGTTCCAATATGAAAAACATTCACTCTGACTTCATACCCCAAGATATTCTGTAATCAGAAGCTTCTCTCCAGTCAGTTCTCCATTATGAGGTTGTATAGCTTCATCCTTGTCTAGATCAGCTTCCATGACATCTTGTTCCTCCTAAATACAATAAGAGACAGAGAAAGAGTAGAGTGACTAGCTGTTCTCATATAGGCTCACACTGTGGGACACTATTACACAGGGTTAGGTGACATGTGTGGGGTGTTATCCTATCAAATTAAATGTTTTCATTCTATGTGTGTTACATTTTCATTTGTTCTGGAGTGTACATTTAGTTTAGTCCAACAGCTTGACAACTCATATCTCAAAAGACAATGTAATTTTGTAAATGTGTGAACAACCAAGCAGCTTACATAAAAAATAATATTAAAGCATGAAATCAAATAACAGTGAGAAGTTGTTCTTACTACATAAAACGCTCACAGTTTTTTTTTTAAATTGAATGAATAAGTGCCCGTTTCTTTAAAAATAATTGAAGCATTTTTTAAAAAAAATACTTACCTTTTTCTTTAGGAAAATAAGACTGGCGATCCTCCGCCCACTTCTCATGCTGTATTAAGCATATTGATGACAAAACCGTCTTTCTCCAATCGTTGTGTGGCCTCACGAGCTGGACGCCTCTAAGTACAGAGGAGCTGCGGGCGGAGGATCACTGGTCTGTTTTCCTAAAAAAAAAACATAATTTATGTAAGAACTTACCTGAAAAATTAATTTCTTTCATATTGGCAAGAGTCCATGAGCTAGTGACGTATGGGATATACATTCCTACCAGGAGGGGGCAAAGTTTCCCAAACCTCAAAATACCTATAAATACACCTCCCACCACACCCACAACTCAGTTTAACAAATAGCCAAGTAGTAAGGTGATCATAAAAGGAGTAAAAAAGCATACAAAAAGAGGAACCGGAAAACTTTTTTTATACAAAAAAAAAATAACCACCATAAAAAGGGTGGGCCTCATGGACTCTTGCCAATATGAAAGAAATTAATTTATCAGGTAAGTTCTTACATAAATTAGGTTTTCTTTCATGTAATTAGCAAGAGTCCATGAGCTAGTGATGTATGGGATAGAAATACCCAAGATGTGGAAGACCACAGAAGATTCACTAGAGAGGGAGGGGATAAAATAACAACAGCTACTTCCACTGAGAAATTAAATCCACACAATAATAAAGTTTTTCTCGAAAAAAAAAAAACTTAAATCAAAAGCAGTAGAATCCAACTGAAAACATAATTTATGTAAGAACTTACCTGATAAATTCATTTCTTTCATATTAACAAGAGTCCATGAGCTAGTGACGTATGGGATATACATTCCTACCAGGAGGGGCAAAGTTTCCCAAACCTTAAAATGCCTATAAATACACCCCTCACCACACCCACAAATTAGTTTAACGAATAGCCAAGAAGTGGGGTGATAAGAAAAAAGTGCGAAGCATATAAAATAAGGAATTGGAATAATTGTGCTTTATACAAAAAAATCATAACCACCACAAAAAAGGGTGGGCCTCATGGACTCTTGTTAATATGAAAGAAATGAATTTATCAGGTAAGTTCTTACATAAATTATGTTTTCTTTCATGTAATTAACAAGAGTCCATGAGCTAGTGACGTATGGGATAATGAATACCCAAGATGTGGATCTTTCCACACAAGAGTCACTAGAGAGGGAGGGATAAAATAAAGACAGCCAATTCCTGCTGAAAATAATCCACACCCAAAATAAAGTTTAATGAAAAACATAAGCAGAAGATTCAAACCGAAACCACTGCCTGAAGTACCTTTCTACCAAAAACTGCTTCAGAAGAAGAGAATACATCAAAATGGTAGAATTTAGTAAAAGTATGCAAAGAGGACCAAGTCGCTGCTTTGCAAATCTGATCAACTGAAGCTTCATTCCTAAACGCCCAGGAAGTAGAAACTGACCTAGTAGAATGAGCTGTAATCCTCTGAGGCGGAGTCTTACCCGATTTAACATAGGCAAGATGAATTAAAGATTTCAACCAGGATGCCAAAGAAATGGCAGAAGCTTTCTGGCCTTTTCTAGAACCAGAAAAGATGACAAATAGACTAGAAGTCTTTCGGAAAGATTTAGTAGCTTCAACATAATATTTCAAAGCTCTAACAACATCCAAAGAATGTAACGATTTCTCCTTAGAATTCTTAGGATTAGGACATAATGAAGGAACCACGATTTCTCTACTAATGTTGTTGGAATTCACAACCTTAGGTAAAAATTGAAAAGAAGTTCGCAACACCGCCTTATCCTGATGAAAAATCAGAAAAGGAGACTCACAAGAAAGAGCAGATAATTCAGAAACTCTTCTGGCAGAAGAGATGGCCAAAAGGAACAAAACTTTCCAAGAAAGCAATTTAATGTCCAATGAATGCATAGGTTCAAACGGAGGAGCTTGAGGAGCTCCCAGAACCAAATTCAAGCTCCATGGAGGAGAAATTGACTTAATGACAGGTTTTATACGAACCAAAGCTTGTACAAAACAATGAATATCAGGAAGAATAGCAATCTTTCTGTGAAAAAGAACAGAAAGAGCAGAGATTTGTCCTTTCAAGGAACTTGCGGACAAACCCTTATCTAAACCATCCTGAAGAAATTGTAATATTCTCGGAATTCTAAAAGAATACCAAGAAAAATGATGAGTAAGACACCAAGAAATATAAGTCTTCCAGACTCTATAATATATCTCTCTAGATACAGATTTACGAGCCTGTAACATAGTATCAATCACAGAGTCAGAGAAACCTCTTTGACTAAGAATCAAGCGTTCAATCTCCATACCTTTAAATTTAAGGATTTCAGATCCGGATGGAAAAAAGGACCTTGCGACAGAAGGTCTGGTCTTAACGGAAGAGTCCATGGTTGGCAAGATGCCATCCGGACAAGATCCGCATACCAAAACCTGTGAGGCCATGCCGGAGCTATTAGCAGAACAAACGAGCATTCCCTCAGAATCTTGGAGATTACTCTTGGAAGAAGAACTAGAGGCGGAAAGATATAGGCAGGATGATACTTCCAAGGAAGTGATAATGCATCCACTGCCTCCGCCTGAGGATCCCGGGATCTGGACAGATACCTGGGAAGTTTCTTGTTTAGATGAGAGGCCATCAGATCTATCTCTGGAAGCCCCCACATTTGAACAATCTGAAGAAATACCTCTGGGTGAAGAGACCATTCGCCCGGATGCAACGTTTGGCGACTGAGATAATCCGCTTCCCAATTGTCTACACCTGGGATATGAACCGCAGAGATTAGACAGGAGCTGGATTCCGCCCAAACCAAAATTCGAGATACTTCTTTCATAGCCAGAGGACTGTGAGTCCCTCCTTGATGATTGATGTATGCCACAGTTGTGACATTGTCTGTCTGAAAACAAATGAACGATTCTCTCTTCAGAAGAGGCCAAAACTGAAGAGCTCTGAAAATTGCACGGAGTTCCAAAATATTGATCGGTAATCTCACCTCCTGAGATTCCCAAACTCCCTGTGCCGTCAGAGATCCCCACACAGCTCCCCAACCTGTGAGACTTGCATCTGTTGAAATTACAGTCCAGGTCGGAAGAACAAAAGAAGCCCCCTGAATTAAACGATGGTGATCTGTCCACCACGTTAGAGAGTGTCGAACAATCGGTTTTAAAGATATTAATTGAGATATCTTCGTGTAATCCCTGCACCATTGGTTCAGCATACAGAGCTGAAGAGGTCGCATGTGAAAACGAGCAAAGGGGATCGCGTCCGATGCAGCAGTCATAAGACCTAGAATTTCCATGCATAAGGCTACCGAAGGGAATGATTGTGACTGAAGGTTTCGACAAGCTGTAATCAATTTTAGACGTCTCTTGTCTGTTAAAGACAGAGTCATGGACACTGAATCTATCTGGAAACCCAGAAAGGTTACCCTTGTTTGAGGAATCAAAGAACTTTTTGGTAAATTGATCCTCCAACCATGATCTTGAAGAAACAACACAAGTCGATTCGTATGAGACTCTGCTAAATGTAAAGACTGAGCAAGTACCAAGATATCGTCCAAATAAGGAAATACCACAATACCCTGTTCTCTGATTACAGACAGAAGGGCACCGAGAATCTTTGTGAAAATTCTTGGAGCTGTAGCAAGGCCAAACGGTAGAGCCACAAATTGGTAATGCTTGTCTAGAAAAGAGAATCTCAGGAACTGAAAATGATCTGGATGAATCGGAATATGCAGATATGCATCCTGTAAATCTATTGTGGACATATAATTCCCTTTCTGAACAAAAGGCAATATAGACCTTACAGTTACCATCTTGAACGTTGGTATCCTTACATAACGATTCAATAATTTTAGATCCAGAATTGGTCTGAAGGAATTCTCCTTCTTTGGTACAATGAAGAGATTTGAATAAAACCCCATCCCCTGTTCCGGAACTGGAACTGGCATAATTACTCCAGCCAACTCTAGATCTGAAACACAATTCAGAAATGCTTGAGCTTTCACTGGATTTACTGGGACACGGGAAAGAAAAAATCTCTTTGCAGGAGGTCTCATCTTGAAACCAATTCTGTACCCTTCTGAAACAATGCTCTGAATCCAAAGATTGTGAACAGAATTGATCCAAATTTCTTTGAAAAAACGTAACCTGCCCCCTACCAGCTGAACTGGAATGAGGGCCGTACCTTCATGTGAACTTAGAAGCAGGCTTTGCCTTTCTAGCAGGCTTGGATTTATTCCAGACTGGAGATGGTTTCCAAACTGAAACTGCTCCTGAGGACGAAGGATCAGGCTTTTGTTCTTTGTTGAAACGAAAGGAACGAAAACGATTGTTAGCCCTGTTTTTACCTTTAGATTTTTTATCCTGTGGTAAAAAAGTTCCTTTCCCACCAGTAACAGTTGAAATAATAGAATCCAACTGAGAACCAAATAATTTGTTTCCCTGGAAAGAATGGAAAGTAGAGTTGATTTAGAAGCCATATCAGCATTCCAAGTTTTAAGCCATAAAGCTCTTCTGGCTAAGATAGCTAGAGACATAAACCTAACATCAACTCTAATAATATCAAAAATGGCATCACAGATAAAATTATTAGCATGCTGAAGAATAATAATAATATCATGAGAATCACGATTTGCTACTTGTTGCGCTAGGGTTTCCAACCAAAAAGTTGAAGCTGCAGCAACATCAGCCAATGATATAGCAGGTCTAAGAAGATTACCTGAACACAGATAAGCTTTTCTTAGAAAGGATTCAATTTTTCTATCTAAAGGATCCTTAAACGAGGTACCATCTGACGTAGGAATGGTAGTACGTTTAGCAAGGGTAGAAATAGCCCCATCAACTTTAGGGATTTTGTCCCAAAATTCTAACCTGTCAGGCGGAACAGGATATAATTGCTTAAAACGTTTAGAAGGAGTAAATGAATTACCCAATTTATCCCATTCTTTGGAAATCACTGCAGAAATAGCATTAGGAACAGGAAAAACTTCTGGAATAACCGCAGGAGCTTTAAAAACCTTATCCAAACGTATAGAATTAGTATCAAGAGGACTAGAATCCTCTATTTCTAAAGCAATTAGTACTTCTTTAAGTAAAGAGCGAATAAATTCCATCTTAAATAAATATGAAGATTTATCAGCATCAATCTCTGAGATAGAATCCTCTGAACCAGAAGAGTCCAAAGAATCAGAATGATGGTGTTCATTTAAAAATTCATCTGTAGAGAGAGAAGATTTAAAAGACATTTTACGTTTACTAGAAGGAGAAATAACAGACAAAGCCTTCTTTATGGATTCAGAAACAAAATCTCTTATGTTATCAGGAACATTCTGCACCTTAGATGTTGAGGGAACTGCAACAGGCAATGGTACATTACTAAAGGAAATATTATCTGCTTTAACAAGTTTGTCATGACAATTATTACAAACAACAGCTGGAGGAATAGCTACCAAAAATTTACAGCAGATACACTTAGCTTTGGTAGATCCAGCAGGCAGTGATTTTCCTGTAGTATCTTCTGGCTCAGATGCAACGTGAGACATCTTGCAATATGTAAGAGAAAAAACAACATATAAAGCAAAATAGATCAAATTCCTTATAAGACAGTTTCAGGAATGGGAAAGAATGCCAAATATCAAGCTTCTAGCAACCAGAAGCAAATGAAAAATGAGACTGAAATAATGTGGAGACAAAAGCGACGCCCATATTTTTTAGCGCCAAATATGACGCCCACATTATTTGGCGCCTAAATGCTTTTGGCGCCAAAAATGACGCCACATCCGGAACGCCGACATCTTTGGCGCAAAATAACGTCAAAAAATGACGTAACTTCCGGCGACACGTATGACGCCGGAAACGGAAAAGAATTTTTGCGCCAAAAAAGTCCGCGCCAAGAATGACGCAATAAAATGAAGCATTTTCAGCCCCCGCGAGCCTAACAGCCCACAGGGAAAAAAGTCAAATTTTTGAGGTAAGAAAAATATGATAATTCAATGCATAATCCCAAATATGAAACTGACTGTCTGAAAATAAGGAAAGTTGAACATTCTGAGTCAAGGCAAATAAATGTTTGAATACATATATTTAGAACTTTATAAATAAAGTGCCCAACCATAGCTTAGAGTGTCACAGAAAATAAGACTTACTTACCCCAGGACACTCATCTACATGTTTGTAGAAAGCCAAACCAGTACTGAAACGAGAATCAGTAGAGGTAATGGTAAATATAAGAGTATATCGTCGATCTGAAAAGGGAGGTAAGAGATGAATCTCTACGACCGATAACAGAGAACCTTATGAAATAGACCCCGTAGAAGGAGATCACTGCATTCAATAGGCAATACTCTCTTCACATCCCTCTGACATTCACTGCACGCTGAGAGGAAAACCGGGCTCCAACTTGCTGCGGAGCGCATATCAACGTAGAATCTAGCACAAACTTACTTCACCACCTCCCTTGGAGGCAAAGTTTGTAAAACTAATTTGTGGGTGTGGTGAGGGGTGTATTTATAGGCATTTTAAGGTTTGGGAAACTTTGCCCCTCCTGGTAGGAATGTATATCCCATACGTCACTAGCTCATGGACTCTTGTTAATTACATGAAAGAAACAGCTGCCTGAAGAACTTTTCTACCAAAGACTGCTTCAGAAGAAGCAAAATACATTAAGATGGTAAAAACAATAAAAGTATGCAAAGAAGACCAAATACTGCTTTGCAAATTTGATCATCTGAAGCTTCATTCTGAAAAAGCCCAAGAAATGGCGACTGAACTTAGCAGAATGAGCTGAAAATCTCTGAGGCGGAACCTGCCCTGCCTCCAAATAAAAGGATTAGTATATTGCCAGTACCCATGTATCCAGTGCCAACATAAGAATAATAATTATTCACTAAAATCAAAGAGTACATAAATATACTTTAATAGACGGGTATGACCATATCCTATAAAACCATTTCATATAAAATTGTGTCATTTAAAATTCATCTGACATATATTCAACATACAAATAAAAATAAATCTGGACGTCCAGTGTGCTCTATAGAGACAATAATCTAAGTATATTTAAATATATTTAAAAAAGGAATAATAATGTACCTTGAAAAAACACCTCTCTCTACGTCTAGAGTGAGAGTTTTTAAAGTTTCTAACAGGAAGGGAATGGATCTGCTCTCATAAAGGAAAGATCAAGCATTATGGGGATAATGCCGTCTCGGTAGTGTTATCAGCTGTTCTCCGATGTCCGATTGAGCCTGGGTTATCTCCTTGTTTACAAAGTTCTGGGCCCAGGTGGTGTCTTTGCTCCTGTCTTGGCGATAGTTTCTTCGGCGTGGAAGGAGCTCCGCTTTTTCAAGATTCTTGAAAAAGCCCCAGGTTAGGGGTTAAACGTGTTGAATGGAATTGCATTTTTTGATCTGAATCCAACTTTTTTCTTTGCACTTTAAGCCACGTATAACGGGCTGAACTGCACAATACATCTCCTAACTCCAGACCGTTATATCTACCAACTGGACACCGTAAAAAAATAATTTTTTCCTGGACGCAACTAATGTGTCCCCCACTTTGAGGTTCAAGGATATCCAGGATTAACCACACTTCAGTTAGACACAGTGTCACTTGGTGAGAATTCACTTAGAAAAATTGCTACACTTTACAAAGAGTGACGTTGCGACATACGTCACTTCCGGAAATCACGCGGACCATCTGGAAGTGAAGCGGAGCTCTTTCCACGCTGAAGAAACTATCGCCAAGACAGGAGCAAAGACACCACCTGGGCCCAGAACTTTGCAAACAAGGAGATAACCCAGGTTCAATCGGACATCAGAGAATAGCTGATAACACTTACTACCGAGACGGCATTATCCCCATAACGCTTGATCTTTCCTTTATGAGAGCGGATCTATTCCCTTCCTGTTAGAAACTTTAAAAACTCTCACTCTAGACAAAGAGAGAGGTGTTTTTTCAAGGTACATTATAATTCCTTTTTTAAATATATTTAAATATACTTAGATTATTGTCTCTATAGAGCACACTGGATGTCCATATTTATTTTTATTTGTATGTTGAATATATGTCAGATGAATTTTAAATGACACAATTATCAATGAAATGGTTTTATAGGATATGGTCATACCCGTCTATTAAAGTATATTTATGTACTCTTTGATTTTAGTGAATAATTATTATTCTTATGTTGGCACTGGATAAATATATTATAATATTTAGGTACTGGCAATATACTAATCCTTTTACTACTGCAACCTGCTTCACAACGAGCTAGTCCTTAGTATTTAGGAGATATATAGAATTACCAGAGTGCCTGCTTACTAAACCAAAACACTTTTCACATTATTAGTCTTAATCATTAAGGTTAACCACTTACTTTGTTAATACCTTGATATAATTTTATTATCAATATCTCCATATATCTACTATTCCCTAGGCTTTGAGCGCCAGTACAACCCCCCGCTCTTTTTTGTCTCATTTCTGTGTCTGAGGGTCATTGTATGAGGGATCCTTCTGTACTAGGCTATTAGGGAATGCATAGCGCCAACTACTCCTTCCTTTCTAACCCTGCCTCCAAATAAGCCTTGAAAAACAAAAGCTTTAACGAGGATGCCAAAAAAATGGCAGAGGCTTTCTAACCTTTTCTGAAACAAGAAAAACAACAAATAGACTAGAAGTCTTCTGAAATCCTAATAACCTCGATATAGAATTACAAAGCTTTTACCACATCCAAGGGATGTAAAGAACTCTCAAAGAATTATTTAGGATTAGAATACAAAGAAGGAACAACAATTTCTCTACTAATGTTGTTCAAATTCACAACCTTAGGAAAGAAAGAAGTCCACAAAACAACTTATCTAGATGAAAAAATCAGATAAGGAGAGCAAGAAAAGAGAGCTGATAAATCAGACACTCATCTAGCAGAAGAGATAGCCAAAAGAAACAACACTTTCCAAGAAAGTAGATAATCTTCAAAGAAAATATAGGCTCAAAAGAAAGAGCTTGCAAAATCCTTGAACCAAATTAAGACTCCAAAAAGGAGAATTAATAAATGAACAGGCTTGATACAAACCAAAAGCCTGAACAAAACAGTGAATATCAGGAAGTTTAAACAATCTTTCTAGGAAATAAAACAGAAAGAACAGATTCTTGTCCCTTCAAAACATTTGCAGACAAACTTATCCAAACCATCCTGAAGAAACTGAAAAATCCTAGGAATTCTAAAAGAATGCCAAGAGAATTTATGAGAACACCATAAAATATAGGTTTTCCAAACCTGATAATACATGTTCCTTGAAACAGACTTATAAGCCTGCAACATAGTGATAAAAACTGAGTCAGAGAAACCTCTATGACTAAACACAAATCAATTTCCATACCTTCAAATTAGTAATTTGAGATCCCAATGGAAAAAAAGGCCCCTGAAACAAGAGGGCTGGCAAAAGAAAAAGCGGCCAAGGATGGCAACTGGACATCCGGACAAGATCCACATACCAAACCTGTGAGGCCATGCTGATGCTATCAGAAACACATGAAACTGTTCCAATATGACCTTGAAGATCACCATTGGAAGAAGAAAAAACAGTGGCGGAAATATGTAGCCAGGTTGCAAAGCCAAGACATTGCTAATACATCCACCATTTCCGTCTGAGGATCCCTGGACCTGAAAAGGTACCTGGGAAATTAAGAAAACACATATGTATAGAGATACCACTCTCTCGGGTGTAAAGACCGACGGCTGAGATAACCCATCTCCCAAATGTCTAAACCTGAGATATAAATTGGAGAAATTAGACAGGAGATGAATTCCACCTAAGAATGTATTCAAGATACTTCTTAATTGCTAAGGAACTGCAAGTCCCTATTTGATGACTGACGTATGCCACAGTTGTGATATTGTCTGCCTGAAAGCAAAAAATGAAAAGTTCTCTCCTAAAAGAGGCCAAACCTGAAAGAGCTCTGAAAATAGTACGGAGTTCTAAAATATCGATTGGAAACCTTGCCTCTTGAAGTTTCCAAATCCCTTGTGCTGTCAGAGACCCTCAGACAGCTCCCCAACCTGTAAGACTTGCATCCATTAAGAATACAATCCAGGAAGGACAAACAAAAGGGGGCCTCCTGAATAAAATGATGATAGTCTAATCACCAAATCAGAGAAAGTTGAGTGTTGGGATTTAAGAATACCAACTGTGATATCTGAAAACAATCCCTGCACCATTGAATCAGTATGAAAAGCAAAAGAGGTCTCAGATGAAAAACGAGCAAAGGGAACCACGTCCAAGCTGCAGTTATGAGACCTAAAACTTCCATGCACATAGCCACTAAAAGGAATGTTCTAGACTGTAAGTTAGACAGGCTAACGCCAAATACAATTGACTTTTGTCCAATAAAGACAAAGTCATAAACACAGAGTCCATCTAGAAACCCCAAAAGAGGTGACCCTTGTCTGAGGAATCACGAAACTCTTAGGTAAAATAAATCCACTAACCATGTCTTGAAGAAACAAAACTAGTTGATTCATGAGAGATTCTAATAAAAGAAAAGATTAAGCTAATATCAAGATACCATCCAAATAAGGAAACACCACAATACCCTACTGTCTTATTACAGAAAGAAAGGCACCCAGAATCTTTTGAAGATTCATAAAGCTGTCGCTAGACCAAATGGAAAAGCGACAAATTGGTAAAGCTTATCTAAAAAAGAGAATCTCAGAACCAAAAGTGGTCTGAATGAAATAAATATGAGGATAAACGTTCTGTAAAATTAGGTGGACATGAGATGACCTTGCTGAACAAAAGGCATAATAGTCCTTATAGTCATCAACTTGAAAGTTGAGACTCTTACAAAACAATATAAAGTCTTCAGATCCAAGATTGGACTGAATAAACCTTCCTTCTTTGGGACAAGGAATAGAATTGAATAGAAACCCAATCCCTGTTCCTGCTAAAGAACTGGTATAAACACTCTTGAAAAAAAATTCACAGAGTGTACTGAGAAAGAAAGAATCTTCCCATAGAAGGTCTCATTCTAAAAATCTATTCAGACCATAAGAATAAAAAACATAATTTATGTAAGAACTTACCTGATAAATTCATTTCTTTCATATTAGCAAGAGTCCATGAGCTAGTGACGTATGGGATATACATTCCTACCAGGAGGGGCAAAGTTTCCCAAACCTTAAAATGCCTATAAATACACCCCTCACCACACCCACAATTCAGTTTAACGAATAGCCAAGAAGTGGGGTGATAAGAAAAAAGTGCGAAAGCATATAAAATAAGGAATTGGAATAATTGTGCTTTATACAAAAAAATCATAACCACCACAAAAAAGGGCGGGCCTCATGGACTCTTGCTAATATGAAAGAAATGAATTTATCAGGTAAGTTCTTACATAAATTATGTTTTCTTTCATGTAATTAGCAAGAGTCCATGAGCTAGTGACGTATGGGATAATGACTACCCAAGATGTGGATCTTTCCACACAAGTCACTAGAGAGGGAGGGATAAAATAAAGACAGCCAATTCCTGCTGAAAATAATCCACACCCAAAATAAAGTTTAATGAAAAACATAAGCAGAAGATTCAAACTGAAACCACTGCCTGAAGAACTTTTCTACCAAAAACTGCTTCAGAAGAAGAAAATACATCAAAATGGTAGAATTTTAGAAAAAATATGCAAAGAGGACCAAGTTGCTGCTTTGCAAATCTGATCAATCGAAGCTTCATTCCTAAACGCCCAGGAAGTAGAAACTGACCTAGTAGAATGAACTGTAATCCTTAGAGGCGGAGTTTTACCCGACTCGACATAAGCATGATGAAATAAAGATTTCAACCAAGATGCCAAAGAAATGGCAGAAGCTTTCTGGCCTTTTCTAGAACCGGAAAAGATGACAAATAATACAAAGCTCTAACAGCATCCAAAGAATGCAATGATTTCTCCCTAGAATTCATAGGATTAGGACATAATAAAGGAACCACAATTTCTCTACTAAGGTTGTTAGAATTCACAACCTTAGGTAAAAAATTCAAAAGAAGTTTGCAGCACCGCCTCATCCTGATGAAAAATCAGAAAAGGAGACTCACAAGAAAGAGCAGATAATTCAGAGACTCTTCTGGCAGAAGAGATGGCCAAAAGAAACAAAACTTTCCAAGAAAGTAATATAACGACCAAAGAATGCATGGGTTCAAAAGGAGGAGCTTGAAAAGCCCCCAGAACCAAATTCAAACTCCAAGGAGGAGAAATTGACTTAATGACAGGTTTTATACGAACCAAAGCTTGTACAAAACAATGAAATATCAGGAAGATTAGCAATCCTTCTGTGAAAAAAGAACAGAAAGAGCAGAGATTTGTCCTTTCAAGGAACTTGCGGACAAACCTTTATCTAAACCATCCTGAAGAAACTGAAAAATTCTCGGTATTCAAAAAGAATGCCAAGAAAAAAAGATGAGAAAGACACTATGAAATATAAGTCTTCCAGACTCTATAATATATCTCACTAGATACAGATTTACGAGCCTGTCACATAGTATTAATCACAGAGTCAGAGAAACCTTCTTTGACCAAGAATCAAGCGTTCAAACTCCATACCTTAAAATTTAAGGATTTGAGATCCTGATGGAAAAAAGGACCTTGCGACAGAAAGTCTGGTCTTAACGGAAGAGTCCACAACTGGCAAGAGGCCATCCGGACAAGATCCGCATACCAAAACCTGTGAGGCCATGCTGGAGCTACCAGCAGGACAAACGAGCATTCCTTTAGAATCTTGGAGAATACTCTTGGAAGAAGAACTAGAGGCGGAAAGATATAGGCAGGATGATACTTCCAAGGAAGTGATAATGTATCCACTGCTTCCTCCCGAGGATCCCGGGATCTGGACAGATACCAGGGAAGTTTCTTGTTTAGATGAGAAGCCATCAGATCTATTTCTGGGAGTTCCCACATTTGAACAATCTGAAGAAATACCTCTGGGTGAAGAGACCATTCGCCCGGATGCAACGTTTGGCGACTGAGATAATCCGCTTCCCAATTGTCTATACCTGGGATATGAACCACAGAGATTAGACAGGAGCTGGATTCCGCCCAAACCAAAATTCGAGATACTTCTTTCATAGCCAGAGGACTGTGAGTCCCTCCTTGATGATTGATGTATGCCACAGCTGTGACATTGTCTATCTGAAAACAAATGAACAACTCTCTCTTCAGAAGAGGCCAAGACTGAAGAGCTCTGAAAATTGCACGGAGTTCAAAAATATTGATCGGTAATCTCACCTCCTGAGATTCCCAAACCCCTTGTGCCATCAGAGACCCCCACACAGCTCCCCAACCTGTAAGACTTGCATCTGTTGAGATTATAGTCCAGGTCGGAAGAACAAAAAAGCCCCCTGAACTAAACGATGGTGAACTGTCCACCATGTCAGAGAGTGTCGTATAATCGGTTTAAAGATATTAATTGAGATATCTTTGTGTAATCCCTGCACCACTGGTTCAGCATACAGAGCTGAAGAGGTCGCATGTGAAAACGAGCAAAGGAGATCGCATCCGATGCGGCAGTCCTAAGACCTAAAATTTCCATGCATAAGGCTACCAAAGGGAATGATTGTGACTGAAGGTTTTGACAAGCTGATATCAATGTTAAACTTCTCTTATCTGACAAGGACAGAGTCATAGACACTGAATCTATCTGGAAACCTAAAAAGGTTACCCTTGTCTGAGGAAACAATGAACTGATTGGTAAATTGATCCTCCAACCATGATCTTGAAGAAACAACACAAGTCGATTCGTATGAGATTCTGCGAAAATGTGAAGACTGAGCAAGTACCAAGATATCGTCCAAAAAAGGAAACCCTGTTCTCTGATTACAGACAGAAGGGCACCGAGAACCTTTGAAAAAAATTCTTGGAGCTGACGCTAGGCCAAACGGTAGAGCCACAAAACTGGTAATGCTTGTCTAAAAGAGAATCTCAGAAACTAAAAGTGATCTGGATGAATCGGAATATGCAGATATGCATCCTGTAAATCTATTGTAGACATATAATGCCCTTGCTAAACAAAAGGCAGGATAGTCCTACAGTTACCATCTTGAATGTTGGTATCCTTACATAACGATTCAATATAGATAGATCCGGAACTGGTCTGAAGGAATTGACCTTCTTTGGTACAATGAAGAGATAGAATAAAACCCCAGCCCCTGTTCCAGAACTGGAACTGGCATAATTACTCCAGCCAACTCTAGATCTGAAACACATTTCAGAAATGCTGAGCCTTTGCTGTGTTTACTGGGACACGGGAAAGAAAAAAAAATCTCTTTGCAGGAGGCCTTAACTTGAAGCCAATTCTGTACCTTTAAAGAAAACGTAAACTGCCCCATACCAGCTGAGCTGGAATGAGGGCCGCACCTTCATGGGTATTTAGGAGCTGGCTATAGGTTTCTATAAGGCTTGGATATATTCAAAACTGGAAATGGTTTCCAAACTGATACCGCTCCTGAGGATGAAGGATCAGGCTTTTGTTCCTTGTTGTGAGGAAAGGAACGAAAATTATTATTAGACCTAAATTTACCTTAGATTTTTTTATCCTTTGGTAAAAAAAGTTCCCTTCCCTCCAGTAACAGTTGAGATAATAGAATCCAACTGAAAATCGAATAATTTATTACCCTGGAAAGAAAGGGAAAGCAAAGTTGACTTAGAAGACATATCAGCATTCCAAGTTTTAAGCCATAAAGCTTTTCTAGCTAAAATAGCTAGAGACATATACCTGACATCAACTCTAATGATATCAAAAGATGGTATCACAAATAAAATTATTAGCATGTTATAGAATAATAATAATGCTATAAAATTATGATCTGTTACTTGTTGCGCTAAAGCTTCTAACCAAAAAGTTGAAGCTGCAGCAACATCCGCTAAAAATATAGCAGGTCTAAGAAGATTACCTGAACATAAGTAAGCTTTTCTTAGAAAGGATTCAATCTTCCTATCTAAAGGATCCTTAAATGAAGTACTATCTGCCATAGGAATAGTAGTACGTTTAGCAGGAGCAGAGACAGCCCCATTAACCTTAGAGATTTTGTCCCAAAACTCTAATCTGTCAGATGGCACAGGATATAATTGCTTAAACGTTTAGAAGGAGTAAATGAATTACCCAAATTATTCCATTCCCTGGAAATTACTTCAGAAATAGCATCAGGGAGAGAAAACACTTCTGGAATAACTACAGGAGATTTAAAAACCTTATTTAAACGTTTAGATTTAGTATCAAGAGGACCAGAATCCTCTATTTCTAATGCAATTAATACTTCTTTAAGTAAAGAATGAATAAATTCCATCTTGAACAAATACAAAGATTTATCAACATCAACCTCTGAGACAGAAACCTCTGAACCAGAAGAACCATTATCAGTATCAGAATGATGATGTTCATTTAAAGATTCATCTGAAAAAAGAGAAGTTTTAAAAGATTTTTATGTATACTAGAAGGAGAAATAACAGACATAGCCTTCTTAATGGATTTAAAAAATAAAATCTCTTATGTTATCAGGAACACTCTGAAAATTAGATGTTGACGGAACAGCAACAGGTAATGTAACAGTACTAAAGGAAATTTTATCTGCATTAATAAGTTTGTCATGACATGCAATACAAATAACAGCTGGAGAAACAGATACCAAAAGTTTATAGCAGATACACTTAGCTTGGTAGCTCCAGCACTGGGCAGCGATTTTCCTGAAGTATCTTCTGACTCAGTTGCAACGTGGAACATCTTGCAATATGTAAAAGAAAAAACAACATATAAAGCAAAATTGATCAAATTCCTTAAATGACAGTTTCAGGAATGGGAAAAAAATGCCAGTGAACAAGCTTCTAGCAACCAGAAGCAATAAATAATGAGACTTAAATAATGTGGAGACAAAAATGACGCCCATATTTTTTAGCGCCAAAAAAGACGCCCACATTATTTGGCGCCTAAATGCTTTTGGCACCAAAAATGACGCCACATCCGGAACGCCGACACTTTTGACGCAAAAAAACGTCAAAAAATGACGCAACTTCCGGCGACACGTATGACGCCGGAAACAGAAAAAAAATGTTTGCGCCAAAAAAGTCAGCGCCAAGAATGACGCAATAAAATGAAGCATTTTCAGCCCCCGCGAGCCTAACAGCCCATAGGAAAAAAGTCAAATTTTTTAAGGTAAGAAAAAATGATTGATTCAAATGCATTATCCCAAATATGAAACTGACTGTCTGAAAATAAGGAATGTTGAACATCCTGAGTCAAGGCAAATAAATGTTTGAATACATATATTTAGAACTTTATAAAAAAGTGCCTAACCATAGCTTAGAGTGTCACAGAAAATAAGCTTACTTACTTACCCCAGGACACTCATCTACATGTTGTAGAAAGCCAAACCAGTATTGAAACGAAAATCAGCAGAGGTAATGGTATATATATATAAGAGTATATCGTCGATCTGAAAAGGGAGGTAAGAGATGAATCTCTACGACCGATAACAGAGAACCTATGAAATAGACCCCGTAGAAGGAGATCATTGCATTCAAATAGGCAATACTCTCCTCACATCCCTCTGACATTCACTGCACGCTAAGAGGAAAACCGGGCTCCAACCTGCTGCGGAGCGCATATCAACGTAGAATCTAGCACAAACTTACTTCACCACCTCCATAGGAGGCAAAGTTTGTAAAACTGAATTGTGGGTGTGGTGAGGGTGTATTTATAGGCATTTTAAGGTTTGGGAAACTTTGCCCCTCCTGGTAGGAATGTATATCCCATACGTCACTAGCTCATGGACTCTTGCTAATTACATGAAAGAAAAGATTTTGGACTGAATTAATCCAAAAACAATTTAATCTGCCCCCCACCAGAAGAACTGGTTTGAGAACCGTACCTTCATGCAGTCGAATAACAAGTAATTATGTAGCGTTTTCTCCTAGAAGGATAAAAAAACAAAACGCTTTTTCAGTGCTTGCACTTGGAGTTAACCAAATTAGCAGCTGAAAAAAACAGTTATTATTACCGAAATAAATGGTACACAATAAATTGACCTCAAAAAGGCCAAATGGCTGTATTAACCCTGCCGGGATATGAATCTAAGACCCTTGGATCTAGAACAAGCGTTTGTAGTCAGGACATTCACCAACTGATCTACATCACCGGACTAAAAGTAGGGCAGAAAAAACTCTAAACTTCCAGAAATAGTGGAGATAATAGAAATCAAAAAAATGATTATCCTAACAAGCTAGAGATAATAAAATATATTTGAAATCATAATAGAGTAAACCTAATAAAATGAATATATCAGAAATAAATAAACAGAGTTATATACTTGAGAATCTGAAACTGCTTATGCCAACTGTTCAACAACAAAAAAGGATGAAAGAACAGTAATGTCAGCCACAGAAAAAAACTGAGCTAAAAACATAAACAGTACATGAATATGCTCACCTAAGGTTATATTCAAACGCTAATGAATCCTAAAAATATGTACCAATTTACATAGAAATAGTAGTACAATCCAAAAAGGGAATCAGGATAAACCATTCTTTAGAACATAATACAGATAGTATCTTAAATAGGAAAAACCCTCAGGAGCAAATTAAAATCTTAAAATCCAGATTTTAAAATAACATACGGCTAGATTACGAGTTTTGCGTTATGAGCGGCTCGGTGCTAACTTGCAAGTTATTTCCACCTCTAACCTCCCTATAGCGCTATTACAGGTTTTCAAAAACCCGGCGTCAGCTGGCAATATGGCAGCGTTGAGCAAAATTGAGCTCCACACCGCACTCAAATACCAGAGCTGCTTTGAGCTGGTTTTACGTGCTCATGCACGATTTCGCCATAGACATTAATGGGGAGAGCCGGCTAAAAGAAAGCCTAATACCTGCTATAAAGGAGCGTAAAGCTACGTAACGCAGCCCTATTGATTCCTATGTGGAAAGAAAATTTATGTTATACCTAACACCCTAACATAAACCCGAGTCTAAACACCCCTAATCTGCTGCCGCCGACATCTACATTACACTTATTAATCCCTAATCTGCCGCCCCCGACATCGCCGCCACCTACCTACACTTATTAACCCCTAATCTGCAGCCCCCAATGTCGCCGCCACCTACATTACAGTTATTAACCCCTAATCTGCCGCCCCCGACATCGCCACCACCTACCTACACTTATTAACCCCTAATCTGCCGCCCCCAACGTCGCCGCCACTATACTAAAGTTATTAAACCCTAAACCTAAGTCTAACCTTAACACCCACTAACTTTAACATAATTTACTATTAATACCTAAATATTTGCTATTTAATACTAAACACTTACCTGTAAAATAAACCCTAAGATATAGCTTAGGTTTTATTTTTATTTCACAGCTAAGTTTGTATTTATTTTAACTAGGTAGATTAGTTATTAAATAGTTATTAACTATTTACTAACTACCTAGTTAAAATAAATACAAATTTACCTGTGAAATAAAACCTAACCTGTTTTACACTAACACCTAACCTTACATTAATTAAATACAATTACATTAATTAAATACAATTAACTAAATTACAAAAAATAATAAACACTAAATTACACAAAATAAAAAAGAAATGATCAAATATTTAAACTAATTACACCTAATCTAATAGCCCTATCAAAATAAAAAAGCCCCCCCCCAAAATAAAAAAAACCCTAGCCTAAACTAAACTGCCAATAGCCCTTAAAAGGGCCTTTTGCAGGGCATTGCCCCAAAGAAATCAGCTCTTTTACCTGTAAAAAAATACAAACAACTCCAAACAGTAAAAATAACCACCCACACAACCAAACCCCCCAAATAAAATCCTATCTAAAAAAACCTAAGCTCCCCATTGCCCTAAAAAGGGCATTTGGGTGGGCATTGCCCTTAAAAGGGCATTTAACTCTTTTTCAGCCCAAACCCTAATCTAAAAATAAAACCCACCCAATAAACCCTTAAAAAAAACCTAACACTAACCCCCGAAGATCCACTTACAGTTTTTGAAGACCTAACATCCATCCTCAACGAAGCCGGGAGAAGTCTTCAAGCGGGCAGAAGTCCTCAACAAAGCCGGCAGAAGTCTTCATCCAAGCCGCAAGAAGTGGTCCTCCAGACGGGCAGAAGTCTTCATCCAGACGGCATCTTCTATCTTCATCCATCTTCAAGACATCCGGCGTGGAGCATCCTCTTCTTTCGACGGCTACTGTAAAATGAAGGTTCCTATAAGGGACATCATCCAAGATGGCATCCCTTGAATTCAGATTGGCTGATAGAATTTTATCAGCCAATCGGAATAAAAGTTGAAAAAATAAGGCAATAGAATGCGAGCTCAATCCTATTGGCTGATTGGATCAGCCAATAGGATTTTTTCAACTTTAATTCCGATTGGCTGATAGAATTCTATCAGCCAATCAGAATTCAAGGGACACCATCTTGGATGATGTCCCTTAAAGGAACCTTTATTCTATAGTAGCCGTCAAAAGAAGAGGATGCTTCTCGCCGGATGTCTTTAAGATGGAGCCGCTCCGCGTCGGAAAGATGAAGATAGAAGATGCCGTCTGGATGAAGACTTCTGCCCGTCTGGAGGACCACTTCTTGCCGCTTGGATGAAGACTTCTCCCAGCTTCGTTGAGGATGGATGTCCGGTCTTCAAAAACTGTAAGTGAATCTTCGGGGGTTAGTGTTAGATTTTTTTTTAAGGGTTTATTGGGTGGGTTTTATTTTTAGCTTAGGGTTTGGGCTGAAAAAGAGCTAAATGCCCTTTTAAGGGCAATGCCCATCCAAATGCCCTTTTCAGGGCAATGGGGAGCTTAGGTTTTTTTAGATAGGATTTTATTTGGGGGGTTTGGTTGTGTGGGTGGTGGGTTTTACTGTTGGTGGGTTGTTTGTATTTTTTTTTTACAGGTAAAAGAGCTGATTTTTTGGGGCAATGCCCCGCAAAAGGCCCTTTTAAGGGCTATTGGCAGTTTAGTTTAGGCTAGGGGTTTTTTATTTTGGGGAGGGGGGCTTTTTTATTTTAATAGGGCTATTAGATTAGGTGTAATTAGTTTAAATATTTGATAATTTCTTTTTTATTTTGTGCAATTTAGTGTTTATTATTTTTTGTAATGTAGTTAATTGTATTTTATTAATGTAATTGATTTAATTGTAGTGTAAGGTTAGGTGTTAGTGTAAGACATGTTAGGTTTTATTTCACAGGTAAATTTGTATTTAATTTAACTAGGTAGTTAGTAAATAGTTAATAACTATTCTACCTAGTTAAAATAAATACAAACTTAGCTGTGAAATAAAAATAAAACCTAAGCTAGCTACAATGCAACTATTAGTTATATTGTAGCTAGCTTAGGGTTTATTTTACAGGTAAGTATTTAGCTATAAATAGGAATTATTTAGGTATTAATTGTAATTTTTATTTAGATTTATTTTAATTATGTTAAAGTTAGTGGGTGTTAGGGTTAGACTTAGGGTAAGGTTTAGAAGTTAATAACTTTAGTATAGTGGCTTTGATTTTGGGGCAGCAGAATAGGACATAAATGCCATAACTACCGACTAAGTTTACGGTACGAATCTTGACGGTATAGGCTGTACCGCTCACTTATTGGCTGGACAGGAAAACTCGTAATACCGGCGCTGTGGAAGTCCCATTGAAAAATGACTTTTTGAAAGCTGCAGTAGTTACATTGCGTTACGGCAAAAAAAGTGTGCAGGACAGATATACCTGCAAAACTCGTAATAGCAGCGGTAGTGAAAAAGCAGCATTATTAAGGCTTTTTCACTCATAACGCAAAACTCTTAATCTAGCCGATAGTTAATAGGAGGACTAGGTTCCTAAAAGCTAAAAATAACAAATTTTCCTTAACAAAGAACAGAGAATGTTCAAATGAAAAATAAGGAGAATTTTTAATAAAACGGTCTCTGATACAGGATCCTTTGAGTTTGTAAAAACTGAGTTGTGGGTGTGGTGGGAGGTGTATTTATAGGCATTTTGAGGTTTGGGAAACTTTGACCCCTCCTGGTAGGAATGTAAATCCCATACATCACTAGCTCATGAACTCTGGCCAATTACATGAAAGAAAGGTATTTTTTTAAAAAACTCTTCAATGTAAAAAATGAAATGAATGAAAGTGCCCCTGTTTTTAAAAGTATTTTTTTTTTTAAAAAAAACAGGCACTTATTCATTCAAATTTACATTCACTTTTATTCAATAAAAATGGAAGTGAAAACAAAGGCTATAATACTACCACTAGCAATTGAAACTATTCAAATTTTGCTTTTACATATTATTGAGGATAAAAAAAATAAGAAACTAAACTGTAATATGAGCATCTAATTGTAGAATTACATTTTCAGATTCAGAGGCCCTACTAATTCCTGAGATTATTTTCAGTGGTTCTCTGATTCTGGATATTTAGGGACTATATTTAGTCATTCAGCTTTCCTCATATAAAAAAATATAGAGATAAGAAGCAGCTAAAGAAAACTCTTGGATTTCACATATTGGGCTCTCGTCCAATCTATAAGAGTTTACAATGTCTAATATTTAAATTGAAATCAGGTGATATTTGGCTTACTATTCTATGCCATTCTAATCCAAATGCCAGCATTTAAATTAGTTAAACGAACACTAAAAACCTTCAAATTAAAATGAATGCATGTTAATTACTAAAGCCCATAGATAACACAAAAGTTTAACTAAAAAAAACCCCAGTTATTGGCTAACTCCTATAGGGGCTTATTTACCTATTCTCCCAGCTGTCCATTAACATATGCATAATAGGACATTATAGACATAGCAGAGCTTGCTACCTCGTGCATTATAGACATAGCAGAGCTTGCATCCTCATGGCATTATAGACATAGCAGAGCTTGCTACCTCATGGCATTATAGACATAGCAGATCTTGCTACCTCGTGGCATTATAGACATAGCAGATCTTGCTACCTCGTGGCATTATAGACATAGCAGATCTTGCTACCTCGTGGCATTATAGACATAGCAGAGCATGCTACCTCAAGCATTATAGACATAGCAGATCTTGCTACCTCGTGGCATTATAGACATAGCAGATCTTGCTACCTCGTGGCATTATAGACATAGCAGAGCATGCTACCTCAAGCATTATAGACATAGCAGAGCTTGCTACCTCATGGCATTATAGACATAGCAGATCTTGCTACCTCGTGGCATTATAGACATAGCAGATCTTGCTACCTCGTGGCATTATAGACATAGCAGAGCATGCTACCTCAAGCATTATAGACATAGCAGAGCTTGCTACCTCAAGCATTATAGACATAGCAAAGCTTGCTACCTCTGACATTATAGACATAGCAGAGCTTGCTACCTCGTGGCATTATAGACATAGCAGAGCTTGCTACCTTGTGGCATTATAGACATAGCAGAGCTTGCTACCTTGTGGCATTATAGACATAGCAGAGCTTGCTACCTCGTGGCATTATAGACATAGCAGAGCTTGCTACATCTGGCATTATAGACATAGCAGAGCTTGCTACCTCTGGCATTATAGACATAGCAGAGCTTGCTACCTCGTGGCATTATAGACATAGCAGAGCTTGCTACCTCTGACATTATAGACATAGCAGAGCTTGCTACCTCTGGCATTATAGACATAGCAGAGCTTGCTACCTCGTGGTATTATAGACATAGCAGAGCTTGCTACCTCTGACATTATAGACATAGCAGAGCTTGCTACCTCTGACATTATAGACATAGCAGAGCTTGCTACCTCGTGGCATTATAGACATAGCAGAGCTTGCTACCTCTGACATTATAGACATAGCAGAGCTTGCTACCTCTGACATTATAGACATAGCAGAGCTTGCTACCTCTGGCATTATAGACATAGCAGAACTTGCTACCTCTGACATTATAGACATAGCAGAGCTTGCTACCTCTGACATTATAGACATAGCAGAGCTTGCTACCTCTGACATTATAGACATAGCAGAGCTTGCTACCTCTGGCATTATAGACATAGCAGAGCTTGCTACCTCATGGCATTATAGACATAGCAGAACTTGCTACCTCTGACATTATAGACATAGCAGAGCTTGCTACCTCTGACATTATAGACATAGCAGAGCTTGCTACCTCTCACATTATAGACATAGCAGAGCTTGCTACCTCTGGCATTATAGACATAGCAGAGCTTGCTACCTCTGGCATTATAGACATAGCAGAGCTTGCTACCTCTGGCATTATAGACATAGCAGAGCTTGCTACCTCGTGGTATTATAGACATAGCAGAGCTTGCCACCTCTGGCATTATAGACATAGCAGAGCTTGCTACCTCATGGTATTATAGACATAGCAGAGCTTGCTACCTCTGGCATTATAGACATAGCAGAGCTTGCTACCTCTGACATTATACACATAGCAGAGCTTGCTACCTCGTGGTATTATAGACATAGCAGAGCTTGCCACCTCTGGCATTATAGACATAGCAGAGCTTGCTACCTCATGGCATTATAGACATAGCAGAGCTTGCTACCTCATGGCATTATAGACATAGCAGAGCTTGCTACCTCATGGCATTATAGACATAGCAGAGCTTGCTACCTCATGGCATTATAGGCATAGCAGATCTTGCTACCTCGTGGCATTATAGACATAGCAGAGCTTGCGACCTCATGGCATTATAGACATAGCACAGCTTGCTACCTCGTGGCATTATAGGCATAGCAGAGCTTGCTACCTCATGGCATTATAGACATAGCAGAGCTTGCTACCTCATGGCATTATAGACATAGCAGAGCTTGCTACCTCATGGCATTATAGGCATAGCAGAGCTTGCTACCTCATGGCATTATAGACATAGCAGAGCTTGCTACCTCATGGCATTATAGACATAGCAGAGCTTGCTACCTCATGGCATTATAGACATAGCAGAGCTTGCTACCTCATGGCATTATAGACATAGCAGAGCTTGCTACCTCATGGCATTATAGACATAGCAGAGCTTGCTACCTCGTGGCATTATAGACATAGCAGAGCTTGCTACCTTGTGGCATTATAGACATAGCAGAGCTTGCTACCTCGTGGCATTATAGACATAGCAGAGCTTGCTACCTTGTGGCATTATAGACATAGCAGAGCTTGCTACCTCGTGGCATTATAGACATAGCAGAGCTTGCTACCTCTGGCATTATAGACATAGCAGAGCTTGCTACCTCTGGCATTATAGACATAGCAGAGCTTGCTACCTCGTGGCATTAGAGACATAGCAGAGCTTGCTACCTCTGACATTATAGACATAGCAGAGCTTGCTACCTCTGGCATTATAGACATAGCAGAGCTTGCTACCTTGTGGTATTATAGACATAGCAGAGCTTGCTACCTCTGACATTATAGACATAGCAGAGCTTGCTACCTCTGACATTATAGACATAGCAGAGCTTGCTACCTCGTGGCATTATAGACATAGCAGAGCTTGCTACCTCTGACATTATAGACATAGCAGAGCTTGCTACCTCTGACATTATAGACATAGCAGAGCTTGCTACCTCTGGCATTATAGACATAGCAGAACTTGCTACCTCTGACATTATAGACATAGCAGAGCTTGCTACCTCTGACATTATAGACATAGCAGAGCTTGCTACCTCTGACATTATAGACATAGCAGAGCTTGCTACCTCTGGCATTATAGACATAGCAGAGCTTGCTACCTCTGGCATTATAGACATAGCAGAGCTTGCTACCTCTGGCATTATAGACATAGCAGAGCTTGCTACCTCTGACATTATACACATAGCAGAGCTTGCTACCTCGTGGTATTATAGACATAGCAGAGCTTGCCACCTCTGGCATTATAGACATAGCAGAGCTTGCTACCTCATGGCATTATAGACATAGCAGAGCTTGCTACCTCATGGCATTATAGACATAGCAGAGCTTGCTACCTCATGGCATTATAGACATAGCAGAGCTTGCTACCTCGTGGCATTATAGACATAGAAGAGCTTGCTACATCGTGGCATTATAGACATAGCAGAGCTTGCGACCTCATGGCATTATAGACATAGCACAGCTTGCTACCTCGTGGCATTATAGGCATAGCAGAGCTTGCTACCTCATGGCATTATAGACACAGCAGAGCTTGCTACCTCATGGCATTATAGACATAGCAGAGCTTGCTACCTCATGGCATTATAGGCATAGCAGAGCTTGCTACCTCATGGCATTATATACATAGCAGAGCTTGCTACCTCATGGCATTATAGACATAGCAGAGCTTGCTACCTCATGGCATTATAGACATAGCAGAGCTTGCTACCTCATGGCATTATAGACATAGCAGAGCTTGCTACCTCATGGCATTATAGACATAGCAGAGCTTGCTACCTCATGGCATTATAGACATAGCAGAGCTTGCTACCTCATGGCATTATAGGAATAGCAGAGCTTGCTACCTCTGACATTATAGACATAGCAGAGCTTGCTACCTCGTGACATTATAGACATAGCAGAGCTTGCTACCTCGAGGCATTATAGACATAGCAGAGCTTGCTACCTCATGGCATTATAGACATAGCAGAGCTTGCTATCTCATGGCATTATAGACATAGCAGAGCTTGCTACCTCATAGCATTATAGGCATAGCAGCGCTTGCTACCTCGTGGCATTATAGGCATAGCAGAGCTTGCTACCTCGTGGCATTATAGACATAGCAGAGCTTGCTACCTCATGGCATTATAGACATAGCAGAGTTTGCTACCTCATGGCATTATAGACATAGAAGAGATTGCTACCTCTGGCATTATAGCTATAGCACAGCTTGCTACCTCATGGCATTATAGACATAGCAGAGCTTGCTACCTCATGGCATTATAGACATAGCAGAGTTTGCTACCTCATGGCATTATAGATATAGCACAGCTTGCTACCTCATGGCATTATAGACATAGGAGAGCTTGCTACCTCATGGCATTATAGACATAGCAGAGCTTACTACCTCATGGCATTATAGACATAGCAGAGCTTGCTACCTCATGGCATTATAGACATAGTAGAGCTTGTTACCTCTGGCATTATAGACATAGCAGAGCTTGAAATCTCGGGCATTATGGACATAGCAGAGCTTGCTACCTCATGGCGTTATAGACATAGCAGAGCTTGCTACCTCATGGGATTATAGACATAGCAGAGCTTGCTACGTCATGGGATTATAGACATAGCAGAGCTTGCTACCTCAAGGCATTATAGACATAGCAGAGCTTGCCACCTCATGGCATTATAGACATAGCAGAGCTTGCTACCTCGGACATTATACACATAGCAGAGCTTGCTACCTCATGGCATTATAGACATAGCAGAGCTTGCTACCTCGTGGCATTATAGGCATAGCAGAGCTTGCTACCGCGTGGCATTATAGACATAGCAGAGCTTGCTACCTCATGGCATTATAGACATAGCAGAGCTTGCTACCTTGGGGATTATAGACATAGCAGAGCTTGCTACCTTGGGGATTATAGACATAGCAGAGCTTGCTACCTCTGGCATTACAGACATAGCAGAGCTTGCTACCTCAAGCATTATAGACATAGAAGAGCTTGCTATCTCGGACATTATAGACATAGCAAAGCTTGCTACCTCATGGCATTATAGGCATAGCAGAGCTTGCTACCTCATGGCATTATAGACATTGCAGAGCTTGCTACCTCTGGCATTATAGACATAGCAGAGCTTGCTACCTCTGGCATTATAGACATAGCAGAGCTTGCTACCTCATGGCATTATAGGCATAGCAGAGCTTGCTACCTCATGGCATTATAGACATAGCAGAGCTTGCTACCTCATGGCATTATAGACATAGCAGAGCTTGCTACCTCATGGCATTATAGACATAGCAGAGCTTGCTATCTCTGGCATTATAGGCATAGCAGAGCTTGCTACCTCATGGCATTATAGACATAGCAGAGCTTGCTACCTCATGGCATTATAGACATAGCAGAGCTTGCTACCTCATGGCATTATAGACATAGCAGAGATTGCTACCTCTGGCATTATAGCTATAGCAGAGCTTGCCACCTCATGGCATTATAGACATAGCAGAGCTTGCTACCTCATGGCATTATAGACATAGCAGAGCTTGCTACCTCATGGCATTATACACATAGCAGAGCTTGCTACCTCATGGCATTATAGACATAGCAGAGCTTGCTACCTCATGGCATTATAGACATAGCAGAGCTTGCCACCTCATGGCATTATAGACATAGCAGTGCTTGCCACCACTGGCATTATAGACATAGCAGAGCTTGCCACCACTGACATTATAGACATAGCAGTACTTGCTACCTCGGACATTATAGACATAGCAGAGCTTGCTACCTCAGGCATTATAGACATAGGAGAGCTTGCTACCTTGGGGATTATAGACATAGCAGAGCTTGCTACCGTGGAAGAAACCGAGAGACAGCAAGGCCATTCCCCTGTATCACAGAAGAGTCCCTCAGTGAAAACCCCATCGAGTCAGTGCGTCTAGCAGGCGCAGAATTAAAAACCTTGTCCTTGCAACCGTCCCACGTGAAGCCGGAACTGCCACTGACAAAGGACCAAAGGCAGCTGACCCCAGGGAACCACAGCTACCCGGCTCCTAGAAAAGTTGGCCCAATAAAAAGCCAGAACAAGGACGAAGGCCGAGGAATCCGGAACGCTGAACTCCCAGGTCCGACCTAGTATCTGACATCCGGTAACATTCCACGGCAGGATCCAAAAGAAGGAGCCAAGAACAACTCTGCGGCAACCGGAAGATCAGGAAAAATCCCCTGTGTCCTAAAAAGGTTAAACTAAACCATCATACATGAACAGGAATCCCTGGTCTGAGAGACCGATAAGACCTCCCAGGGAACATCCGGACGAAGCCGGATAACAAGAGCAAGAGCTCTGCAAGTCCCAATCCAAAGGGAAGAGATCCCCCCCTCCCAGAAGACCAATGCTCTAAAAGTAGCAAGGACTCAAGGACATATAAAGACGCTCGATGATTAGTCAACCAAGCCATACGAACACGAATGTGCTTGACCAGCATGGCTAATCCCCTACCAGGGATTAAGCACCACCTCGTAAAACTACCCGAAGTCCCCCGAGAGATAGTTATAAAAAAACGAAACACTCCCAAGAACCACACGGACCCGAGAGTCCTAGTAAATGCTTAACTAGAAGCAAAATAACACAAACATTATTGTGAGAAATCGGCGCCCCTACCAGACCAGTTAGGCCAATAGTCGCCACGTGTCACGTGACAGCAGAACTGAATCCAAGCAGGGCCAGCCCGCAACAGGGTTACCACCGCCAAGCAGACTAGTCTGCTCTCAGAGAGAGGCAGAAAATATTTAACAGATTAACATGGAACCAACGTGTTCCTAAGAACTTCAATAATAGCAAAACCACGAGCATCGATCCCAGAAAAAAAAGTTCCCACAGGAACTAAGGAAAACCAAAAATCGTCCTATCGGACAAAATTAAACCAACCAGCAACCCGAAGGTTAATGCCCAAAAAATGAACAGAAGGCCCGCAGGACCCGCCTAACGGAAAACCTGTTCAACAAAACTGGGAAGGATCAAGACGTAGAGGAGATTATACCCCCATGTCTAACAAGGTTGTGTCATTCGAAGAAAAAGCTACCGAGTCCCATAACCCATAAGGGTAGGGTCCCCAGTAACCTGAAAACGTGTCTGAGGAAGACACTAAGGCGAGCCCGCCTGTAATGAAAAACACAGCACTCTGGAAAGGTTACTCCCTAAGGGAGCTGCATATGTCCTCCCAGGGTCAAGAGACCCGGGATAATCGGGCAAGAGCCCAATCGCGAACAAACATCCAGACTCTGCAGTCGAGCCAGCATCAAAAGGATGTAGAAACGAAAACGTGCCATCACCTGCGGGGGGAACAGACTCCCATCCGAGGAGGGAAAGACATAACTTGGGTTACCCGCATGTGTAGTATTAGAAGAGAGCGATAGGGAACTCGCCTCCCGGAGGACAGCAGTCTCTTGAATCCCCAAGCTCGAGGAACAAGGAGCTCTAGAATGGCCTCAGGAACATAACTGATGGACCTGTGTCCAAGGGTCCTGATTCACACTCATCACAGGACGAGGAGTCTGACCCAGAAAGTTGACCCGATTCAACATCAGTATCCTTCTTAGTTGGATACTTAAAATGGACTATAAAACCAAAATAAAAACGGCACCAGACACCCCCAATGACTAGGGCACTCACCACCTCCTGATAACCAGACCGCAGCAGTGCGCCCAACCGTAAGGTCGCCTCACCTTGAAAGTCTATATGTTCCAAGCCAGAGCCAGAAAAACACTACATATAAGCAGGTTAAATCACATAATAAAAACATGATAAAAAAAACCCTGTTCAATAATCCCCCTCAAAAGATATTAATCCTTGATTCCAAGATACTAAAGATACGGCCCTTTAAGTGTGACGAATAGTAGCATTGCCTCCGCCATGAACTTGAGAGAGGACAGTAGGTAGCAAAGCGAAGTTCGACAACGCCAATTGTTGAAAGGGAGCTATGAATATGAGTCGGGATGGTGTCAAAGGGGAAGCACCCACTGCATCTCCAGACTCTCACTTTCGCCCAAGCCTTCACACGAGAGACTGAAAGGACTACTTAAAACTGCCGTTTCTTGTCGAAGAGTAGCACCCTCCATAAGAAACATTAATATAGAAAAAAAAAACTTCTGACACTTCTTCTCTGCCAACCTCCTGGGACGAAAGGCAACTAATGACTGGGGGATGAGGGAAGTGGGAGGATTATTTAAGCCTTTGGCTGGGGTGTCTTTTCCTCCTCCTGGAGGGCAGGTTCTTATTTCCCAAAAGTAATGAATGCAGCTGTGGACTCTTTCCATTTAAGAAGAAAAAGGTGATCCAGTATGCTTGAATTTATGTTTTTAGGAAGCAAATTTGACAAAAATAAATAATCACATTTTGGAAATATATTTGTAAGGCTGGTTTCAGAAGGGATGTAAACCCAGGATTATATGCAAGAGGCATCCCGGCAGGGACACAAGAAGAAAACTCATGTTAATTAAGTGAAACTCCACTGAAGTCACAGAGGTTATAAAGATTTCCTTAACTACTTTGATGCACACAGTGTCATCCTCTTCATCGCTGTCAATATGCGCATTTAGCATACTGTAGGCCGGCTAAGGGGAAAACAGCAAAAGAACAGAGCTTCCTTGTCAGTTATATATTTTTCTGTAACAGTACTATCACATCATTCATAATGATACCACAAAACTGAGGGAGCAGCCAGAGGACTTCTTCATTGCTGTACATTAAAGAGAAATTAAATCCAATTTTATTTTTCTTCATAATTCAGATAGAGCATACAATACAATAAAATAAATAACATTTCCAATTTACTTCTATTATCAAATCAATTTAATTCTCAGTATTCTTTGTTAAAAGAAATACTTAGGTAGGTAGCATGTATATGTCTGGAAAACCATGTCAGCTGTATAACATTAGTAAAAGCATTTTTGCAAAACTATTTCCATCTAGTGTTCAAAACACTTGCATGCTCCTAAGCCTACCTACCTGCTTTCAACAAAGGCTACATAGAGCACAACACTCTGATAATAGAAGTACATTGGATTTGTTTTAATTATACACTTAATCATGTATAAAGGCGCAGGAATTCTTATGGTTCTCATATATTGGTCTTCACACCACTTAGACAGGCAAGCAATACCTTGTTTGAAAGGCAAGATGTTTTCCTTTCAAATGAGGAGTTGCACCTCTACAATGCAGGTGACTGCAATAAAAACAGAGATCAGTTGTAACACTAGCCACAACAAAGATTGTAATCAACTGCAAGCGGTCCTATACGGATGAAGGATGCAAGGCAAACTAGATCCCACAGGGGAATAAGCTTGAAATTTGTTATTACACTGAGGCTCAGTGCCTATTCATTATGAATCTTGGAATAACAATGAGGTGCATACTTGCATAGCACCCTGTCATGCAGCAAAATATATACAAAATAACTTAATACCATATTGCAAATAACAACATGCATGTAAATACTGTCTTAAGTATGATTTTGTGTTGAAACTTTAGCACAATTAACCCACTAATTTCATGTCTGACCTTTTCAGTGCAGTTATGACTGCCTAACAGATGAAAGGGCCGAAACATCCAAACTGAACAATAGGTTTCTGTCCACTAGCACGTGAATGGGAAACCTCCAAAACAAAAAACTAATGGAGAATTGATAGAAGAATTCTAACCATCAAAAGATGCAAAGAATGTAGAATAGTAATTACCTATAATAAGTGGCTTTGTGCATTTAGCGCAGGAGAAACGTGGAGACTTTTTGGTGGTACCGAAATGTTTGGGAATACACCTTCCTAATCAACTTTAATAAAAGTGATGTTTTATGATTCTAAAAAATCCGGTGAGTGCAGTGCATATTCTGGAGTGAATGGAGAGGAACTTGTTGTATGACATTACACAGCACCCCGGTATTTGCTACGGATTGGTGAGTGCATTTGTATGACATTACACAGCACCCCGGTATTTGCTACGGATTGGTGAGTGCATTTGCAGACAAACTGTTTATATATATATATATATATATATATATATATATATATATATATATATATATATATATATATATAATGTACAGACAATAGGAAGGCACTCACCGTTATAAAAGTATAATTCTTTATTTTATAGTTAACGTTTTCGGGGTTACCCCCGTCCTCAGACCAACCGAACAAACAAAACACTCACCAATTTAAGAAGAACCCATCACCGTGTAATCCCAAACAGCTGTGACCCCGCGCGCCTGCCAAGCGCTACTGCACAAGTGCCGGAATGCTAAGGAGCACATCAGAGGACAAAAACAACCTAGAATAAAGCAATCACCATAAGATTTCACCTCGTAATTGTGCTACATCTAAAATTTGCAAACAGTCAATGACACATATGTAAATACAAGACCAGGCAATAATAGTAAACATAAAATATAATGAAAATTCGTTACCAACACCAACTAATAAGACCAACGATCATCGGTCAAAAGACAAGCTGTATATGGTTGCCTAGCAGCCAACTCACAACAATATCTTAGCAAGCAACACAGTCTACTGCGGAGACTCAAACAAAAGGGGATCAACATCCTAACACTAATATAAATTCAGAGCCCCATCCAAAATAGTAGAGCACTACTAGGCACAAACTTAGCAATCATAAGGAGCAATCGTTAATGCACATACACCAACACGCACACATCACCCCGGTCTCAGCTCACACATATACTTCAAAGTGCCTGTATCATGCGCAGCCATAAATGCAGACACATCAAGGACCAGACCGAACACCACACACCCATCTAACAGACTTATCACAAGCCATCCACACCAACCATCCTACAATAGGAACAGTCATTCAACAACCCAGTCCACTCGGGAACTTGTCAAAAAAGCCCATACAACTATCTTAACATGAACTTCACAAAAACGACAGCATCACATAATCACATACCGATCTGGAAACAATAGCTTCAAGAAAACATTGGTGATCGATTGTCATGTTTACTTTAAGTTGTCTATGAGGTACCTGTGTTGTTATGGTTTTTGTTATGTTGATTTGAACGGCTGAACAGGGTATAGGCATATCTAAGTATGTATGCGTCCGTGCAACATGACAATTGATCACCAATGTTTTCTTGAAGCTATGTATGGCTGCGTATGATACAGGCACTTTGAAGTATATGTGTGAGCTGAGACCGGGGTGATGTGTGCGTGTTGGTGTATGTGCATTAACGATTGCTCCTTATGATTGCTAAGTTTGTGCCTAGTAGTGCTCTACTATTTTGGATGGGGCTCTGAGTTTATATTAGTGTTAGGATGTTGATCCCCTTTTGTTTGAGTCTCCGCAGTAGACTGTGTTGCTTGCTAAGATATTGTTGTGAGTTGGTTGCTAGGCAACCATATACAGCTGGTGCTTTGACCGATGATCGTTGGTCTTATTAGTTGGTAACGAATTTTCATTATATTTTGTGTTTACTATTATTGCCTGGTCTTGTATTTACATATGTGTCATTGACTGTTTGCAAATTTTAGATGTAGCACAATTACGAGGTGAAATCTTATGGTGATTGTTTTGTTCTAGGTTGTTTTTGTCCTCTGATGTGCTCCTTAGCATTCCGGCACTTGTGCAGTAGCGCTTGGCAGGCGTGCGGGGTCACAGCTGTTTGGGATTACAAGGTGATGGGTTCTTCATAAATAGGTGAGTGTTTTGTGTGTTCGGTTGGTCTGAGGACGGGGGTAACCCTGAAAACATTAACTGTAAAATAAAGAATTATACTTTTACAACGGTGAGTGCCTTCCTATACATTATGCTGCCTTGAAGAGCACCCCGGATGCTGGTTGTTAAAGTGTGTGCTGGCTCCCCTCTGCATGTAATTATATATATATATATATATATATATATATATATTCTGACAAATATGTTTCGTTATATGCCATCAGTTCTTAATGCTTACGCTCCATTTATATGCTCTCCATGCATTGTAAAAGCCTTTACTGAAACACTGATAATACAAATGTGTAATGCAAAAATTCTTCCATTAGAACCTAAAATTTACTTGTGCATTTCAATTTTGAGCTTTGTGTTCCTTTACAGGGCAAGGAAATGATACATACAGTTAATTTTACCACTTCCAGTAAATTATGTTTAGGCTATTACAGGATTTTTTTTGTTCAAATGCACTTTGTTTTTTGCATATTTTACAACTACAGGTACTTTTTGTAGAGGCTGTATAACTGAGGCCATTGAAAAGCTACAGGAGTGTATTCTTATCCACTTAGTGCAGATGCACTTCAGTATACATAAATGGTACAATCTTTAATATGAAATGTTTACATGTACGCAGTAAAAACGACTTTGTAATATGCTCTCATGATTTATTTTGCCCCTTTTCTCACATACTTTAGCTCTGAGAATTTTTGGTATTATAATTCCTATAGCTGTAAATGCACAATGCTGACTTCTCAAGGCTAAGCTTGTTACATACTGTATCTTTATGGGCTTTTGCAGATAACTGCAAAACACTGCACCTTATACAAACATAATGCCAGTGAATAGTCTTGTAAGCTGTCTCCTCAAAATAAGGATGGGGTCGTGTCTGGCTATTGAAAATCAATAGCAGCTAAAAAAGATGTTAATTTGTTTTTAAAAAATGTTTAGACGTGGTTGATGCTATTCTATAATAAGAAAACAGAAATTTAGCGTCCCCTTAAATATCTCTTCCTCCTCCCATAGATGTAAAGGCTTGAGCCTTCTGAATAGCTGTATTTATTCTGCTGGAAGGCACACAGTAGACTTCAGAACCTTTGCACTGAAATGCTACACAGGGAGTGTTTGCTCTTTAGTGGACATGAATTATATCCGCCCCTTATTGCCTACACCAAAGGAGATAAGATAAACCCCAGAAGTTTTTATAGGGTGCACTACTGAAAAAAAGACAATGCAAATGTACCTTACAAAATGACAGTTTTAAAACTTGTATATCTGCAGATCTCTTATTAAAGATATTAAATGTTACAATAAAAAAAGACGAGAAAGACAGAGACGTTTTATAGAAAGATGTGTGAAAATAAACTAAAAAAAGGATAGACATAAGTGCAACAGAGAAGAAAGAGAAATAATGGAAAGTGATAAGCTCATGGAAAGATAAAATGGAGGGACTACAACACCAGCAGAGAAAATTGGGGCAAAATAAACATAATAAGAAAACATAATTAATGCTTACCTGATAAATTAATTTATTTCCACAATCCCTTACTCCTGGGAATTACCTTCCCTGACACTTGGAGGAGACAAAGATTCCCAAACCCCAAAAGCTCTATATATCCCCTCTCACCCCTATGGTAGTTAATCTTACGTTTAACCAAGCAAAAAAGGTAAGAAAAAAAATAAAGAGCAAAAAATATACCCTGAAACCTATCCGATAACCTCCGGAAATTATATTCAGAGCCCAAGAATCTGAAACATTCCGAAACTATGCCTCCTACCAGAGTATCTGGATTGGGGGCCGCACATTCATGAGGACTTGGGAGCAGAAGTAGACTTTTTGACCTGCTTAGGCCTGTTTCTCATCTGAGGAACCTTGCTTAGATGTGGAGGAATCAGATTTTTGCTCCTTACTTTGACGAAAAGAATGCTTTACAGCAGCTTTAACTGTTTACAGAGCACTTACTCTGGTGAGCCGAGGAAAAAATATCTTCCCTTTTTTATATAGAGATGTTCAGGTGATATTTTAATGTCCGCTTTTTACAGTTATGCTGCATCACTTTCACTTTAAATTGACCCCTAGATTTCTTATCTTGGGGGAAGAAAAGCTCCCTTACCACCAGTAACGGTGGAAATAATGGATTCTATATCCGCCTAAAACAATTTCTATTCTTGAAAATAAATATTCAAGAGTCTGAAATTAGAAACTGCAGACCATTATTTTAACCATAAGGCCCATCTAGAAAGGACAGACAAGGACATGCTACTAGCATTAATCCTAATGTCTCCAATAAAGAAATTAGCACATTTAAGCAAACCTAAAATGTTCAGAAAATCTGATCATGTTAGAATCCTCAGAAATCTGATCAGAAAGACTATCCAACCAAATGAAAGCAGCAGCAGAAACATCATGAATAGCTAGTCTGAAAAGATAACCTGCCAGCAAATAAGTCCTTCTATGAAATGATTCAAGTTTCCTATCCAAAGGGTGTTTAAAAGAAGTTCTATCCTCCAGGGATAATAGTACGTTTAGCCAAAGTAGAAATGGCACCCTCCAAAAGCTCAATATTAGAAGATGGAAGAGGATACATCTTTTTAAACCTTGCAGAAGGATTAAATAAACTAGCAAGTTTAGACCATTCTTTAGAAATAATGCCAGCTACAGCATCAGTCACTGGAAAAACCTCAGAAAAATCCTTAGTAGGTTTATAATAAGAATCTAAACGACTGGTAGACCGCTCTCCAGAAACAGAAGCATCTTTGATTTCTAACATAAGGAAACCCTCCTTTAATAAAGAACAAATGTGATCAATCTTAAATAAAACGGGGGAAGAAGCAGGCTCAGAATCAGAGACCAGCCCCTGATCGTCAGAAAAAACCTCACCACCAGAAGCTTCTATTAGTTTAATGAGACACAGGAATATTACTACTTGTAGAAGGCATATCTTGTACTGACCTTTTACGCTTACTTGAAGGTGGAATGACTGCCAACATTTCAGACACTGTAGCCTTGATAAACTCTTTCATGCCAGGACCAATTTGAGCTGGACCTTCTTGTAATGAACAAACAGAAGGAGCAATACCACCATTGGAAGCAAGTGCAGCATTGGTCTGAATGCATAAAAACATTAAGACAGGTATCACCTAAATAAGGAGGCGATACCTCAGCCTGTTTACAATAAACACACAATATTGGTAGAAAGTTGTTCAGAAGTTTCAGCTTCCAAAGGAGGATCAGAGACAGGTTCAGAAGATTATATAGTGAAAAAACACAGAAACAATAACACCCAATGAACAAATGAGCTCTTATCCAATGAGTATACAATACCCCCTCCTAGAATCAAAGCTATAGATGAAGGCACCCAAACAAATGGCAATTTAAAAGTAAAAAAAAAGCGACAAAACGAGCGCACGTGTGCGCACCCACCGTTGCGAGCACACATGGGCCCAGGAAAAGCAAGGCACTTTAAATTAAAAAAATCATATGTTTTGAAGACCTAAATAATATCACCCAGGAGGATTAACCCAAAAGAGAGCCCCTTATATACGGGGTGTAATGAATCTGATCCCAGCCTATATATAAATGCCAGGTATAAGTTTAAATTGTTAAATAAACAATAATAATCGCTTACCTAAAACACTCTCCTACTATGCTTGATAGTAGGAAAAAACAGACCTGTACTGAGAATATATAAGCAGAGGACACACTATAGGTGTTAACTGTAGGCCCAATAGGAGGAGGCAAAAGACAAGTCTCTCCGACATCCTTGGGAGGATAGTGACTTAAATTTTAATGGAAAAGAAAAAATAGGCACACCCTCAACTCCTTAAACTTCCCTCTTGACAAACACTACACTTTGAGGGAAATGGGCCTGAACTCGGTCTGAGAACCCCTCTCAACGAAGAAATCATCTGCACATCACCATTCTTCACCTTCCTCCAGCAGAGGCAAAGATAAGACTAACTACCATAGAGGTTGGAGGGTTATATAGAGCTTTTGCGGTTTGCCTACTCTTAGAGGCAGGGAAGGTAATTCACAGAAGTAATGGATTGTGGACTCTTACCACCTTTATGAAAGAAAATATGGTTTTACAGAGGACACACAGACAGGAAAAATAAGGGGTGAAAGAGAATGGGGAGAGTGAAAGAAGAGAGTGATTAAAAAAAAAAAAAAAAGACTTTAAATGCTTAAAAAAATTGTATTTGAGCTTTACGTATTTCTTTTATTTGTAGTTTGTATAGTAGCATAGAGACCCGTAGAGTTCGGTGAAGTATGAATTTACATTTTCCTTTTTTCTGTTCATCTATGAATTGCAGATTTCTTATATCCACACAAGCAGGAATAAGATTGAAAATGACCTAAGTATGAAAACCCATTCGACTGATGTCACCTTATTAGAACACAATAATTAACCAGAATAATTCCAGTAGCAGGAAGAAAGAAAAGCAAACACTGATTTCAAAGTAAAATGTTCCTATTGTTACTGGTTGATTAAAAACGCATTACTCAGTATTCTGAATGCATTGCTATATGTTTGTTATTTAATTTTCCCATGAAGAACATAACAATGTTTCTATCAATTCTCTTCAATCTTTTGGATTATTAGTCTTTGTCTTATTCACAAACACAGCTATAAAACAAGAATTTTGTTTTGCTCCATAGTATATTTTATATTGTCCTGAAAATTAAAGGGACATTCTAATACAAAAAAACAAAATTTATGCTTACCAGATAAATTCCTTTCTTTCCAGGCAGGTAGAGTCCACAACTTCATTCATTACTGTTGGGAATATCAACACCTGGCCACCAGAAGGAGGCAAAGACACCCCAGCCAAAGGTTATAAATATCCCTCCCACTTCCCCCATCCCCCCAGTCATTCGGCCGAGGGAACAAGGAAAAGCAGGAGAAAACATTAGGGTACAGAGGTGCCAGAAGAAAAAATAACAACAGGGAAGTCGCCTAAAAAATATTACGGGCAGGGTCGTGGACTCTCCCTGCCAGGAAAGAAAGGAATTTATCTGGTAAGCATACATTTTGTTTTCTTTCCAAAGGCAGGGAGAGTCCCAGCCAAAGGCTATAAATATCCCTCCCACTTCCCCCATCCCCCCAGTCATTCGGCCGAGGGAACAAGGAAAAGCAGGAGAAAACATTAGGGTACAGAGGTGCCAGAAGAAAAAATAACAACAGGGAAGTCGCCTAAAAAATATTACGGGCAGGGTCGTGGACTCTCCCTGCCAGGAAAGAAAGGAATTTATCTGGTAAGCATACATTTTGTTTTCTTTCCAAAGGCAGGGAGAGTCCACAACTTCATTCATTACTGTTGGGAACCAATACCCAAGCTCCAGAGGACACTGAATGATAAAACAGGAGGACAAAAAAGAAAAGGCTTATCCCAATCTCAGGACACCACAGCCTGTAACACTTTTCTCACAAAAACTGCCTCAGCAGAAGCAAAAACATCACATTTATAGAACTTTGAAACATTATGTAAGGAAGGTAGCCACCTTACAAATCTGATCCATAGCTTTGTTCTTAAAAGCCAAAGAAGAAAAAACTGCTCTAGGAGATCCAGCCTTCTTATAAGCCAAACGGATGATACTTCTCAGCCAGAAAGATAATGAAGTCGCAGTGGCCCTCTGACCCCTGCGCTTACCAGAGTATAACATAAATAAGGAAGAGGATTGTCTGAAAACCTTAGTAGTCTGAAGATAGAATTTTAAGGCACGTACAACATCTAGATTGTGGAGCAAACGTTCCTTCAAAAGGAAGAAGGATTAAGACAAAGGGAAGGAACAACAATCTCCTGACTGTTGTTGCGATTCAAATCTACCTTAGGTAGGAAACCTAATTTAGTACGTAAAACTGCCTTATCAGCAGGGAAAATAAGGTAAGGCGGATCACACTGTAAAGCAGACATCTCAGAGACTCCGCAAGCTGAGGTGATAGCCAACAAAAACAAAACCTTCCATAGTAGCTTAAGATCAACAGAATGCATAGATTCAAACGGAGCCTGCTGCAAAACACGAAGAACAAGGTTGAGGCTCTAAGGAGGAGCAACAGGTTTAAACACAGGCCTGACCCTTCAGAGAACTAGTGGACAAACCTTTTTCCAAACCATCTTGGAGCCATGGAAGACTGCGTTCCTTACACCAATGAATGTAAGTATGCCATACCTTGTGGTAAATATGGCGAGTGACCGGCTTACGAGCCTGGATTAAAGTGTCTATCACACTATCCAAAAAAACTCTCTTGGATATGACTAAACGTTCAATTTCCACACAGTCAGTCTCAGAGAATCGAGATTTTGGTGTAGGGAAGGACCCTGAGTCAGAAGGTTCGCACAACAAGGTAACCTCCACGGAGGGGAGGAGGACATTCTTATTAGATCCGCAAACCAAGTCCATCGAGGCCACAAAGCTATTAGTATCACCGGAGCCTGAAGAAGGGCCAATGGAGGAAAAAGATATATGAGATTGAACCTCCATGGAACCGCTAATGAGTCTACCGATTCTGCTTGAGGATCCCTCAATCTCGACCCGTATCTGGGGTAGCTTGGTATTGAAACGAGAAGCCATGAGGTCTATTCTCTGGAACTCCCCATCTGAGAGTTATCTCTGAGAACACCTCGGGGTGGAGAGACCACTTTCCCCGGGTGAAAATACTGTCTGCTGAGGAAGTCCGCTTCCCAGTTGTCCACCCCCGGGATGTGAATCACGGACAGAATACAGTTGTGAGATTCCGCTCATTGAAGAATTCGAGACACCTCTATCATTGCTAGGGAACTTCTTGTTCCTCCCTGGTGGTTGATGTAAGCCACCAAGGTTATATTGTCTGATTGGAATCGTATATACCGGGCAGAACAAAGCAGGGGCCATGTCCTTAGAGCATTGTAAATCACCTGAAGCTCCAAGATATTGATCGGAAGAGCTGATTTTTCACGGAACCACCTTCCCTGAGCCCTCTTTGGACCCCAGACTGCTCCTCAGCCTGGCATCCGTAGTCACAATCTCCCAGGATGGTCTCAAGAAGCATGTGCCTAGGGCCAGGTGATCTTGACACAGCCACCAAGAGAGTGAGTCTCTCATTAGATTGTCCAGAACAATTTGTTGAAACAAGTTTTGTGTGATCTCCGTTCCACTGCCTCAACATACATAGTTGTAGCGGTCTGAAATGGAATCGAGAAAAAAGGAATAATGTCCATGGAGGACACCAGAAGACCAATTACCTCCATGCACTGAGCACCTGTAGGATTTAGAGTGGTCTGAAGGGATAGACATGCTGCCACAAGTTTGGAGCATCTCTGATCTGTCAGAAAAATCTTCATGGACCATGAGTCTATGATACTTCCGAGAAAAACAACCCTGGTACTGGGAAAAAGTGTACTCTTTTCTAGATTTATCTTCCATCTGTGAGTTTGGAGAAGACACAGAAGAGACTACGACTGATATCTTGCTAAAGGAAAAGATGGAGCTTGAACCAGATATCGGTCCAGGTACAGGACTACAGCGATACCCTGAGACCTGGCCACAGCTAGGAGACTTCCAAAAAACCTTTGTGAAAATTTTGCCCCTTGGATCGGGGTCCAGCCCTTCATGCAGATTTGTTATCTGTAGACTTCTTGGCCTGTTTGGATTTGTTCCAGGACTGGCTGGGCTTCCAAATACTCTTGGACTGTTCAGGTTTGGAGGAGGACTAAGTCCGCTGAGGTTCGTCTGAGCGAAAGGAATGAAAATTAGAGGATTGGCGACCCTTAGTTCTTGCCTTCTTATCCTGGGGAAGGAAAGCTCCTTTCCCTCCTGTAACAGTGGAGATGGAGTCCAGGCCTGGCCCAAACAAAATCTTCCCCTTGAAGGGAAAGAAAATAAATCTGGTCTAAGAATCCATAACTGTAGACCAAGACTTTAACCAAAGAGCTCTACGCGACAAAATTGCAAAACCTGAAGCCTTAGCATTCAGAAGTACAATTTGCATATTAGAATCACAAATAAAGGAGTTGGCTATCTTGCGAGCCTTAATCCTGTCCTGTGTATCCTCCATGGGGGATTTCACTGCAATTAGTTCTGATAACGAATCACACCAGTAGGTGGCTGGCTGAATAAAGAGACCGATATGTTGAAACATCTTTCTGAGATAGTCTTCTAACTTCCTGTCCATTGGATCTCTAAAAGAGGAGCTATCCTCTAGAGGGATAGTAGTACGCTTGTCAATAGTAGAAATGGCCCTGTCTACTTTAGGGATAGAGTTCCATAACTCTAAATGTGAATCAGGGACCGGAAACGGCTTCTTAAAGGTAGAAGGGGAAAGAGAGGTTCTAATCTTTTCCCATTCTCTAGAAATAATTTTTGCCATTTGTATTGGTCAGTGACGTGCAGTGACGTCAGCGGCTAGTGAGGCACTGACAATGATACGCACAAGAATCACACACACATATATATGTATACATGTGTGTGTAAATATATATATATATATATATATATATATATATATATATATATATATTTTGTTACAAACTGCTATTTGTGACTGGCCCTTTAAATGGAAGGTTGCCCTGCTTCCCTGGATTTTGGAGAAGCCTATTTGCCAGCCTCCTTCCTCATGACTATGGCCCCTGGAAGATTGTGCCCCTGAGAGTATATTGACTTTTGTGGGGTGTGTGTGGCCCTTTGGGAAACGTCTGGGGACATATTGTGACTCTGGTGAACAATGCCCCCTTTAAGACTATGTCCCCAGACCTGTGAAATGACTTGTCCCTGGCTTTCTCCCACTTGGTTCAGTTTCATTGTGTGCCATTAAGAGTTAAATTTTGTTCAGCTTCAAGAAACCTATTCTACATACAAGTCTGCTGGGATTAGCTCTAATTAGGTTTAGTGATCAACTTTCCCATTGTCTAATCAGACTAGTATTGATAAGGTGGACTGCATTGTTTTATTGTGTGTAATGTTATCTGCTGAAGTAATGTTGTGGCCTGTCAAAGGGAGTGTCTCTCTATCTAATATCAAATGTGTGATGGGGGATTTTATGCCTCCCCCTGAGAGTGTCCTGTTTGCATGTAACCTCAATAAAAAGGAGGCTGTGTGCTCCAGCACATCAGACCTATGTTGACCCTCTAACTTGAAGCTTTGACTCATGTTTGTAGGGGACAGCTTCAGCTAATATCACTACAGGGATTGCTATGTTTTTCATACTCCCTTAGCTACAGGGATTGCTACAGAAGGAAGAGGTTCGCCTACTGGAGCCTGGTCGTAGGTCCAGGGCGCAGAGCAGACGGCGAGATACCAGCCCAGCAGCGGTGGTTCATATAGTCTGCATTACTGATGGTGGCTACGCAGTAGTTAGAGTGTCCACGGTGCTGCTGCTCCTTTGGTGAGCGCTAGGAGCATCCTTTTCTACGGTCCAACTTCCAGCCAGCCTGGAGGCAACCGTAACATTTGGCGGCAGCGGTGGGATTGGCGTCCTAGCGCAAGGAGCAGCACCACAACAGCACTGGTATCGTAGGAGAGTAATTGAGGGCAACGCTAGCCACTGCGCAGCGTCCCTACCTACAGCAGCATGGAGCTGACAAGATACTGGTCAGAACCATGTGAAGAGCACCTCAACCGGATCCGTCGCTATGAGGGCGTGGATTTCGTTCCAGAGGTAAAGAGGCGGCTAGTCCGATATGGTCCAGACCCTGCGCAGGAGGTAGTCAGTCGCATCATCCGGGAATTGGATACGGAGAACAAAGCGGCACGAGCCTTTGAGCGCCAACTGTGGAGTTTGAGGGTATGGACACCTGGTCTCTCTCCCCAGCCGCAGCATGTTCCACAGGGAGAGGAGAGCAGCGACCTCCCTCCCCAGCGGCAGTATACTGTGCAGAGGGAAGAGACAACCGGTCTCCTTCCCCAACCCCAACCAGTGATACCAGAGGCAGCAGGCCTCATAGACTGGTCCTGGGAGGACCCCCAGCAGGCAGGTGGAGATGGGACCGCAGTCTCTCTACCGGCCCTACAGGGATGCTGGGCAGGCGGCCCAGATCCCCAGCGACAGACCCAGCTACAGGGAGGGGAGAGCATCGACCTCCCTCCCCAGCCGGAGTGTGCCTTCCAGGGAGAGGAGACAACCGGTCTCTCTCCCCAGCCGCAGCATGTTCCACAGGAAGAGGAGAGCATCGACCTCCCTTCCCAACGGCCGCCGGAGTATCAGGAGGAGGAGGTAAGCCAATCTCCCCCTCCCCAGCTAACTCCTAACTTGGGCCCAGGGTTAACAGTGGAGATGTTAACCCCCACTGACCCCCACGTTCCCTTTGCCACCGGGCAGGACTATGCCCCAATTCCCCCAGCAGAAGAGCTGGCATCAGAACAGAGCGCTGCTGGCCTCTGCCCTACAGACCCCCTTGTTACAGGACTGGCCTGCAAACCCCTCACCCCAGCAGAAGCGCTGGCACCAGGGCAGAGTGCCGCTGGCCTCTGCCCCCCAAGTACCATCAGCTATTTGCCCAGCTGCGCCAGGAAGGCAGAGGATGCTACCCTTTCATCCTATAACCTGGAACCTACAGGCCAGTGCTACTTGTTGTGGGGGGGCTGCTTTGCTGCTAGTGTTTATTTGTGGGTGGGTTGCGAGACTAACTTAGGCACTGACCGACAGAAGGTCAGGTGCCTTGTTAGTCTCCCTCCAAAAGGGGAGATATGTTACAAACTGCTATTTGTGACTGGCCCTTTAAATGGAAGGTTGCCCTGCTTCCCTGGATTTTGGAGAAGCCTATTTGCCAGCCTCCTTCCTCATGACTATGGCCCCTGGAAGATTGTGCCCCTGAGAGTATATTGACTTTTGTGGGGTGTGTGTGGCCCTTTGGGAAACGTCTGGGACATATTGTGACTCTGGTGAACAATGCCCCCTTTAAGACTATGTCCCCAGACCTGTGAAATGACTTGTCCCTGGCTTTCTCCCACTTGGTTCAGTTTCATTGTGTGCCATTAAGAGTTAAATTTTGTTCAGCTTCAAGAAACCTATTCTACATACAAGTCTGCTGGGATTAGCTCTAATTAGGTTTAGTGATCAACTTTCCCATTGTCTAATCAGACTAGTATTGATAAGGTGGACTGCATTGTTTTATTGTGTGTAATGTTATCTGCTGAAGTAATGTTGTGGCCTGTCAAAGGGAGTGTCTCTCTATCTAATATCAAATGTGTGATGGGGGATTTTATGCCTCCCCCTGAGAGTGTCCTGTTTGCATGTAACCTCAATAAAAAGGAGGCTGTGTGCTCCAGCACATCAGACCTATGTTGACCCTCTAACTTGAAGCTTTGACTCATGTTTGTAGGGGACAGCTTCAGCTAATATCACTACAGGGATTGCTATGTTTTTCATACTCCCTTAGCTACAGGGATTGCTACAGAAGGAAGAGGTTCGCCTACTGGAGCCTGGTCGTAGGTCCAGGGCGCAGAGCAGACGGCGAGATACCAGCCCAGCAGCGGTGGTTCATATAGTCTGCATTACTGATGGTGGCTACGCAGTAGTTAGAGTGTCCACGGTGCTGCTGCTCCTTTGGTGAGCGCTAGGAGCATCCTTTTCTACGGTCCAACTTCCAGCCAGCCTGGAGGCAACCGTAACATATATATATACATACATACATACATACATACATACACACACACACACACACATATAAATATCACTAAATTACTGGCACCAACAAATATTTTGCACCTGAAGAGTTAGTTATGTTCACCTACAGCACAGGGCTCATCAATTGTGACCCTCCAGAGGTTTTGGAACTAGATTTCCCAGCTGAAATGGTGGCTGAGCATTATGGGAAATAGCACATAACACAAGTACTGGACTCACACACACAGACCCACACACACTGAAATAGACCCACACACAAACAGATGCACACACAGAGACAGACCCCCAAACACAGACAGAAACACACACTCAGACAGACCCCCCACACACACAAAGACACACACAGGGACAGACCCACAAACACAGACCCCTACCAAACAGACACACACATGCACACACAGACCCACACAAACACACAGGTATACACACAGGGACAGACCCACACACACACACACACACACCCCAAACACACACACAGAAACATCCACACAAATAAACACAGACCCACTCACACAGACCCCCAAACACACAGACATACAGTCACACAAACACAGACACACACACATCCACACACAGACAGACAAACCCACACACACAGATCTATACACACACAGACCCCCCCAAACCCACACAGACAGTAACACACACACACTGTACATATCAAGTGTTGTGTTCTGGCTCATGCAGGGATAAAGGAGGGGAGTTTTTAAAAATAAAATAAAAACAGGAATAATTCAATATATAGTAAAAGATAAAGCACTACTAGTACCACTGAGCACTCTTCACTAAGTTCACTTGACTCAATGACAAACAGACTTGTATACTAAGCTTACAAATGCACACACAGTGTTTATAAAGAGCCATGTGCTTATTTATATTTAATATTTATATTTATTTTAAAAAGCATAGAGTTTAATGCAATTTGTAAATACTAAATATGCAAATCCAGTACTCATAACTCATGGAAATAGATAAATATTTGGGGTTAGAGATAAGAGATGTGGTTATTTTTAGGGTTTGGGATAAAGGCTAAGAAAAGTTTTGCAATCCATAATCAGCAGCAATGTTGCAAGCTACATTTCGGTGCTGATTTTCACTGTAATATCTTTACATTTTCTCCCTATTTCCAATAAGAACCAGAGCTACAAATCAGCAAATTCATTCTATTCCCCCAGAAAGGACAGGAATGACCCAGGCACAATGGGAAGACAATTCTTCTTTAACTTTAAATGTGAACTGCATGCATTAGTGATGTGCTGTGTGTGTTGCAATGCAAACTGACATGTGGAAATGTAATATGAGATTTATTCTACACAATAGCTAGCTGTGTAGGGAAGGCTTACAAAGGCAGGCAGAGTGCTCTTAATTTACAAGGTGCCAGAGCTACTGCATTCCATTGATAAGCAGTGTTCATTAAAATCCACAGGCATCAAAGAGGTTAACTAGTAATTGATAACACAGAAAATAGTGCACTCCCTAAATACATACATGCACCTTTTCAAGTAGAGATCCACAATCCATGAGAAAACACAGGTTAGAGATAGAGTATTCTTACATAGCAAAGTAAGAAGAAGGGCACATTCCTTACATAGCAGCACTAAGCAGCAGGAGGACGACAGGCTCTTCCCTGAGAACGAAGGGGTTGTAAATGCAGGGCTGGGCTACTGAGGGAAGGATTTGATTTATAGTTGTTCTCTTATCAGGCAGCGTTCCCACTTGTCATATAACAGCTGCCGTTGTAGGCTGCATTTCCCCTCAGTTCTAAATCACTATATTGTGCTAAGGCAGCAGGCTCTGTTTGTTAGTTAGAGCCGTTACAGGAAAGTGCTGAGCTCAGTATATGGAATTGCCTGAGGTCCCTAGCCCCCTACTGACTTCACAACAGTGTGTGTCCCACCGGCTGCAATATACTTTATTTCAGGATCATCTCTCCTCCTGGGCACTCTGTGTTGTTAAGCAAGTTCTCACTGCAGCAGTATGGCTATGTGATGATCGTGGCATGATGTTATTTTTTTCCTGATCTAAGGGACTGAAGATTCAGAATCATTAGCATTTCCCATTAGAAAATGCTAATGATTCTGAATCTTCAGTCCCTTAGATCAGGAAAACAATAACATCATGCCACGATCATCACATAGCCATACTGTATTACAGCTGCAGTGAGAGAACTTGCTTAATAACACAGAGTGCCCAGGAGGAGAGATGATCCTAAAATAAAGTATATTGCAGCCGGTGGACACACACTCTTCTGAGTGACTGCTCTAGTCTGCTGGCCTGGCTGAGAGGGTATGCGAGTGACTGTGAGTGTGTATAGCATGGGGGGGGGGAGGGGATTGGGGAATAGACCTTGATGACCCAAATAAACTGTTATTACTTACCGGTCTGTTTACTCTGACACCGGTCTCTCAGACAGTCCACTCTCTTGCTGCAGCTCCCCTGTTCACTATTTCCCGCCAACAGCCGTCCCAGTCACTGCTTCAAACAAGCCCGGCCGGCACGCCTCCCTAGCAGCACTGATGCTGATTGGCTGTGGTCACCTCCATCTCATAGCGGCGGTTAAGAGAACCGCCTCTATTGGAGAGAGGCATGGGCCCGGTGAGACACCACTGGGTGGCGCTAGCTCATAGTGAGCACTAAACAGTAGCTAGCATCCATGTTGCGCAATTCATGGAGGGCAGCGGAGCAGCTCACTGCCTCTTAATTGCGCAACATGGATGGGAATGGATGGTATTGCATCTGTGGAGCCGGCAAGGGGGGGGGGGTATTGTAGCTGGGGGGGCGTGGTCACAAAATGTACAAAAAAAATTACACAAACTTTTTTTATTTTTTTTTAATCATAAATAAAAACTTCTTTTTCTGATTGGACAGGGTAGGCACTGCCTCCCTTGCCTCCTATTACTGCACGTCACTGGTATTGGTACCATGAGGGATTCAGGAACCTTCTTCTCCTCATTTACCCTATCTAATTTAGGGATAATAGGTTTCTCAGGAAGCTTAGTGTCCGGAACCTCAAGGGTAGACAATACCTCCTTCAAGAGAATGCAAAGGTGTTTAAACTTAAACCTAAAATTTGGTTCCTCAGGAGTAGGAGATTTAATTTCAGATACCTGTGACTCTGAAAGCTCAGCTTCAGATGCAACCGAGGTTAGATCATCCTCAGAAAGGTGAGACAAACTAGCCAACTCAGACTGAAGAACTATGATTAACCTTTCTCTTACGCTTTCCAGAGGTAGGCAAAGCGTTTAATGCAGCTGATACCGCAGACTAAATCTGTGACGTAAAGGTGATAAAGGTGCGCTGCGAGGCACTGCCTGCGTCATAGGGTTAAAGGGGACTGCGACTGCAGAATAGGCATCTCATGGATAACGGAGTCCCGAGAGGTAGAAGGTTCAGAGTGCATAAAAGTACCAGGGGATAAACCAGATTTAGACCTTTTCTTGGTCTTTAACACAGAACATAAGCAGACAGAACAGAATTGTGCAAGCGGGCAAACCATAGTCTCCTCACAATATAAACATGTGTTTGTCACAGTAATCGCTGAAACATAACCCTCTGAGGGCTTAATATCAGAATCCTCCATAGCGGGTTTAAGGTCTCAATAATGTAGCAACAAAAAATAAATTATAAACTTTTGCATGGCACCTCTACCCTCAGCCTTGGCTGAGGTACTCACCACCTCCTAGCTAGACAAGCATGACAGGAATGAAGTCAGGATCTCTCCCAATGCCTGCAGCAAACTCCTTAATGCTGATCGCTACGCAGGAGCAAACTTCCGACCAGCCTCAGTTAGAAACTGCGCCCTAGTCACATGGTGCGCATCTAGAGAATGCCCCCAGCTAGTAGAGAAACCGCGCAAAGCTGAAAATCAGCCGAGTAGTGTTTAAAAAAGGCCACAGTGGGAAATTTCTCCCAAACTGCCTGCATCGTCTATATGCGATCTTTTTGAGACCAAAAAACCCTTACACACGTGCTCTGGTTGGCAAGGAGCTAAGCAGCACACATAGATTGGCCCCAACTGCTCAATAAAAACATAATTTATGCTTACCTGATAAATTTATTTCTCTTGTAGTGTAGTCAGTCCACGGGTCATCCATTACTTATGGAATATATCTCTTCCTAACAGGAAGCTGCAAGAGGATCACCCAGCAGAGCTTGCTACATAGCTCCTCCCCTCACATGTCATATTCAGTCATTCGAGCAAAGCAGACGAGAAAGGAGAAACCATAGGGTGCAGTGGTGACTGGAGTTTAATTAAAATTTAGGTCTGCCTTAAAGACAGGGCGGGCCGTGGACTGACTACACTACAAGAGAAATAAATTTATCAGGTAAGCATAAATTATGTTTTCTCTTGTTAAGTGTAGTCAGTCCACGGGTCATCCATTACTTATGGAATACCAATACCAAAGCTAAAGTACACGGATGAAGGGAGGGACAAGCAGGAACATTAAACAGAAGGAACCACTGCCTGAAGTACCTTTCTCCCAAAAATAGCCTCCGAAGAAGCAAAAGTGTCAAATTTGTAAAATTTTGAAAAGGTGTGAAGCGAAGACCAAGTCGCAGCCTTGAAAATCTGTTCAACAGAGGCCTCATTTTTAAAGGCCCAGGTGGAAGCCACAGCTCTAGTAGAATGAGCTGTAATCCTTTCAGGAGGCTGCTGTCCAGCAGTCTCATAGGCTAAACGTATTATGCTACGAAGCCAAAAAGAGAGAGAGGTAGCCGAAGCCTTTTGACCTCTTCTCTGTCCAGAGTAAACGACAAACAGGGAAGAAGTTTGACGAAAATCTTTAGTTGCCTGCAAATAGAACTTCAGGGCACGGACTACGTCCAAATTATGCAAAAGTCGTTCCTTCTTTGAAGAAGGGTTAGGACACAGTGATGGAACAACAATCTCTTGATTGATATTCCTGTTAGTAACTACCTTAGGTAAGAACCCAGGTTTAGTACGCAGAACTACCTTGTCTGAATGAAAAATCAGATAAGGAGAATCACAATGTAAGGCAGATAACTCAGAGACTCTTCGAGCCGAGGAAATAGCCATCAAAAACAAAACCTTCCAGGATAACAGCTTGATATCAATGGAATGAAGGGGTTCAAATGGAACGCCTTGAAGAATATTAAGAACTAAGTTTAAGCTCCACGGCGGAGCAACAGTCTTAAACACAGGCTTAATCCTAGTTAAAGCCTGACAAAAAACCTGAACGTCTGGAACTTCAGCCAGACGTTTGTGTAGAAGAATAGACAGAGCAGAAATCTGTCCCTTTAACGAATTAGCAGATAAGCCCTTTTCTAAACCCTCTTGTAGAAAGGACAATATCCTAGGAATCCTAACCTTACTCCATGAGTAACTCTTGGATTCGCACCAATATAAATATTTACGCCATATCTTATGGTAAATTTTTCTGGTAACAGGCTTCCTAGCCTGTATTAAGGTATCAATAACCGACTCCGAGAAGCCACGCTTTGATAGAATCAAGCGTTCAATCTCCATGCAGTCAGCCTCAGAGAAATTAGATTTGGATGTTTGAAAGGACCCTGAATTAGAAGGTCCTGTCTCAGAGGTAGAGACCACGGTGGACAGGACGACATGTCCACTAGGTCTGCATACCAGGTCCTGCGTGGCCACGCAGGCGCTATCAGAATCACCGAAGCTCTCTCCTGTTTGATCTTGGCAATCAAACGAGGAAGCATCGGGAATGGTGGAAACACATAAGCCATGTTGAAGACCCAAGGGGCTGTCAGAGCATCTATCAGCACCTCTCCCGGGTCCCTGGACCTGGATCCGTAACAAGGAAGCTTGGCGTTCTGGCGAGACGCCATGAGATCCAGATCTGGTTTGCCCCAACGAAGAATCGGTTGAGCAAAGACCTCCGGATGAAGTTCCCACTCCCCCGGATGAAAAGTCTGGCGACTTAGAAAATCCGCCTCCCAGTTCTCTACGCCTGGGATGTAAATCGCTGACAGGTGGCAAGAGTAAGACTCTGCCCAGCGAATTATCTTTGAGACTTCCAACATCGCTAGGGAACTTCTGGTTCCCCCTTGATGGTTGATGTAAGCCACAGTCGTGATGTTGTCCGACTGAAATCTGATGAACCTCAGAGTTGCTAACTGAGGCCAAGCTAGGAGAGCATTGAATATTGCTCTTAATTCCAGAATATTTATTGGGAGGAGTTTCTCCTCCTGAGTCCATAATCCCTGAGCTTTCAGGGAGTTCCAGACTGCGCCCCAGCCTAGAAGGCTGGCGTCTGTTGTTACAATCGTCCAATCTGGCCTGCGAAAGGTCATCCCCTTGGACAGATGTGGCCGAGAGAGCCACCATAGAAGAGAATCTCTGGTCTCTTGATCCAGACTTAGTAGGGGGGACAAATCTGAGTAATCCCCATTCCACTGACTTAGCATGCACAATTGCAGCGGTCTGAGATGCAGGCGCGCAAATGGTACTATATCCATTGCCGCTACCATTAAGCCGATTACTTCCATGCACTGAGCTACTGACGGGTGTGGAATGGAATGAAGGACACGGCAAGCATTTAGAAGTTTTGATAACCTGGCCTCTGTCAGGTAAATTTTCATCTCTACAGAATCTATAAGAGTCCCTAGAAAGGGAACTCTTGTAAGTGGTAATAGAGAACTCTTTTCCACGTTCACCTTCCACCCATGCGACCTCAGAAATGCCAGAACTATCTCTGTATGAGACTTGGCAGTTTGAAAACTTGACGCTTGTATCAAAATGTCGTCTAGGTACGGAGTCACCGCTATGCCTCGCGGTCTTAGTACCGCCAGAAGTGAGCCCAGAACTTTTGTAAAGATTCTTGGAGCCGTAGCTAATCCGAAGGGAAGAGCTACAAACTGGTAATGCCTGTCTAGGAAAGCAAATCTTAGGTACCGATAATGATCCTTGTGAATCGGTATGTGAAGGTAGGCATCCTTTAAATCCACTGTGGTCATGTACTGACCCTCTTGGATCATGGGAAGAATGGTTCGAACAGTTTCCATTTTGAATGATGGAACTCTTAGAAATTTGTTTAGGATTTTTAAGTCCAAGATTGGTCTGAAGGTTCCCTCTTTCTTGGGAACCACAAATAGATTTGAATAGAATCCCTGCCCGTGTTCCTTCCGCGGAACTGGGTGGATCACCCCCATTAGTAAAAGGTCTTGTACACAGCGTAGAAACGCCTCTTTCTTTATTTGGTTTGCTGATAACCTTGAAAGATGAAATCTCCCTCGTGGAGGAGAAGTTTTGAAGTCCAGGAGATATCCCTGAGATATGATCTCCAACGCCCAGGGATCCTGGACATCTCTTGCCCAAGCCTGGGCGAAGAGAGAAAGTCTGCCCCCCACTAGATCCGTTTCCGGATAGGGGGCCCTCTCTTCATGCTGTCTTGGGGGCAGCAGCAGGTTTCTTGGCCTGCTTGCCCTTGTTCCAGGACTGGTTAACTTTCTAGCCCTGCCTGTAACGAGCAACAGCTCCTTCCTGTTTTGGAGCGGAGGAAGTTGATGCTGCTCCAGCCTTGAAGTTACGAAAGGCACGAAAATTAGACTGTTTGGCCTTTGATTTGGCCCTGTCCTGAGGTAGAGCATGGCCCTTACCTCCCGTAATGTCAGCTATAATTTCTTTCAAGCCGGGCCCGAATAAGGTCTGCCCTTTGAAAGGAATATTAAGCAATTTAGATTTAGAAGTCACGTCAGCTGACCAGGATTTAAGCCATAGCGCTCTGCGCGCTTGGATGGCGAATCCGGAGTTCTTAGCCATAAGTTTGGTTAAATGTACGACGGCATCAGAAACAAATGCGTTAGCTAGCTTAAGTGCTTTAAGCTTGTTCATAATTCCATCCAATGGAGCTGTGCGAATGGCCTCTTCCAGAGACTCAAACCAGAATGCCGCCGCAGCAGTGACAGGCGCAATGCATGCAAGGGGCTGTAAGATAAAACCTTGTTGAACAAACATTTTCTTAAGGTAACCCTCTAATTTCTTATCCATTGGATCTGAAAAGGCACAACTATCCTCCACCGGGATAGTGGTACGCTTAGCTAAAGTAGAAACTGCTCCCTCCACCTTAGGGACCGTCTGCCATAAGTCTCGTGTGGTGGCGTCTATAGGAAACATTTTCCTAAATATGGGAGGAGGGGAAAAGGGCACACCAGGTCTATCCCACTCCTTGCTAATAATCTCTGTAAGCCTTTTAGGTATAGGAAACACGTCAGTACACACCGGTACCGCATAGTATCTATCCAACCTACATAATTTTTCTGGAATTGCAACCGTGTTACAATCATTCAGAGCCGCTAATACCTCCCCTAGCAATATGCGGAGGTTCTCAAGCTTAAATTTAAAATTAGAAATCTCTGAATCCAGTCTCCCTGGATCAGATCCGTCACCCACAGAATGAAGCTCTCCGTCTTCACGTTCTGCAAACTGTGACGCAGTATCTGACATGGCTCTCACCTCATCCGCGCGCTCTGTCCTTAACCCAGAGCTATCGCGCTTGCCTCTTAATTCTGGCAATTTAGATAATACTTCTGTCATAACAGTAGCCATGTCTTGCAAAGTGATTTGTAAGGGCCACCCTGATGTACTTGGCGCCACAAAATCACGCACCTCCTGAGCGGGAGGTGAAGGTACTGACACGTGAGGAGAGTTAGTCGGCATAACTTCCCCCTCGTTGTCTGGGGATAATTTCTTTACATGTAAAGATTGACTTTTATTTAAAGTAGCATCAATGCAATTAGTACATAAATTTCTATTGGGCTCCACATTGGCCTTTAAACATAGTGAACAAAGAGATTCATCTGTGTCAGACATGTTTAAACAGACTAGCAATGAGACTAGCAAGCTTGGAAATACTTTTCTAAATAAATTTACAAGCAATATAAAAAAACGCTACTGTGCCTTTAAGAAGCACAAAAAGCTGTCACAGTTGAAATAACAATGAACCAAAATAGTTATAGCAACCAATTTTTCACAGTAAATGTATTAAGTTAGCAAAGGATTGCACCCACCAGCAAATGGATGATTAACCCCTTAATACCCAAAAACGGATTAACAATTTAATAATTAACGTTTTTCTCACAGTCAAAACACACTGTCACAGGTCTGCTGTGACTGATTACCTCCCTCAAAATGAATTTTGAAGACCCCTGAGCTCTCTAGAGACGATCTGGATCATGGAGGATGAAGTAGACAGATTGTGACTGAATTTTTACTGCGCAAAAAAGCGCTAAAATAGGCCCCTCCCACTCATATTACAACAGTGGGGAAGCTCAGAAAACTGTTTCTATGCAGAAAACAAAGATGGCCATGTGGTGAAAATCATGCCCCAATAAGTTTTATCACCAAGTACCTCACAAAAAACGATTAACATGCCAGTAAACGTTTTAAACATACATTTGAAAAGTTATCAATTGTTATTAATAAGCCTGCTACCAGTCGCTTTTACTGCAGTTAAGGCTCATACATTATTTCAGTATTAACAGTATTTTCAGAGTCAATTCCAGTCCTTAGAAAAATACATTCAGTGTACACACACTCATCAGCCTAATACCAGTCGCTATCACTGCATTTAAGGCTGAACTTACGTTACATTGGTATCAGCAGTATTTTCTCAGTCAATTCCATTCCTCAGAAAAATAATTACTGCACATACCTCATTTGCAGGGGGGCCCTGCATGCTATTCCCCTTCTCTGAAGTTACCTCACTCCTCAGATGAGAACAGCCAGTGGATCTTAGTTACGTCTGCTAAGATCATAGAAAAAGCAGGCAGATTCTTCTTCTAATGCTGCCTGAGAATAAACAGCACACTCCGGTGCCATTTAAAATAACAAACTTTTGATTGTAGAAATAAACTAAGTTAAAAAACACCACAGACCTCTCACAGCGACCTATCTAGTTAGGCTGCAAGAGAATGACTGAATATGACATGTGAGGGGAGGAGCTATGTAGCAAGCTCTGCTGGGTGATCCTCTTGCAGCTTCCTGTTAGGAAGAGATATATTCCATAAGTAATGGATGACCCGTGGACTGACTACACTTAACAAGAGAAATAACCTTATTATTATAAAAGGTATTAAATGTCCCCATATCCGGAAGATAAAAGTATCACAATGTGAACTGTGTATTTTCATGTCCTCATAACCTCAGGGAATTTGCAGCCCTACTAGGCATAATCCCTCAAAGTAATAAAAAGGACTTACCCTCCAGGATCAAAGCTGTGGAGCAGGCACAGCGCCTCAAGGTCTGCCAGTCTCACCACACACATCTGACAGGGACCTGAAGAGAAGTAGAAAACAGTGTAAAGCGGTAACACTGATTTCCCAGGAGGTAATAGCTTTAATTCTAGATAGTGGTCAGAGATCGTTCCCTGCAACATCTAGAGCCAACTTTCACCACAACTCTCACTGAGAAGATTACATGGTTACTCAAACACCCCAGTCTCCTATAGTGATGAATGGCAAAGAATGACTGGAGGGATGGGGGAAGTGGGAGGGATATTTATAGCCTTTGGCTGGGGTGTCTTTTCCTCCTCTGGTGGCCAGGTGTTGATATTCCCAACAGTAATGAATGAAGTCGTGTACTTTCCCTGCCTTTGGAAGGAAATAAAATGCTCTATTATTTCGTTAGCACATTTTTCTTTTAAAGAGACATATTCCCTTCTATTATCAAATTGACTTTGAACTCTTGCAATCTTTTGTTGTAAAGCATGTGTAAATATCCCCAGCAGTAGCAAAGCACTGCTGGGAGCTATCTGGGGATATGTGGCTACACACAGTTGTCTCTTGCCATTGGTTCAACAGATGTGTTCAGCTAGCTCCCAGTATTGCACTGCTCTGGAGCTGAATTTAACTATATGTTTAATCCTCATTTTATGAATGCACTGTTGCTTGCATCTTACTAAGATATACCAGCATCTTCTTTTTTAAAAGTAAATTCCTTCATTGTACTATGGGTTAAACCAATCCACAACAGTTAGAGACACTGAACCCACATTTTTTTCTTTCATGATTCAGATAGAGCATGCAATTTTAAACAACTTTCTAATTTACTCCTATTATCAATTTTTCTTCATTCTCTTGCTTTCTTTATTTGAAAAGAAGGCATCTACGCCATTTGTTTTGGTTCAGAACCATGGAAAGCACTTGTTTATTGGTAGGTGAATTTACCCACCAATCAGCAAGAACACAGTGTGTTCACCAAAAATGGGCCGGCATCTAAACTTACATTCTTGCATTTCAAATAAAGATATCAAGAGAATGAAAAGAATTTGATAAGGAGTAAATTAGAAAGTTGCTTAAAATTGCATGCTCTATCTGAATCACAACAGAAAAATTTTGGGTTCAGTGTCCCTTTAAATACTTCATAAAAGCTGCCACTCTGTAAAAAAATATAGCTAATTAGATACAGATCACTGGTTGTATCCTCATCTGGAGAAGACTGGAGGAGTTAAACAGGTCTTTAAAAAATATTTATTTCAAAATAAAATATATTTTTACACTTAAATGCCCCTGTAAGTTTGGAGCTGAACAAAGCCGTGGGACATAACATGCAATAATCCAATTACAGGAATGTTTGGAATAACCTCTGGAGTGAATGAATGGAATTCAGCTACTATAGGAGAGCTATTATATACTGATGAGTGACATCAGCACCATCTCCCTGCTGATTGGTTACTGAACCAGGTGAGTTTAGTTTTGTCTCAGATTACTATGTGATCTGGTTGTGTCTGAGATACACTAACCTCATCGTTCTCTTCCTCTTCCTCATCATCAGATTCTGCAGCTTCTTCAAGCTTTTCTTCTGTAATAAAAAGAATAGGAGAATGGTACCAAAAAATATATTATACCTTCTTCATATAAAGCCTATTTCACAGCTCTACTGATCAGAGCACATTTTCATAGATCACATTATACTATTCTTAGTAACTTCAAAGTCTGAGGTTTTGTTCTGCCACCATTTTCTTTTAAGTACAATTTTCTGTGCGATTTGTGGAGTCAATTAATTCCTTTTTTTAAAGAAGCTAGTATTATAATGTTTAACCATATGTAACATATTAAATGGATAATATCAAATTACAAGTAAAGGGGACAAAATAAATAATGAAAGTATATTGCAGAGGTTTTTTTATACAAATGATTTATATTTTATATTATTATCTCAAAGTGTTTAATGCCCCTTGAATGTGTTTCCAGTGACTTGTTATACTAGCTGCATGGTATAAAATGTATGATAAATTACTAATTTATGTTTATTTTTGTATAAGAAATATAAGTTTTTGTGCTTTGAAATTGACACCAATTAAAATAGGTTGTTCCTGCTGGGAAATCAGATCTCCTTATTTTATCACTTTATCACACGTGCTTCTTTACTGGGTGGTATTAAGTAGCTGGGTGGAGGCAGTGTAATACTTTTTCTGACATTTATAAAAAAAACATAATTTATGTAAGAGCTTACCTGATAAATCCATTTATTGCATAGTGACAAGAGTCCATGAGCTAGTGACGTACACTCACTCATACCTTAGTTTAATGTGAAGCCAAGAAGTGAGGTGTAAAAGAAGGAGTAAAAAGCATACAAAAAGAGGAACTACAAAAAAACAGAATTTATGCTTACCTGACAAATTACTTTCTCTTGCGGTGTATCCAGTCCACGGATTCATCCATTACTTGTGGGATATTCTCCTTCCCTACAGGAAGTGGCAAAGAGAGCACACAGCAGAGCTGTCCATATAGCTCCCCCTCTAGCTCCACCTCCCAGTCATTCGACCAAAGGTTAGTAAGAAAAAGGAGAAATCATAGGGTGCAGTGGTGACTGCAGTGTAAACAAAAAATTTTTTACCTGACTTAAATGCCAGGGCGGGCCGTGGACTGGATACACCGCAAGAGAAAGTAATTTATCAGGTAAGCATACATTCTGTTTTCTCTTGCAAGGTGTATCCAGTCCACGGATTCATCCATTACTTGTGGGATACCAATACCAAAGCTTTAGGACACGGATGAAGGGAGGGAACAAGACAGGTACCCTTTAAACGGAAGGCACCACTGCTTGTAAAACCTTTCTCCCAAAAATAGCCTCCAAGGAAGCAAAAGTATCAAATATGTAAAATTTGGAAAAAGTATGCAGCGAAGACCAAGTCGCTGCCTTACAAATCTGTTCAACAGAAGCTTTGTTTTTTAAAAGCTCATGTGGAAGCCACTGCTCTGGTAGAATGAGCAGTAATTGTTTCAGGAAGCTGCTGGCCAGAAGTCTCGTAGGCCAAACGGATGATGCTTTTCAGCCAAAAGAAAAGAGAGGTAACAGTCGCTTTCTGACCTCTCCTCTTACCAGAATAGACAACACAAAAGGAAGATGTGTGTCTGAAATCCTTAGTTGCTTGTAAGTAGAACTTTAAAGCACGAACCACATCAGGATTATTTAAACGACGTTATTTCTTCAATACAGAGAAGGAACAACAATTTCCTGGTTAATATTCTTGTTAGAAATAACCTTATGAAGAAAACCAGGTATGGAACGTAAAAACTACCTTATCTGCATGGAACACCAGCGGAAGGTGAATCACACTGTAAGGCAAATAACTCTGAGACTCTTCGAGTAGAAGAGATAGCTACCAAAACAAAATTTTTCCAAGATAACAACTTAATATCTATGGAATGTAAAGGTTCAAACGGAACCCCTTGAAGAACTGAAAGAACTAGATTTAGACTCCATGGCGGAGCCGCAGTCTTATAGACAGGCTAGATTCTCACTAAAGCCTAAGTAGACACCTGTACGTGTCTTTTTAAGGGACTAGCTGACAATCCTTTCTCCAATCCTTCTTGGAGGAAAGACAATGTCCAGGGAATCCTAATCTTACTCCATGAGTGACCCCTGGATTCACACCAACAAAGATATTTTCGCCATATCTTATGATAGATTTTCCTGGGGACAGGCTTACTAGCCTGAATCAGGGCATCTATAACTGACTCAGAGAAACCACGCTTTGATAGAATTAAGCGTTCAATCTCCAAGCAGTCAGACGTAAAGAAATTAGATTTGAAAAAATCGTTACTGTGCCTTTAAGAATTAAAAAGAGCACACAATTTTACAAAACAGTGAAAAATGCAGTGATTCTCCTGAAATTTTCACAGTATGTACCCAAAGCCTTAATAAGATTGCACCACAAGTTTCAGAAGGATTAACCCCTTAATGCCCAAACCGGAGCAGCCTAAAGCCAACACACAGTTAACAATAGTACAGCACCTTGCCACAGCCTTGCTGTGGCCCTACCTGCCCTTAGGGATCAGATTTGGGGGAAACATAATTTATGCTTACCTGATAAATTTATTTCTCTTGTAGTGTATCCAGTCCACGGATCATCCATTACTTGTGGGATATTCTCCTTCCCAACAGGAAGTTGCAAGAGGATCACCCACAGCAGAGCTGCTATATAGCTCCTCCCCTCACTGCCATATCCAGTCATTCGACCGAAACAAGACGAGAAAGGAGAAACCATAGGGTGCAGTGGTGACTGTAGTTTAATTAAAATTTAGACCTGCCTTAAAAGGACAGGGCAGGCCGTGGACTGGATACACTACAAGAGAAATAAATTTATCAGGTAAGCATAAATTATGTTTTCTCTTGTTAAGTGTATCCAGTCCACGGATCATCCATTACTTGTGGGATACCAATACCAAAGCTAAAGTACACGGATGATGGGAGGGACAAGGCAGGAACTTAAACGGAAGGAACCACTGCCTGTAGAACCTTTCTCCCAAAAACAGCCTCCGAAGAAGCAAAAGTGTCAAATTTGTCAAATTTTGAAAAGGTGTGAAGCGAAGACCAAGTCGCAGCCTTGCAAATCTGTTCAACAGAGGCCTCATTTTTAAAGGCCCAGGTGGAAGCCACAGCTCTAGTAGAATGAGCTGTAATCCTTTCAGGGGGCTGCTGTCCAGCAGTCTCATAGGCTAAGCGTATTATGCTCCGAAACCAAAAGGAGAGAGAGGTTGCCGAAGCTTTTTGACCTCTCCTCTGTCCAGAGTAAACGACAAACAGGGCAGATGTTTGACGAAAATCTTTAGTAGCCTGTAAGTAAAACTTCAAGGCACGGACTACGTCCAGATTATGCAAAAGACGTTCCTTCTTTGAAGAAGGATTAGGACACAATGATGGAACAACAATCTCTTTATTGATATTCCTGTTAGAAACCACCTTAGGTAAAAACCCAGGTTTGGTACGCAGAACTACCTTGTCTGAATGAAAAATCAGATAAGGAGAATCACAATGTAAGGCAGATAACTCAGAGACTCTTCGAGCCGAGGAAATAGCCATCAAAAACAGAACTTTCCAAGATAAAAGTTTAATATCAATGGAATGAAGGGGTTCAAACGGAACTCCCTGAAGAACTTTAAGAACCAAGTTTAAGCTCCACGGGGGAGCAACAGTTTTAAACACAGGCTTAATCCTAACCAAAGCCTGACAAAATGCCTGGACGTCTGGAACTTCTGCCAGACGCTTGTGCAAAAGAATAGACAGAGCAGAGATCTGTCCTTTTAAAGAACTAGCTGATAAGCCTTTGTCCAAACCCTCTTGGAGAAAGGACAATATCCTAGGAATCCTAACCTTACTCCATGAGTAACTCTTGGATTCACACCAATAAAGATATTTACGCCATATCTTATGGTAGATTTTACCTGGTGACAGGCTTCCGAGCCTGTATTAAGGTATCAATGACTGACTCGGAGAAGCCACGCCTTGATAGAATCAAGCGTTCAATCTCCATGCAGTCAGTCTCAGAGAAATCAGATTTGGATGATTGAAAGGACCTTGTATTAGAAGGTCCTGCCTCAGAGGCAGAGTCCATGGTGGAAGAGATGACATGTCTTCTAGGTCTGCATACCAGGTCCTGCGTGGCCACGCAGGCGCTATCAGAATCACTGATGCTCTCTCCTGTTTGATTTTGGCAATCAGTCGAGGGAGCAGAGGAAACGGTGGAAACACATAGGCCAGGTTGAAGAACCAAGGAGCTGCTAGAGCATCTATCAGCGTTGTTCCCGGGTCCCTGGACCTGGATCCGTAACAAGGAAGCCTGGCATTCTGGCGAGACGCCATGAGATCCAGTTCTGGTTTGCCCCAACGATGGACCAGTTGAGCAAACACCTCCGGATGGAGTTCCCACTCCCCCGGATGAAAAGTCTGACGACTTAGAAAATCCGCCTCCCAGTTCTCTACGCCTGGGATGTGGATCGCTGACAGGTGGCAAGAGTGAGACTCTGCCCAGCAAATTATCTTTGAGACTTCTAACATCGCTAGGGAACTCCTGGTTCCCCCTTGATGGTTGATGTAAGCCACAGTCGTGATGTTGTCCAACTGAAATCTGATGAACCTCAGTGTTGCTAACTGAGGCCAAGCTAGAAGAGCATTGAATATTGCTCTTAACTCCAGAATATTTATTGGGAGGAGTTTCTCCTCCTGAGTCCACGATCCCTGAGCCTTCAGGGAGTTCCAGACTGCGCCCCAACCTAGAAGGCTGGCATCTGTTGTTACAATCGTTCAATCTGGCCTGTGAAAGGTCATACCCTTGGACAGATGGACCCACGAAAGCCACCAGAGAAGAGAATCTCTGGTCTCTTGATCCAGATTTAGTAGAGGGGACAAATCTGAGTAATCTCCATTCCACTGACTTAGCATGCATAATTGCAGCGGTCTGAGATGCAGGCGCGCAAATGGCACTATGTCCATTGCCGCTACCATTAAGCCGATTACTTCCATGCACTGAGCCACTGACGGGCGTGGAATGGAATGAAGGACACGGCAAGCATTTAGAAGTTTTGATAACCTGGACTCCGTCAGGTAAATTTTCATCTCTACAGAATCTATAAGAGTCCCTAGGAAGGAGACTCTTGTGAGTGGTGATAGAGAACTCTTTTCCACGTTCACTTTCCACCCATGCGACCTCAGAAATGCCAGAACTATCTCTGTATGAGACTTGGCAATTTGAAAGCTTGACGCCTGTATCAGGATATTGTCTAGATACGGAGCCACCGCTATGCCTCGCGGTCTTAGAACAGCCAGAAGTGAGCCCAGAACCTTTGTAAAAATTCTCGGGGCAGTGGCCAACCCGAAGGGAAGAGCTACAAATTGGTAATGCCTGTCTAGAAAGGCAAACCTTAGGAACCGATGATGATCTTTGTGAATCGGTATGTGAAGGTAGGCATCCTTTAAGTCCACTGTGGTCATGTACTGACCCTCTTGGATCATGGGTAGGATGGTCCGAATAGTTTCCATTTTGAATGATGGAACTCTGAGGAATTTGTTTAAGATCTTTAGATCCAAGATTGGTCTGAAGGTTCCCTCTTTCTTGGGAACCACAAACAGATTTGAATAAAATCCCTGTCCTTGTTCCGTCCACGGAACTGGATGGATCACTCCCATTACTAGGAGGTCTTGCACACAGCTTAGGAATGCCTCTTTCTTTATCTGGTTTGCTGATAACCTTGAAAGATGAAATCTCCCTTGTGGAGGAGAAGCTTTGAAGTCCAGAAGATATCCCTGAGATATGATCTCCAACGCCCAGGGATCCTGAACATCTCTTGCCCACGCCTGGGCGAAGAGAGAAAGTCTGCCCCCCACTAGATCAGTTTCCAGATAGGGGGGCCGTTCCTTCATGCTGTCTTGGGGGCAGCAGCAGGCTTTCTGGCCTGCTTGCCCTTGTTCCAGGACTGGTTAGGTTTCCAGGCCTGTCTGGAATGAGCAACAGTTCCCTCTTCTTTTGAAGTGGAGGAAGTTGATGCTGCTCCTGCCTTGAAATCTCGAAAGGCACGAAAATTAGACTGTTTGGCCTTTGATTTGGCCCTGTCCTGAGGAAGGGTATGACCCTTGCCTCCAGTAATGTCAGCAATAATTTCCTTCAAGCCATGCCCGAATAAGGTCTGCCCCTTGAAAGGAATGTTGAGTAATTTAGACTTTGAAGTCAAGTCAGCTGACCAGGATTTAAGCCATAGCGCCCTACGCGCCTGGATGGCGAATCCGGAATTCTTAGCCGTTAGTTTAGTCAAATGAACAATGGCATCAGAAACAAATGAGTTAGCTAGCTTAAGCGTTCTAAGCTTGTCAATAATTTCATTCAATGGAGCTGTCTAGATGGCCTCTTCCAGGGCCTCAAACCAGAATGCCGCTGCAGCAGTGACAGGCGCAATGCATGCAAGGGGCTGTAAAATAAAACCTTGTTGAATAAACATTTTCTTAAGGTAACCCTCCAATTTTTTATCCATTGGATCTGAAAAAGCACAACTGTCCTCAACCGGGATAGTGGTACGCTTTGCTAAAGTAGAAACTGCTCCCTCCACCTTAGGGACCGTCTGCCATAAGTCCCGTGTAGTGGCGTCTATTGGAAACATTTTTCTAAATATAGGAGGTGGGGAAAAGGGCACACCAGGCCTATCCCACTCCTTGCAAATAATTTCTGTAAGCCTTTTAGGTATAGGAAAAACGTCAGTACACACCGGCACCGCATAGTATCTATCCAGCCTACACAATTTCTCTGGAATTGCAACTGTGTTACAGTCATTCAGAGCAGCTAATAGCTCCCCAAGCAATACACGGAGGTTCTCAAGCTTAAATTTAAAATTAGAAATCTCTGAATCAGGTTTCCCCGAGTCAGAGATGTCACGCACAGACTGAAGCTCTCCGTCCTCATGTTCTGCATACTGTGACGCAGTATCAGACATGGCTCTAACAGCATTTGCGCGCTCTGTATCTCTCCTAACCCCAGAGCTATCGCGCTTGCCTCTTAATTCAGGCAATCTAGATAATACCTCTGACAGGGTATTATTCATGATTGCAGCCATGTCCTGCAAGGTAATCGCTATGGGCGTCCCTGATGTAATTGGCGCCATATTAGCGTGCGTCCCCTAAGCGGGAGGCGAAGGGTCTGACACGTGGGGAGAGTTAGTCGGCATAACTTCCCCCTCGACAGAACCCTCTGGTGATAATTCTTTTATAGATAAAGACTGATCTTTACTGTTTAAGGTGAAATCAATACATTTAGTACACATTCTCCTATGGGGCTCCACCATGGCTTTCAAACATAATGAACAAGTAGGTTCCTCTGTGTCAGTTTTTGATAGGTGTAGTTTAAAACATTTTTGCGCTGCCTTATTTGTTAAGCCCTTTCCCCTATGATATTTTCCCCAAAATATCTGGTTTAGGTGTGCCGGAGAAGTGTGGGTTTAGGAGTAGGGGCGCAATTGAGTGCTTATACCCTTGTGAAATTAGGATAAAAAGAATTTTTTCAAATGTAAAAAAATATATAGTTTCAGTCTTATAACATATTGTGGAAAATATTTATTAATTACAAGAAATCAGATATAACTATACTATACATTAAAACACATATGTGTTTGTGCCCTTAGAAGGCACGTCTATAGATGAACCTATGAAGGTTTTGACAAGTATTTGATACGTAGGATTTTTATATATTATAAATTATAAACCTGCAATAGGAACAAATATTTGGTTTTAAGGACTAGTCTACGTGTTGGACCTAGTACATTGGATACCTAGTGCAATATCATAAAAAAGTCATAAAAACAACAAAAAAGCATTAACACATTAGTACAGGATTATAAAACATAATTTATGTAAGAACTTACCTGATAAATTCATTTCTTTCATATTAGCAAGAGTCCATGAGCTAGTGACGTATGGGATATACATTCCTACCAGGAGGGGCAAAGTTTCCCAAACCTTAAAATGCCTATAAATACACCACTCACCACACCCACAAATCAGTTTAACGAATAGCCAAGAAGTGGGGTGATAAGAAAAAAGTGCGAAAGCATAAAAAATATGGAATTGGAATAATTGTGCTTTATACAAAAAAATCATAACCACCACAAAAAAAGGGTGGGCCTCATGGACTCTTGCTAATATGAAAGAAATGAATTTATCAGGTAAGTTCTTACATAAATTATGTTTTCTTTCATGTAATTAGCAAGAGTCCATGAGCTAGTGACGTATGGGATAATGACTACCCAAGATGTGGATCTTTCCACGCAAGAGTCACTAGAGAGGGAGGGATAAAATAAAGACAGCCAATTCCTGCTGAAAATAATCCACACCCAAAATAAAGTTTAATGAAAACATAAGCAGAAGATTCAAACTGAAACCGCTGCCTGAAGTACTTTTCTACCAAAAACTGCTTCAGAAGAAGAAAACACATCAAAATGGTAGAATTTAGTAAAAGTATGCAAAGAGGACCAAGTTGCTGCTTTGCAAATCTGATCAACCGAAGCTTCATTCCTAAACGCCCAGGAAGTAGAAACTGACCTAGTAGAATGAGCTGTAATCCTTCGAGGCGGAGTTTTACCCGACTCGACATAGGCATGATGAAATAAAGATTTCAACCAAGATGCCAAAGAAATGACAGAAGCTTTCTGGCCTTTTCTAGAACCGGAAAAGATGACAAATAGACTAGAAGTCTTTCGGAAAGACTTAGTAGCTTCAACATAATATTACAAAGCTCTAACAGCATCCAAAGAATGCAATGATTTCTCCTTAGAATTCATAGGATTAGGACATAATGAAGGAACCACAATTTCTCTACTAATGTTGTTAGAATTCACAACCTTAGGTAAAAAATTCAAAAGAAGTTCGCAGCACCGCCTTATCCTGATGAAAAATCAGAAAAGGAGACTCACAAGAAAGAGCAGATAATTCAGAGACTCTTCTGGCAGAAGAGATGGCCAAAAGAAACAAAACTTTCCAAGAAAGTAATATAATGACCAAAGAATGCATGGGTTCAAAAGGAGGAGCTTGAAGAGCCCCCAGAACCAAATTCAAACTCAAAGGAGGAGAAATTGACTTAATGACAGGTTTTATACGAACCAAAGCTTGTACAAAACAATGAATATCAGGAAGATTAGCAATCTTTCTGTGAAAAAGAACAGAAAGAGCAGAGATTTGTCCTTTCAAGGAACTTGCGGACAAACCTTTATCTAAACCATCCTGAAAAAACTGTAAAATTCTCGGTATTCTAAAAGAATGCCAAGAAAAATGATGAGAAAGACACCAAGAAATATAAGTCTTCCAGACTCTATAATATATCTCTCTAGATACAGATTTACGAGCCTGTCACATAGTATTAATCACAGAGTCAGAGAAACCTCTTTGACCAAGAATCAAGCGTTCAAACTCCATACCTTAAAATTTAAGGATTTGAGAGTCCACAGCTGGCAAGAGGCCATCCGAACAAGATCCGCATACTAAAACCTGTGAGGCCATGCTGGAGCTACCAGCAGAACAAACGAGCATTCCTTCAGAATCTTGGAGAATACTCTTGGAAGAAGAACTAGAGGCGGAAAGATATAGGCAGGATGATACTTCCAAGGAAGTGATAATGCATCCACTGCCTCCGCCTGAGGATCCCGGGATCTGGACAGATACCTGGGAAGTTTCTTGTTTAGATGAGAAGCCATCAGATCTATTTCTGGGAGTTCCCACATTTGAACAATCTGAAGAAATACCTCTGGGTGAAGAGACCATTCGCCCAGATGCAACGTTTGGCGACTGAGATAATCCGCTTCCCAATTGTCTATACCTGGGATATGAACCGCAGAGATTAGACAGGAGCTGGATTCCGCCCAAACCAAAATTCGAGATACTTCTTTCATAGCCAGAGGACTGTGAGTCCCTCCTTGATGATTGATGTATGCCACAGTTGTGACATTGTCTATCTGAAAACAAATGAACAACTCTCTCTTCAGAAGAGGCCAAGACTGAAGAGCTCTGAAAATTGCACGGAGTTCCAAAATATTGATCGGTAATCTCACCTCCTGAGATTCCCAAACCCCTTGTGCCGTCAGATACCCCCACACAGCTCCCCAACCTGTAAGACTTGCATCTGTTGAGATTATAGTCCAGGTCGGAAGAACAAAGAAGCCCCCTGAACTAAACGATGGTGATCTGTCCACCACGTCAGAGAGTGTCGTATAATCGGTTTAAAGATATTAATTGAGATATCTTTGTGTAATCCCTGCACCATTGGTTCAGCATACAGAGCTGAAGAGGTCGCATGTGAAAACGAGCAAAGGAGATCGCGTCCGATGCAGCAGTCATAAGACCTAAAATTTCCATGCATAAGGCTACCAAAGGGAATGATTGTGACTGAAGGTTTTGACAAGCTGATATCAATGTTAGACTTCTCTTGTCTGACAAAGACAGAGTCATAGACACTGAATCTATCTGGAAACCTAAAAAGGTTACCCTTGTCTGAGGAATCAATTAACTTTTTGGTAAATTGATCCTCCAACCATGATCTTGAAGAAACAACACAAGTCGATTCGTATGAGATTCTGCGAAATGTGAAGACTGAGCAAGTACCAAGATATCGTCCAAAATAAGGAAATACCAATACCCTGTTCTCTGATTACAGACAGAAGGGCACCGAGAACCTTTGAAAAAATTCTTGGAGCTGATGCTAGGCCAAACGGTAGAGCCACAAAACTGGTAATGCTTGTCTAAAAAGAGAATCTCAGAAACTAAAAGTGATCTGGATGAATCGGAATATGCAGATATGCATCCTGTAAATCTATTGTAGACATATAATGCCCTTGCTAAACAAAAGGCAGGATAGTCCTACAGTTACCATCTTGAATGTTGGTATACTTACATAACGATTCAATATTGATAGATCCGGAACTGGTCTGAAGGAATTGACCTTCTTTGGTACAATGAAGAGATAGAATAAAACCCCAGCCCCTGTTCCAGAACTGGAACTGGCATAATTACTCCAGCCAACTCTAGATCTGAAACACATTTCAGAAATGCTGAGCCTTTGCTGGGTTTACTGGGACACGGGAAAGAAAAAAATCTCTTTGCAGGAGGCCTTAACTTGAAGCCAATTCTGTACCTTTCTGAAACAATGTTCTGAAACCAGAGATTGTGAACGGAATTGATCCAAATTTCTTTGAAGAAAACGTAATCTGCCCCATACCAGCTGAGCTGGAATGAGGGCCGCACCTTCATGGGTACTTAGGAGCTGGCTTTGGGTTTCTATAAGGCTTGGATATATTCCAAACTGGAAATGGTTTCCAAACTGATACCGCTCCTGAGGATGAAGGATCAGGCTTTTGTTCCTTGTTGTGAGGAAAGGAACGAAAATGATTATTAGACCTAAATTTACCTTTAGATTTTTTATCCTTTGGTAAAAAAGTTCCCTTCCCTCCAGTAACAGTTGAGATAATAGAATCCAACTGAGAACCGAATAATTTATTACCCTGGAAAGAAAGGGATAGCAAAGTTGACTTAGAAGACATATCAGCATTCCAAGTTTTAAGCCATAAAGCTCTTCTAGCTAAAATAGCTAGAGACATATACCTGACATCAACTCTAATGATATCAAAGATGGTATCACAAATAAAATTAATAGCATGTTATAGAATAATAATAATGCTATAAGAATTATGATCTGTTACTTGTTGCGCTAAAGCTTCTAACCAAAAAGTTGAAGCTGCAGCAACATCTGCTAAAAATATAGCAGGAGTAGAGACAGCCCCATTAACCTTAGGGATTTTGTCCCAAAACTCTAATCTGTCAGATGGCACAGGATATAATTGCTTAAAACGTTTTAGAAGGAGTAAATGAATTACCCAAATTATTCCATTCCCTGGAAATTACTTCAGAAATAGCATCAGGGAGAGAAAAAACTTCTGGAATAACTACAGGAGATTTAAAAACCTTATTTAAACGTTTAGATTTAGTATCAAGAGGACCAGAATCCTCTATTTCTAATGCAATTAATACTTCTTTAAGTAAAGAACGAATAAATTCCATCTTGAACAAATACGAAGATTTATAAGCATCACCTCTGAGACAGAAACCTCTGAACCAGAAGAACCATTATCAGTATCAGAATGATGATGTTCATTTAAAAATTCATCTGAAAAAAGAGAAGTTTTAAAAGACTTTTATGTATACTAGAAGGAGAAATAACAGACATAGCCTTCTTAATGGATTTAAAAATAAAATCTCTTATGTTATCAAGAACACTCTGAGAATTAGATGTTGACGGAACTGAAGAGAAAGTGAACAGTAAGGAGCGGTATTTTACTTACTGTGCTCTTAAGCCGATTCTGGAGCCTGGTAGAATTTTTGGTCCGCTCTGTAGATTTTTTCTTTTTTCGGTCTTCCGATGTTATGATTGATCCGCTCTGTAGATTTTTCTTTAGCCGGTCTTTTAATACTGTAAAATTAATCCGGATGGTATTCTAAGACAACTCTCCCAGTGTCTTGCTACTTCCATGTCTGAGATCCAAGAAGAAAGAGCTGTAATTCTCTGGGGCGGAGACTGCCCCGCCTCCAAATAAGCTTTGTGAATCAAAAGTTTCAATCAAGATGCCAGAGAAATGGCAGAGGCTTTCTGACCTTTCCTGGAGCCAGAAAAAAATAACGAATAGACCAGAAGTCTTTCTGAAATCTTTAGTAGCCTCAACATAATATTTCAAAGCTCTTACCACATCCAACAAATGTAAAGACCTTTCAAGAGTATTCTTAGGATTAGGACACAAGGAAGGAACAACAATTTCCCTATTAATGTTGTTAGAATTCACAACTTTAGGCAAACATTTAAATGAAGTCCGCAAAACAGCTTTATCTTGATGGAAAATCGGATAAGGAGATTCACAAGAGAGAGCAGACAATTCAGAAACTCTTCTAGCAGAAGAGATGGCCAAAAGAAATAACACTTTCCAAGAAAGTAATTTAATATCCAAGGATTGCATAGGCTCAAAAGGAAGAGCCTGTAAAATCTTCAAAACCAAATTGAGACTCCAAGGAGGAGAAATAGATTTAAAAAACGAGTTTGATACAAATCAAAGCCTGAACAAAACAGTAAATATCAAGAAGTTTAACAATCTTTCTATGAAATAAGACAGAAAGAGCAGAAATTTGTCCTGAAGAAACTGTAAAATCCTAGGAATTCTGAAAGAATGCCAGGAATCACTGAGTGGAACACCATGAAATATAGGTTTTCCAAACCCGATGATAAATTTTCCTTGAAACAGATTTACGAGCCTGTATCATAGTGCTAATCAATGAGTCAGAGAAACCTCTAAGACTAAGCGTTCAATTTCCATACCTTTAAATTTAGAGATTTGAGATCCTGATGGAAAAACAGCCCTTGAGACAGACGGTCTGGCCTTAAAGGAATTGGCCAAGGCTGGCAACTGGACATCCGGACAAGATCCGCATACCAAAACCTGTGAGGCCATGCTGGTGCTATCAGAAACACATAAGATTGTTCCATAATGATCTTGGAGATCACCCTTGGAAGAAGAACCAGAGGCGAAAATGTAAGCAGGTTGGTAAAACCAAGAAATACTAAGAAATGCTAAGGCATCCACCATCTCTGCCTGAGGATCCCTGGACCTGGAAAGGTATCTGGGAAGCTTCTTGTTTAGACGAGAGGCCATCAGATCTATTTCTGGAAGACCCCACATCTGTACAAGATGAAAAAACACATCTGGATGGAGAGACCACTCCCCTGGATGTAAAGTCTGACGGCTGAGATAATCCGCATCCCAATTGTCTACACCTGGGATATGAATCGCAGAAATTTGACAAAAGTTGGATTCCGCCCAAGAAAGTATCCAAGATACTTCCTTCATTGATAAAGGACTGCAAGTCTCTCCTTGATGATTGACATATGCCACTGCTGTGATATTGTCTGCTTGAAAACAAATGTAAAGTTCTCTCTTCAATAGAGGCCATGCCTGAAAAGCTCTGAAAAATAGCACAGTTCTAAAATATTGATTGGTAATCTCGCCTCTTGAGGATTCCAAACCCCTTGTGCTGTCAAAGACCCCCAGACAGCTCCCCAACCTGTGTGACATGCATCTGTTGTGATCAAAGACCAGGTAAAATGAACAAATGAGGCCCCTTGAACAATAAGGTAATGGTCTAACCACCAAGTCAGAGAGAGTTGAGTGTTGGGATTTAAAGGGACATGAAACCCACATTTTTTCTTTCAAGATTCAGATAGAAAATACAATTTTAAACAACTTTCAAATTTACTACTTTTATTTAATTTGCTTCCTTCTCTTGTTATCCTTTGCTGAAATGTTATCTAGGAAAGCTCAGGAGCATCAAAGAACCTAGTTTCTAGCTGCTGATTGGTTGCTGCATATTTATACTGATTGTCATTGGCTCACCCATGTGTTCATTGAAACCAGTAGTGCATTGCTGCTCCTTCAACAAATAATACCAAGAGGATGAAACAAATTAGATAATAGAAGTAAATTAGAAAGTTGTTTAAAATTGTATTCTCTATCTGAATTATGCAAGTAAATTTTTGGGTTCCATGTCCCTTTAAGTATATCAGTTGTGATATCTGAGTATAATCCCTGCACCAATGGTGCAACATGCAAAGCTGTAGAGGCCTCATATGAAAACGAGCAAAGGGGATTGCGTCCGATGCTGCAGTCATAAGACCTAAAACTTCCATGCACATAGACACTAAAGGGAATGATAAGAGACTGAAGATTTAGACAAGCTAAAACTAACATCATTCGTCTCTTGTCTGTCAGAGAGAGTCATGGACACTGAATCTATCTGGAAACCTAAAAAGGTGACCCTTGTCTGAGGAATTGAGATACTTTTTGGTAAATTGATCCTCCAAACATGTCTTTGAAGAAACAAAAGAAAATGTTTTGTGATTGATTCTGCTAAATGAAAAGATTGAGCTAGTACCAAGATATCGTCCAAATAAAGAAACACCACAATACCCTGCTCTCCGATTACAGATAGAAGGGCACCGAGAACCTTTGAAAAGATTCTAGGAGCTGTTGCTAGGCCAAACGGAAGAGGGACAAATTGGTAATGCTTGTCTAGAAAAGAGAATCTCAGAAAACGATAGTGGTCTGTATGAATTGGAATGTGAAGGTAAGCGTCCTGTAAGTCAATTGTGGACATGAAATGACCTTGCAGAACAAATGCAGAATAGTACAAAACGATTTAAAAACTCTAGGTCTGAAACACATTTCTGAAACGCCTGAGCCTTCACAGGGTTTGTTGGAACATGTGAAAGAAAGAATCTTCCCATGGGAGGTCTTATTCTGAAACCTATTTGATACCCCTGACAAACAATATTCTGAATCCACTGATTTCAAACAGAAACTGTCCAAATGTGTTGAAATAATTTCAATCTGCCCCCCACCAGTTGAACTAGTTTGAGGGCCGCACCTTCATGCAGTCTTAGGGGCTGGATTTGTTTTTTTTATAAGGCTTGGATTTATTCCAATATGGAGATGGTCTCCAATTAGAGCCAGAGGCCTTAGAGGTAGGAGAGGTCTTTTGTTCTCTATTCTGACGAAAGGAACGAAAACGATGGGGAGCTTTAAATTTACCCTTAGATTTCTTATCTTGGGGCAGAAAAACTCCCTTTCCCCGGTGACAGTGGAGATAATAGTCCAATTTAGAACCAAGTAAATTACTACCCTGAAATGAAAAAGATAATAAACTATCAGCATTCCAAGATTTAAACCATAAAGCTCTTCTAGTAAGAATAGCTAAATACATAGATTTAATATCAATCTTAATGACATAAAATATAGCATCACAAATTAAATGATTAGCATGTTGAAGTAAAAGAACAATGCCAGTCAATTCAGGATCTGTTAACGGTTGAGCTAAACTGTCCAACCAAAAAGTTGAAGCAGCAGCAACATCAGCCATAGAAATAGCAGAAGAAAAAGCAACCAAAAACAGAACTTTCCAAGATAATAGTTTAATATCTATCGAATGCATAGGTTCAAACGGAACCCCTTGCAGAACTCGAAGAACTAAATTCAAACTCCAGAGAGGAGTAATAGGTCTAAATACAGACTTAATTCTAGATAGAGCCTGACAAAAAGACTGAACATCTGATACATTTGCCAAATGTTTGTGAAACAGAATTGACAAAGCTGAAATTTATCCCTTTAAGGAACTTGCTGATAACCCTTTCTCCAATCCTTCTTGGAGAAAAGACAAAATCCTAGGTATCCTAACTTTACTCCATGGGTAACCCTTGGATTCACACCAATAAAGATATTTACGCCATATCTTATGATAGATCTTTCTAGTGACAGGCTTTCTAGCCTGTATCAAAGTATTGATAACTGAATCAGAGAATCCTCGCTTCGATAAAATCAAGCATTCAATCGCCACGCAGTCAGTTACAGAGAAATTAGGTTTGGATGTTGGAAAGGACCTTGAATGAGAAGGTCCTGTCTCAACGGAAGTTTCCACGGTGGCAGAGAGGACATGTCCACTAGATCCGCATACCAAGTCATGCGTGGCCACGCAGGCGCTATCAGGATCACTGAAGCTCTCTCCTGTTTGATTCGAGCAATCACGCATGGGAGGAGAGGAAACGGCGGAAACACATAAGCTAGGCTGAACAACCAAGGTACTGCCAAGGCATCTATCAGTTTGGCCTGAGGATCCCTTGACCGGGATCCGTATCTTAGAAGCTAGGCATTCTGACGAGATGCCATCAAATCCAATTCCGGTCTGCCCCATCTGAGAATCAATGAGGCAAATACCTCCGGGTGAAGTTCCCACTCCCCCGGATGAAAAGTCTGTCGACTTAGAAAATCTGCTTCCCAGTTCTCTACCCCTGGGATGTAGATCGCTGACAGATGACAAGAGTGGGCCTCTGCCCAACTGATTATCTTTGATACTTCTATCATCGCTAAGGAACTCCTTGTTCCCCCCTGATGATTGACATATGCCACAGTTGTTATGTTGTCCGACTGGAATCTGATGAATTTGGCTGAAGCCAACTGAGGCCACGCCTGAAGCGCATTGAATATTGCTCTCAGTTCCAGAATATTGATTGGAAGTAGAGACTCCACCTGAGTCCAAACACCCTGAGCCTTCAGGGAGTTCCAAACTGCACCCCAGCCCAGAAGGCTGGCATCTGTTGTCACTATCACCCACGAGGGTCTGCGGAAACAAGTCCCCTGGGACAGATGATCTGGCGACAACCACCAAAGAAGAGAGTTTCTGGTCTCTTGATCCAGAATTATCTTTGGAGATAGATCCACATAATCCCCATTCCACTAACCGAGCATGCACAGTTGCAGTGGTCTGAGATGAAAGCAAGCAAACGGAACAATGTCCATTGCCGCTACCATTAATCCGATTACCTCCATACACTAAGCCAATGATGGCCGAGGAATGGCCAGAAGTGCTCGGCAAGCATTCAAAATCTTTGATTTTCTGACCTCCGTCAGAAATACTTTCATGGCTACCGAGTCTATCAGAGTTCCCAAGAAAGGAATCCTTGTCTGTGGAACAAGTGAAGTCTTCTCTATGTTCACCTTCCAGCCGTGAGTTCTCAGAAAAGACAACACTGTGTCCGTGTGAGATTTTGTCAGATGATATGTTGACGCCTGAATCAGAATATCGTCCAGATAAGGCGCCACCGCTATCCCTTGCGTTCTGAGAACCGCCAAAAGAGACCCTAGAACCTTTGTGAAGATTCTGGGTGCTGTGGCCAACCCGAAAGGAAGAGCCACGAACTGATAATGTTTGTCCAAGAAGGCAAACCTTAGAAACCTATGATGATCTTTGTGGACTGGAATATGAAGGTAAGCATCCTTCAAATCCACGGTAGTCATATATTGACCCTCCTGGATCATTGGCAAAATCGTTCGAATTGTCTCCATCTTGAATGATGGAACTCTTAGAAATTTGTTTAGACCACAAATAGGTTAGAGTAAACCCCTGTCCCTGTTCCAATTTTGGAACAGGACAGATTACTCCCCTAGTAAAAAGGTCTTTTACACAGCGTAAGAACGCCTCTCTCTTTATCTGGTTTGCAGATAATTTTGAAAGATGAAATCTCCCTCTTGGGAGAAAATCCTTGAATTCCAATTGATAAACGTGGGTCACTATTTCTAGTGCCCAGGAATCCTGAACATCTCTTGCCCAAGCCTGAGCAAAGAAAGAAAGTCTGCCCCCTACTAGATCCGGTCCCGGATTGGGGGGCAACCCCTTCATGCTGCTTTGTGGAAGAAGAAGCAGGGGGTCCTCCTTTAATGTTCCGAAAGAAACGAAAATTATTCTGTTTACCCCTCATTTTAACCAACCTATCCTGAGGTAGGACATGGCCCTTACCTCCTGTAATATCAGAAATGATCTCCTTCAATTCTGGCCCAAAAAGGTTCTTACCTTTAAAGGGAATAGCTAAAAGCTTATGTTTTGATGACACATCAGCAGACCAAGATTTTAGCCACAATGCTCTATGTGCTAAAATAGCAAATCCTGCATTTTTTGCTGCTAATTTAGCAATTTGAAAAGCGGCATCAGTAATAAAAGAATTAGCTAGCTTAAGAGTCTTAATTCTATCTAGAATGTCGTCTAATGGAGTCTCAACCTTAAGAGACTCTTCTAGAGCCTCAAACCAAAAAGCTGCTGCAGTAGTTACTGGAACAATGCAAGCCGAAGGTTGTAAAAGAAATCCCTGATTAACAAATAATTTCTTTAATAGACCCTCTAATTTCTTATCCATAGGATCCTTGAAAGCACAACTATCCTCAATGGGTATAGTAGTACGCTTAGCTAGGGAAGATATAGCTCCCTCTACCTTAGGGACCGTTTGCCATGAGTCCCGAATGGTATCTGATATAGGAAACATTTTCTTAAAATTAGGAGAGGGAGAAAACGGTATACCTGGTCTATCCCATTCCTTACTAATAATTTCCGAAATTCTCTTAGGAACCGGAAAAACATCAGTGTAAGTAGGAACTTCCAAAAATGTATCCATTTTTGCACAATTTCTCTGGAGGAATCCCAATAGGATCACAATCATCCAGAGTCGCTAAAACCTCCCTAAGCAACAGGCTTAAATTTAAATGACATAGCATCCGAATCTGTCTGAGGCAAAACATTCCCTGAATCAGAAATTTCACCCTCATACAGTAATTCCCTGATCCCCAACTCAGAGCACTGTGAGGGAACATCGGAAATAGCTAATAAAGCATCAGAGGATTCAGTATTTACATTAATACTTGACCAACTGCGTTTATCCTGCAACACTGGTAATTTAGACAATACCTCTGTAAGGGTAGTTGACATAACTGCAGCCATCTCCTGCAGAGTAAAGGAATTAGATGCACTAGAAGTACTAGGCGTCACTTGTGTGGGCATAAAAGGTTGTGACACTTGGGGAGAATTGGATGGCATATCCTGATTCTCTTCAGACTGAGAATCATCCCTAGGCACACTTACTTTATTTAAAATATGCTTTTTACATTGTAAAGCACTTTCAGTACAAAAGTTACACAATGTTAGAGGGGGTTGCACAATAGCTTCTAAACACATAGAACAATGAGAAACCTCAATGTCAGACATGTTAAATAGACTAGTAATACCACAAAAGTCGTTTAAACACTTATTTATAGCATAAAATAAACATTAGAAAAAAACGTGTACTGTACCTTTAAGAAAAGAAAAAGTGATACATTTTTCCAAAATGCACAAAAAACGTTAAACTATTCCCAAATTTAACTTAATATCGTTGGTTAATCCAAAAATTACTGCACCCAGAAGCAAGGGCAGAAATAAGGCTTTAGAAGTACTTATATCAACATGTAGTCAAAAGATAGATAAAAATACACTCTGCACCTCGCCCACAGCTCTGCTGTGGCGCCTACCTGCCCCCAGGGTACTTCGAATCAAGTTTCCAACCCTTCAGACCAGCTACACAGTTCAGGAGCCACCGAGTTACTGTTTGCTGCTGCTAAGCCTGAAGAAATTGTGCCAAAATAGGCTCCGCCCCTTAAGGTCAAAAGTCAGAGTAGGCCCAAACAACATCGCATGGAAATGCAGTTTTGCACTAAAGTAAAAATACACACACAATATAACCCTCAAGCATAAAACCAATAAGTTTTAAGTGCCAAAAATAAAAAACATAAAACATTGTTTTTTATATTGTCTCCCATGTCACATAATGCCTAAATATCAACTAATGATAAATATAAAATAGGGACTCCAGTAACACCCATCTTATTAAAATAGGTTTTACTGATTACCCCATTCCCATACAGGGAAATAATGCCAGCCAGTTCTGATACACCAAGTCTCCTCAGAAAAAACATAATTTATGTAAGAACTTACCTGATAAATTCATTTCTTTCATATTAGCAAGAGTCCATGAGCTAGTGACGTATGGGATATACATTCCTACCAGGAGGGGCAAAGTTTCCCAAACCTTAAAATGCCTATAAATACACCCCTCACCACACCCACAATTCATTTAACGAATAGCCAAGAAGTGGGGTGATAAGAAAAAAGTGCGAAAGCATATAAAATAAGGAATTGGAATAATTGTGTTTTATACAAAAAAATCAAAACCACCACAAAAAAGGGCGGGCCTCATGGACTCTTGCTAATATGAAAGAAATGAATTTATCAGGTAAGTTCTTACATAAATTATGTTTTCTTTCATGTAATTAGCAAGAGTCCATGAGCTAGTGACGTATGGGATAATGATTACCCAAGATGTGGATCTTTCCACACAAGAGTCACTAGAGAGGGAGGGATAAAATAAAGACAGCCAATTCCTGCTGAAAATAATCCACACCCAGAATAAAATTTAATGAAAAAACATAAGCAGAAGATTCAAACTGAAACCACTGCCTGAAGTACGTTTCTACCAAAAACTGCTTCAGAAGAAGAAAACACATCAAAATGGTAGAATTTAGTAAAAGTATGCAAAGAGGACCAAGTTGCTGTTTTGCAAATCTGATCAACCGAAGCTTCATTCTTAAACGCCCAGGAAGTAGAAACTGACCTAGTAGAATGAGCTGTAATCCTTTGAGGCGGAGTGTTACCCGACTCAACATAGGCATGATGAAATAAAGAATTCAACCAAGATGCCAAAGAAATGGCAGAAGCTTTCTGGTCTTTTCTAGAACCGGAAAAGATGACAAATAGACTTGAAGTCTTTCGGAAAGACTTAGTAGCTTCAACATAATATTACAAAGCTCTAACAGCATCCAAAGAATGCAATGATTTCTCCTTAGAATTCATAGGATTAGGACATAATGAAGGAACCACAATTTCTCTACTAATGTTGTTAGAATTCACAACCTTAGGTAAAAAATTCAAAAGAAGTTCGCAGCACCGCCTTATCCTGATGCAAAATCAGAAAAGGAGACTCACAAAAAAAAGAGTAGATAATTCAGAGACTCTTCTGGCAGAAGAGATGGCCAAAAGAAACAAAACTTTCCAAGAAAGTTATATAACGACCAAAGAATGCATGGGTTCAAAAGTAGGAGCTTGAAGAGCCCCCAGAACCAAATTCAAACTCCAAGGAGGAGAAATTGACTTAATAACAAGTTTTATACGAACCAAAGGTTGTACAAAACAATGAATATCAGGAAGATTAGCAATCCTTCTGTGAAAAAGAACAGAAAGAGCAGAGATTTGTCTTACAAGAAACTTGCGGACAAACCTTTATCTAAACCATCCTGAATAAATATAAGTCTTCCAGACTCTATAATATATCTCTCAAGATACAGATTTACGAGCCTGTCACATAGTATCAATCACAGAGTCAGAGAAACCTCTTTGACCAAGAATAGAGCGTTCAAACTCCACACCTTAAAACTAAGGTTTTGAGATCCTGATGCAAAAAAGAACCTTGAGACAGAAAGACTGGTCGTAACGGAAGAGTCCACAGCCGGCAAGAGGCCATCCGGACAAGATCCGCATACCAAAACCTGTGAGGCCATGCTGGAGCTACCAGCAGGACAAATAAGCATTCCTTTAGAATATTGGAGAATACCCTTGGAAGAAGAACTAGAGGCGGAAAGATATAGGCAGGATGACACTTGTAAGGAAGAGATAATGCATCCACTGCCTCCGCCCGAGGATCCCGGGATCCGGACAGATACCAGGGAAGTTTCTTGTTTAGATGAGAAGCCATCAGATCTATTTCTGGGAGTTCCCACATTTGAACAATCTGAGGAAATACCTCTGGGTGAAGACCATTCGCCCAGGTGCAACGTTTGGCGACTGAGATAATCCGCTTTCCAATTGTCCATATCTGGGATATGAACCGCAGAGATTAGACAGGAGCTGGATTCCGCCCAAACCAAAATTCGAGATACTTCTTTCATAGCCAGAGGACTGTGAGTCCCTCCTTGATGATTGATGTATGCCACAGTTGTGACATTGTCTATCTGAAAACAAATGAACAACTCTCTCTTCAGAAGAGGCCAAGACTGAAGAGCTCTGAAAATTGCACGGAGTTCCAAAATATTGATCGGAAATCTCACCTCCTGAGATTCCCAAACCCCTTGTGCCGTCAGATACCCCCACACAGCTCCCCAACCTGTAAGACTTGCATCTGTTGAGATTATAGTCCAGGTCGGAAGAACAAGAAGCCCCCTGAACTAAACGATGGTGATCTGTCCACCATGTCAGAGAGTGTCGTATAATCGGTTTAAAGATATTAATTGAGATATCTTTGAGTAAACCCTGCACCATTGGTTCAGCATACAGAGCTGAAGAGGTCGCATGTGAAAATGAGCAAAGGAGATCGCATCTGATGCGGCAGTCCTAAGACCTAAAATTTCCATGCATAAGGCTACCAAAAGGAATGATTGTGACTGAAGGTTTTGACAAGCTGATATCAATGTTAAACTTCTCTTGTCTGACAAGGACAGAGTCATAGACACTGAATCTATCTAGGAACCTAAAAAGGTTACCCTTGTCTGAGGAATCAATGAACTGATTGGTAAATTGATCCTCCAACCATGAACTTGAAGAAACAACACAAGTCGATTCGTATGAGATTCTTCGAAAATGAGAAGACTGAGCAAGTACCCAGATATCGTCCAATAAGGAAATACCAAAACCCTGTTCTCTGATTACAGAAAGAAGGGCACCGAGAACCAAAAAAAATTCTTGGAACTGAGGCTAGGCCAAACGGTAGAGCCACAAAACTGGTAATGCTTGTCTAAAAAGAGACTCTCAGACACTAAAAGTGATCTGGATGAATCGGAATATGCAGATACACATCCTGAAAATCTATTGTAGACATATAATGCCCTTGCTAAACAAAAGGCAGGATAGTCCTACAGTAACCATCTTGAATGTTGGTATCCTTACATAACGATTCAATATTGATAGATCCGGAACTGGTCTGAAGGAATTGACCTTCTTTGGTACAATGAAGAGATAAAATAAAACCCCAGCCCCTGTTCCAGAACTGGAACTGGCATAATTACTCCAGCCAACTCTAGATCTGAAACACATTTCAGAAATGCTGAGCCTTTGCTGTGTTAACTGGGACACGGGAAAGAAAAAAATCTCTTAGGAGGAGGCCTTAATTGAAGCCAATTCTGTACCTTTCTGAAACAATGTTCTGAAACCAGAGATTGAGAACGGAATTGATCCAAATATCTTTGAAGAAAACGTAATCTGCCCCATACCAGCTGAGCTGGAATAAGGTCCGCACCTTCATGGGTACTTAGGAGCTGGCTATAGGTTTTCTATAAGGCTTGGATATATTCCAAACTGGAAATAGTTTCCAAACTGATACCTTTCCTGAGGATGAAGGATCAGGCTTTTGTTCCTTATTATGAGGAAAGGAACGAAAATGATTATCAGACCTAAATTTACCTTAGATTTTTTTATCCTTTGGTAAAAAAGTTCCCTTCCTTCCAGAAACAGAGATAATAATTTATTACCCTGGAAAGAAAGGGAAAGCAAAGGTGACTTAGAAGACATATCAGCATTCCAAGTTTAATCCATAAAGCTTTTCTAGCTAAAAAAGCTAGAGACATATACCTGACATCAACTCTAATGATATCAAAAGATGGTATCACCAATAAAATTATTAGCATGTTATAGAATAATAATAATGCTATAAAATTATGATCTGTTACTTGTTGCGCTAAAGCTTCTAACCAAAAAGTTGAGGCTGCAGCAACATCCGCTAAAAATATTGCAGGTCTAAGAAGATTACCTGAACATAAGTAAGCTTTTCTTAGAAAGGATTCAATTTTCCTATCTAAAGGATCCTTAAATGAAGTACTATCTGCCGTAGAAATAGTAGCACATTTAGCAGGATTAGAGACAGCCCCATAACCTTAGGGATTTTGTCCCCAAAAAAACTCTAATCTGTCAGATGGCACAGGATATAATTGCTTAAACGTTTAGAAGGAGTAAAAGAATTACCCAAATTATTCCATTCCCTGGAAATTACTTCAGAAATAGCATCAGGGAGATTAAACACTTCTGGAATAACTACAGGAGATTTAAAAACCTTATTTAAACGTTTAGATTTAGTATCAAGAGGACCAGAATCCTCTATTTCTAATGCAATTAATACTTCTTTAAATAAAGAACGAATAAATTCCATCTTGAACAAATACAAAGATTTATCAGCATCAACCTCTGAGACAGAAACCTCTGAACCAGAAGAACCATTATCAGTATCAGAATGATGATGTTCATTTAAAAATTCATCTGAAAAAAAGAGAAGTTTTAAAAGACTTTTATGTAAACTAGAAGGAGAAATAACAGACATAGCCTTCTTAATGGATTTAAAAAATAAAATCTCTTATGTTTATCAGGAACACTCTGAAAATTAGATGTTGACGGAACAGCAACAGGTAATGTAACAGTACTAAAGGAAATTTTATCTGCATTAATAAGTTTGTCATGACATGCAATACAAACAACAGCTGGAAAAACAGATACCAAAAATTATAGCAGATACACTTAGCTTGGTAGCTCCAGCACTAGACAGCGATTTTCCTGTAGTATCTTCTGACTCAGATGCAACGTGAGACATCTTGCAATATGTAAGAGAAAAAACAACATATAAAGCAAAATTGATCAAATTCCTTAAATGACAGTTTCAGGAATGGGAAAAAATGCCAAAGAACAAGCTTCTAGCAACCAGAAGCAATGAAAAAATAAGACTTAAATAATGTGGAGACAAAAGCGACGCCCTTATTTTTTAGCGCCAAATAAGACGCCCACATTATTTGGCGCCTAAATTTTTTTGGCGCCAAAAATGACGCCACATCCGGAACGCCGACATTTTTGGCGCAAAATAACGTCAAAAAAATGACGCAACTTCCGGCGACACGTATGACGCTGGAAACGGAAAATAATTTTTGCGCCAAAAAAGTCCGCGCCAAGAATGACGCAATAAAATGAAGCATTTTCAGCCCCCGCGAGCCTAACAGCCCACAGGGAAAAAAAGAGTCAAATTTTGAAGGTAAGAAAAAATGATTAATTCAAATGCATTATCCCAAATATGAAACTGACTGTCTGAAAAATAAGGAAAGTTGAACATTCTGAGTCAAGGCAAATAAATGTTTGAATACATATATTTAGAACTTTATAAACAAAGTGCCCAACCATAGCTTAGAGTGTCACAGAAAATAAGATTTACTTACCCCAGGACACTCATCTACATGTTTGTAGAAAGCCAAACCAGTACTGAAACGAGAATCAGCAGAGGTAATGGTATATATAAGAGTATATCGTCAATCTGAAAAGGGAGGTAAGAGATAAATCTCTACGACCGATAACAGAGAACCTATGAAATAGACCCCGTAGAAGGAGATCACTGCATTCAAATAGGCAATACTCTCCTCACATCCCTCTGACATTCACTGCACGCTGAGAGGAAAACCGGGCTCCAACTTGCTGCAGAGCGCATATCAATGTAGAATCTAGCACAAACTTACTTCACCACCTCCATCGGAGGCAAAGTTTGTAAAACTGAATTGTGGGTGTGGTGAGGGGTGTATTTATAGGCATTTTAAGGTTTGGGAAACTTTGCCCCTCCTGGTAGGAATGTATATCCCATACGTCACTAGCTCATGGACTCTTGCTAATTACATGAAAGAAAAAGGTTGCACATACCTTAATGCTGCTTGTAGCATGAAACCGGTCTCCACACTGAAGATGTCTCATGGTTACCTTCAGAAGTCTTGTGGGAACCAGCGTGGATCTTAGTTACAAATGCTAAGATCATCAAACCTCAGGGCAGAAATCTTCTTCCATATCCCCCTAAAGAAAATCGTATGCACCGGTACCATTTAAAATAAAAAAACTTCTTGATTGAAGAAACTAAAACTAACACCTCACTTTACCATGTCTTCCTACTATAACACAGGCAAAGAGAATGACTGTAGGTGGAGGGGAAGGGGAGGTGCCAAACATAGCTGAGAGTGTCTTAAAAAATGATATATACTTACCAGAAGACACCCATCCACATATAGCAGACAGCCAAACCAGTACTGAAACATATCAGCAGAGGTAATGGTAGAGGAGTATAATGTTGATCGGTAGAGGGAGGCAGCAGATGATTCCCTGAGACCGATTTAGAGAGAGCCTTAAAATAGATTTCCAATAGGTGAAAACATGGCATCATCAGGCAATACTCCCTTCACCTTCCTCAGACAAACACTGTACTTTGCGAGGAACAAGGCTTCAATATGCTTAGAAGCACCTATCACAGAAGAAAATCAAGCACGACTTGCTTCACCACCTCCATGAGAGGCAAAGTTTGTAAAACTAAGGTATGAGTGAGGTGAGAGGTGTATTTATAGGCATTTTGAGGTTTGGGAAACTTTGCCCCCTCCTGGTAGGAATGTATATCCCATATGTCACTAGCTCATGGACTCTTGACACTTACATGAAAAAAATGTTAATTAAGATATCCAAGACAGGGAGGCGGAGCCAACTACTTAATCGGTCAGACGTGTTTCGGTGCAGCTCCCGGCTCTACGATCCGATATTAGAGGTCATTCAACAAATTTAAACGAATCTCAGCCTAGCATCTGTGTGGAAAGACGCAAGATCAGCTATACTCTTAGGCGCCCTAAAGGAGTCGGAGAAGCTGCGCTGGATTCACAACTCCTTCAGTAAAGCTACTGGGTGACCACAAGGATAGGGAAACTATTCTAAACACTAACTGGACACCTTGAGGTTTGAAATGTTCCATTAAGAACTTAAAAGTAATTATACCCTGAAGAACTACCCCGTTAATCCTGCAGGACGGGAGCCGCCATCCTGAGAGTATAGGACGAACAGCAGCACCAAAGCCTACCTATTTTAACATTATGTGCGACATAACATCGCTAGATAGATGGGAGTTTTATGTGCTTCGACTTATTGAAGATCATTTTCAAAGCCTTACCCTACAGATAGAGGAGCTCCTTTTGGGTTTGATCACTAATGATAGCATTACCTCGACTGTACTGGAGGATAATGACCGGCGATATCTTTGAGCACATGTTGAGGAGGGAGATGCACCGACTTCCCTTGCTGCTGTTTCGACTCCTGATCGCTGTGGTGATTTTTATCCCAGCTGTGTGGGTAGTTTGGGTGTCGAGCAGAAGTGGCGCACCTCTGAGATCAAGCTTAAAATGGAAAACACTCAAGCGACAATGAAGGGGACTAGTGTCAAACTTAAACAACAACTAAAGGCTGGGATAGATCCTTATAGCTCCTACTCTTGTAACATTCATTGCAAGGTAACATTCATATCTCCCTCTACTGTTCATACTCTCTCCGGGTTTCACTGGTGTTTGGTCTGGAAGACCTCCCTGCCCTTTCTAATCATAATGGACTTTAATCACATTGATTTCATGTTTGAGAGAATTGGAGTGGGATAGCCACAGCATTTCCATTATATGTTCTAAAATCATTGCTACAGTACAGATATAGACTGGGACACATATGCTGAACATGGACAATAGCACAAAATGATGTTTCTTTTCCATAGCATATTATACTCCTATGATTAAGCTGTAAAGCTACATTAACCTTTTAGTATTGTATGGACTTTGCTCACTACTGTAGACTGCACCATGTTAATCCCAAATATATAGGCAGCCTATATCAGTCTCCCATATTATTAACCTGTAGCTGTACATGTACTGTTGCCCTCTGTATGATAATGAAAAGTTGGATATCTTTCAGGCACCTTATGCTTTTTATTATAAAACCTAGTTATATTCTCATTTAGCCCGTTTCCTCCAGGAGCTGTGTAGACAATACTTATTTGTAAGGGTCTGAACCTTCTCAAATATTATATATTCCCTCTCTCCCAGGACCAGGAAGTGAAAAGCGATTTGACAAGGATTAGTTTCATTTATGCAGTTTATCATAACACCACACAGCGGTTATTCTACTATAATATAGCCAGCTCTGCTTATAGCTTAGCCTTAAAACTAAAGTAATTTTTCACCTCTCGTTTACTTGTTTGGTGTGGTTGCACTACCAGCGGCCGAGGTGGTGCTCCATGCATGCCATACATAATTATACTTTATTGTAGGAGGATAGCTTTCCTGCTTACAAACCACAAGCTGTGCCTGGGTATCTATATGTTTCTCTGCGATACGATTCCTAAAGTTTTCAGGAGTCAAGAATAGATACTATAGCCCAACCTTGAGTCCTGCAATATTGTTTTATTTCAAATAATACCCAGCTACCTCCTGTTTCATCCCCTCCCCCCCCCCCCTCCAACTAATGTACTCTGGTACTTTTTGTAACTCTGTCCGGAGACTAAATATGCGGTTTATCTTGCAAATACCACCAGTGTAATCATACTTTCATGCACACAATTTGAGGTATGTGAGCGACCCCTTATTCAACTTTATATAATGCCCCCTCTTTCATAATTATATAGTGTTAGACCTAGAAGTGGTCGCTTGTTTCAATGGGGTTTCTCTCTTTTTTATTGCTTCGAGTAATTAAGGGTAAGGACAAGCCACTTAATTTTAAGTTAACTTCACATTATTAAACAGACTTGTATGCTTACGCTCCATCTTAGCTTTTTCTTCTCTATGTAAACACTAACGCCTAGATTTAGAGTTTGGCGTTAGCCGTCAAAACCAGCGTTAGGGGCTCCTAACGCTGGTTTTGGGCTACCGCTGGTATTTAGAGTCATGTAGGTAAAGGTCTAACGCTCACTTTGCAGCTGCGACTTTTCCATACCGCAGAACCCCCTACGCCATTTGCGTATCCTATCTTTTCAATGGGATCTTTCTAACGCCGGTATTTAGAGTCTTGGCTGAAGTGAGCGTTAGAAATCTAACGACAAGAATTCAGCCGCAGCAAAAAGTCAGAAGTTAAGAGCTTTATGGGCTAACGCCGGTTCATAAAGCTCTTAACTACTGTGCTCTAAAGTACACTAACACCCATAAAATACCTATGCACCCCTAAACCGAGGCCCCCCCACATCGCCGCCACTCTATTAAAGTTTTTTAACCCCTAATCTGCCGACTGCACACCGCCGCAACCTACGTTATCCCTATGTACCCCTAATCTGCTGCCCCTAACACCGCCGACCCCTATATTATATTTATTAACCCCTAATCTGCCGACTGCACACCGCCGCAACCTACGTTATCCCTATGTACCCCTAATCTGCTGCCCCTAACACCGCCGACCCCTATATTATATTTATTAACCCCTAATCTGCCGCCCCCAACGTCGCCGCCACCTACCTACACTTATTAACCCCTAATCTGCCGACCGGACCTCACCGCTACTATAATAAAGTTATTAACCCCTTATCCGCCTCACTTCCGCCTCAATAACCCTATAATAAATAGTATTAACCCCTAATCTGCCCTCCCTAACATCACCGACACCTAACTTCAAGTATTAACCCCTAATCTGCCGACCGGACCCCACCGCTACTCTAATAAATGTATTAACCCCTAAAGCTAAGTCTAACCCTAACACTAACACCCCCCTAAATTAAATATAATTATTATCTAACGAAATAAATTAACTTTTATTAAATAAATTATTCCTATTTAAAGCTAAATACTTACCTGTAAAATAAACCCTAATATAGCTACAATATAAATTATAATTATATTGTAGCTATTTTAGGATTTATATTTATTTTACAGGTAACTTTGTATTTATTTTAACCAGGTACAATAGCTATTAAATAGTTAATAACTATTTAATAGCTACCTAGTTAAAATAATTACAAAATTGCCTGTAAAATAAATCCTAACCTAAGTTACAATTAAACCTAACACTACACTATCAATAAATTAATTAAATAAAATACATACAATTATCTACAATTAAACCTAACACTACACTATCAATAAATGAATTACATAAAATACCTACAAATAAATACAATTAAATAAACTAACTAGAAAAATATTACAACAATTTTAAGCTAATTACACCTACTCTAAGCCCCCTAATAAAATAACAAAGCCCCCCAAAATAAAAAAATGCCCTACCCTATTCTAAAATACATATAGAAAATCTCTTTTACCTTACCAGCCCTTAAAAGGGCCTTTTACGGGGCATGCCCCAAAGAATTCAGCTCTTTTGCCTGAAAAAAAAAACATACAATACCCCCCCCAACATTACAACCCACCACCCACATACCCCTAATCTCACCCAAACCCCCCTTAAATAAGCCTAACACTAAGCCCCTGAAGATCTTCCTACCTTATCTTCACCACGCTGGGTATCACCGATCGGTCCAGAAGAGCCTCCGAAGTCTTCATCCAAGCCCAAGCGGGGGCTGAAGAGATCCATCATCGGGCTGAAGAGGTCCATCATCGGGCTGAAGTCTTGATCCAAGCGGTGGCTGAAGAGGTCCATCATCGGGTAGAAGTCTTCATCCTATCCGGGCAGAAGAGGACATCCGGACCGGTAGACATCTTCATCCAAGCCGCATCTTCTATCTTCATCCATCCGGAGCGGAGCCATCTTCTTCCAGCTGACGCGGATCCATCCTCCAAGATGGCGTCCCTCGAATTCCGATTGGCTGATAGGATTCTATCAGCCAATCGGAATTAAGGTAGGAAAATTCTGATTGGCTGATGGAATCAGCCAATCAGATTCAAGTTCAATTTGATTGGCTGATCCAATCAGCCAATCAGATTGAGCTCGCATTCTATTGGCTGATCGGAACAGCCAATAGAATGCGAGCTCAATCTGATTGGCTGATTCCATCATCCAATCAGAATTTTCCTACCTTAATTCCGATTGGCTGATAGAATCCTATCAGCCAATCGGAATTTGAGGGACGCCATCTTGGATGACGTCATTTAAAGGAACCGTCATTCGGCAAGTAGGCGTCGGTAGAAGAGGATGGATCCGCGTCAGCTGGAAGAAGATGGCTCCGCTCCGCTCCGGATGGATGAAGATAGAAGATGCGGCTTGGATGAAGATGTCTACCGGTCCGGATGTCCTCTTCTGCCCGGATAGGATGAAGACTTCTGCCCGATGATGGACCTCTTCAGCCGCCGCTTGGATCAAGACTTCAGCCCGATGATGGACCTCTTCAGCCCCCGCTTGGGCTTGGATGAAGACTTCGGAGGCTCTTCTGGACCGATCGGTGATACCCAGCGTGGTGAAGATAAGGTAGGAAGATCTTCAGGGGCTTAGTGTTAGGTTTATTTAAGGGGGGTTTGGGTTAGATCAGGGGTATGTGGGTGGTGGGTTGTAAGGTTGGGGGGGTATTGTATGTTTTTTTTCAGGCAAAAGAGCAGAATTCTTTGGGGCATGCCCCGCAAAAGGCCCTTTTAAGGGCTGGTAAGGTAAAAGACCTTTTCTATTTTTATTTTAGAATAGTGTAGGGCATTTTTTTATTTTGGGGGGCTTTGTTATTTTATTAGGGGGCTTAGAGTAGGTGTAATTAGCTTAAAATTGTTGTAATATTTTTCTAATGTTTGTAAATTATTTTTTTATTTTTTGTAACTTAGGTCTTTTTTATTTTTTGTACTTTAGTTAGTTTATTTAATTGTATTTATTTGTAGGTATTTTATGTAATTAATTTATTGATAGTGTAGTGTTAGGTTTAATTGTAGATAATTGTAGGTATTTTATTTAATTAATTTATTGATAGTGTAGTGTTAGGTTTAATTGTAACTTAGGTTAGGATTTATTTTGCAGGTAATTGTGTAATTATTTTAACTAGGTAGCTATTAAATAGTTATTAACTATTTAATAGCTATTGTACCTGGTTAAAATAAATACAGTTACCTGTAAAATAAATATTAATCCTAAAATAGCTACAATTTAATTATAATTTATATTGTAGCTATATTAGGGTTTATTTTACAGGTAAGTATTTAGCTTTAAATAGGAATAATTTATTTAATAAGAGTTAATTTATTTCGTTAGATAAAAATTATATTTAACTTAGGGGGGTGTTAGTGTTAGGGTTAGACTTAGCTTTAGGGGTTAATAAATTTATCAGAGTCCGGTCGGCAGATTAGGGGTTAATACTTGAAGTTAGGTGTCGGCGATGTTAGGGAGGGCAGATTAGGGGTTAATACTATTTATTATAGGGTTATTGAGGCGGGAGTGAGGCAGATTAGGGGTTAATAACTTTATTATTTTAGCGGTGAGGTCCGGTCAGCAGATTAGGTGTTAATAATTGTAGGTAGGTGGCGGCGACGTTGGGGGCGGCAGATTAGGGGTTAATAAATATAATATAGGGGTCGGCGGTGTTAGGGGCAGCAGATTAGGGGTACATAGGGATAACGTAGGTGGCGGCGGTATACGGAGCGGCAGATTAGGGGTAAAAAAAAATATGCAGGTGTCAGCGATAGCGGGGGCGGCAGATTAGGGGTTAATAAGTGTAAGGCTAGGGGTGTTTAGGCTAGGGGTTTTTAGACTCGGGGTACATGTTAGGGTGTTAGGTGCAGACTTAGGAAGTGTTTCCCCATAGGAAACAATGGGGCTGCGTTAGGAGCTGAACGCTGCTTTTTTGCAGGTGTTAGGTTTTTTTTTCAGCTCAAACGGCCCCATTGTTTCCTATGGGGAAATCGTGCACGAGCACGTTTTTGAAGTTGGCCGCGTCCGTAAGCACCGCTGGTATTGAGAGTTGCAGTGGCGGTAAATATGCTATACGCTCCCTTTTTGGAGCCTAACGCAGCCCTTCTGTGAACTCTGAATACCAGCGGTATTTAAAAGGTGCGGGGGAAAAAAAGCCAGCGTTAGCTACGCGGGTCGTTACCGACAAAACTCTAAATCTAGCCGTAAGGTCCAAGAGTGACCTATAACATTCTGGAAGGGAGCGTGGGTCTTCTTTATCATAGGATCTATGGGTGAATGCATCACTTACCTCTAGTCCTCCCTCTAACTAACTAGTGAATTTGTCATAGACCTTTATTATATAGTTCTGCAACTCGCGTTTGTTCAGTTTAATTTATCTAGTTCATCATATAAGCGTAAAAAGGTAATTCATAAAACCTCTTATGCCAGTTATCAATGTATACTGATATCTGCACCATGCTTTTTTTGTTTTCAATGTTTGCATTGACTACTGTAATGCTACTCTATAGCAATAGACTGTGTAACATTGATCTTTGATGTTTTAACATTGATATTTGATAATAAAGATTGTTTTAAAGAAAAGAAAAAAAAAACATATCCAAGACATGGATTACTTGCACAATTTAACATGAAATGATTAAATAATAATTTGAGCAACAAACATTGAAAACATATAATATTAACTAGTTTTAGCTAAATACTGGCTTAAATTATAACCAGGTGGTCAGTAAAATCAGCCGCGTGGTGCACCCACTAAAAAGACCATGTTGAGTGTCGATACTTAGGGCCTTATATTCAAAACCTCGCTGGCATGGAGAGACGTTACAAATGAGGTTTTGATCGAAAGCTTATTTGGAAGAATGATTTCCAGATCCAACGAATCTTAAATAGACCTTTCGCAAGCCTCTGAAAAAAGGTTCAATCTGCCCCCTACCAGAAACTGGCCTGAATGGGGGTCACACTATGCATATTTTGAGGTGGGAGATGATTTCTTGGTTTGTTTGACTTTAGAGCAGGCAGAGGTGGACTTCCAGGAAGTATCAGAGGAATAAACTTTTTGATTATTGGATTGCATAAGCAAAAATGTCCTGCAGATTTAGGTTTACCCTCAGGCTTTTTATCTTGTGGACAGAACACTCCTTTACCTCCAATGACTGTTGCGATAATTGCATCAAGTCTTGGCTCTCAAAGGGCTGAAAGGGAAGATATAATAGCCTGTGTTTATAGAGCATATCTGAAGACCAATATTTAATCTATAAAGCTTGCTTTGCCAAAACAGCTTCAAGGGATCCTGGATCCCCTCCAGAGTGACTTATCCACAAAATAAGCTCCAAAAGGTTGTCACACCAAAGTGGTTGCAGCTACACAGGCTACACTAAAGGCAAGCCTAAATATAAAGCCTGCAAGATGAAATGATTGCCTTTGAAAACCATCCAGCTTTCTCTCTATGGGATACTTAAAAGAGATGCTATATTTTAAAGATATTGTAGTCCACCTAGCAAGTGTAGATACAGTTCCATTCACCTTAAAGGGACAGTCTACACCAGAATTGTTATTGTTTTAAAAGATAGATAATCCCTTTTTTACCCATTCCCCAGTTTTGCATAACCAACACAGTTATATTTATATATTTTTTACCTCTGTGATTATCTTGTATCTGAGCCTCTGCAAACTGCCCCTTTTTCAGTTCTTTTGACAGACTTGCAGTTTAGCCAATCAGTGATAGCTCCCAGGTAACTTCACGTGCATGAGCACAGTGTTATCTAGATGAAATTCATGAACTAACACCCTCTAGTGGTGAAAAACCTGTTAAAATGCATTCTTAAGAGGCGGCCTTCAAGGTCTAAGAAATTAGCATATGAACCTCCTGGGTTAAGCTTTAAACTAAGAATACCAAGAGAACAAAGCAAAATTGGTGATAAAAGTAAATTGGAAAATTGTTTAAAATTACATGCCCTATCTGAATCATGAAATTTTATTTTTAACTAGACTGTCCCTTTAAGAATATTCTACTGCTAAAAGGAAAAAAACGTAGAAAAACTGTGCGTGCCAGAAATACTTAAGTAAATAAATGATACAATTATATAAATATAGTGAAAGTGTAAGTCCCAAATAAGGGTAGTTGACGTTGCCTCTTCAATTACAATGTCCCGTGCTGGGAAAGGAGTATCATCGGTGAAATAATTCATGGTCAGATGTATTTTATATTATATGTATTTTATTTTATGATCAGCAAATTCATTGTTTTTTCAAATGTGAGTGATATATATATGTTTAGTAAAGGGATGGAATAGAGCTAGAAAAGGATGTACTTGATGTAGAACCCAAAAAAGCTTCAGAATGCAGCAAAGGTTAACCTGTAAATGTTAGCAAGATAACAGATGTTACAATAAAAAAAAATATATAACATAAAAATCACACATTTCATATATGAACAAAAACATAATTTATGCTTACCTGATAAATTTATTTCTCTTGTAGTGTATCCAGTCCACGGATCATCCATTACTTGTGGGATATTCTCCTTCCCAACAGGAAGTTGCAAGAGGATCACCCACAGCAGAGCTGCTATATAGCTCCTCCCCTAACTGTCATATCCAGTCTTTCGACCGAAAACAAACAGAGAAAGGAGAAACCATAGGGTGCAGTGGTGACTGGAGTTTAATTAAAATTTAGACCTGCCTTAAAAGGACAGGGCGGGCCGTGGACTGGATACACTACAAGAGAAATAAATTTATCAGGTAAGCATAAATTATGTTTTCTCTTGTTAAGTGTATCCAGTCCACGGATCATCCATTACTTGTGGGATACCAATACCAAAGTTAAGTACACGGATGATGGGAGGGACAAGGCAGGATTAAGCGAAAGGAACCACTGCCTGAAGAACCTTTCTCCCAAACACAGCCTCCGAAGAAGCAAAAGTATCAAATTTGTAAAATTTTGAAAAAGTGTGAAGCAAAGACCAAGTCGCAGCCTTGCAAATCTGTTCAACAGAGGCCTCATTTTTGAAGGCCCAGGTGGAAGCCACAGCTCTAGTAGAATGAGCTGTAATCCTTTCAGGGGGCTGCTGTCCAGCAGTCTCATAGGCTAGGCTTATTACGCTCCGAAGCCAAAAGGAAAGAGAGGTTGCCGAAGCTTTTTGACCTCTCCTCTGTCCAGAGTAAACGACAAACAGGAAAGATGTTTGACGAAAATCCTTAGTAGCTTGTAAGTAAAACTTCAAGGCACGGACTACGTCCAGATTATGTAAAAGACGTTCCTTCTTTGAAGAAGGATTAGGGCACAACGATGGAACAACAATCTCTTGATTGATATTCTTGTTAGAAACCACCTTAGGTAAAAACCCAGGTTTGGTACGCAGAACTACCTTATCTGCATGAAAAATCACATAGGGAGAATCACATTGTAAGGCAGATAGCTCAGAGACTCTCCGAGCCGAGGAAATAGCCATCAAAAACAGAACTTTCCAAGATAAAAGTTTAATATCAATGGAATGAAGGAGTTCAAACGGAACTCCTTGAAGAACCTTAAGAACCAAGTTTAAGCTCCACGGGGGAGCAACAGGTTTAAACACAGGCTTAAATCTAACCAAAGCCTGGCAAAATGCCTGGACGTCTGGAACCTCTGCCAGACGCTTGTGCAAAAGAATAGACAGAGCAGAAATCTGTCCCTTTAAGGAACTAGCTGATAATCCTTTGTCCAAGCCCTCTTGGAGAAAAGACAATATTCTAGGAATCCTAACTTTACTCCATGAGTAAGTCTTGGATTCACACCAATAAAGATATTTACTCCATATCTTGTGGTAGATTTTCCTGGTAACAGGCTTTCGTGCCTGTATTAAAGTATCAATGACTGACTCGGAGAAGCCACGCTTCGATAGAATCAAGCGTTCAATCTCCATGCAGTCAGTCTCAGAGAAATTAGATTTTGATGATTGAAAGGACCTTGTATCAGAAGGTCCTGTCTTAGAGGCAGAGTCCATGGTGGAAAGGATGACATGTCCACTAGGTCTGCATAACAAGTCCTGCGTGGCCATGCAGGTGCTATCAGAATCACTGATGCTCTCTCCTGTTTGATTTTGGCAATCAGTCGAGGGAGCAGAGGAAACGGTGGAAACACATAAGCCAGGTTGAAGAACCAAGGCGCTGCTAGCGCATCTATCAGCGTCGCTTCTGGGTCCCTGGACCTGGATCCGTAACAAGGAAGCTTGGCGTTCTGGCGAGACGCCATGAGATCCAACTCTGGTTTGCCCCAGCGATGAATCAACTGAGCAAACACCTCCGGATGGAGTTCCCACTCCCCCGGATGGAAAGTCTGACGACTTAGAAAATCCGCCTCCCAGTTCTCCACGCCTGGGATATGGATTGCTGACAGGTGGCAAGAGTGGTACTCTGCCCAGCGAATTATTTTTGAGACTTCTAACATCGCTAGGGAACTCCTGGTTCCCCCTTGATGGTTGATGTAAACCACAGTCGTGATGTTGTCCGACTGAAATCTGATGAACCTCAGTGTTGCTAACTGAGGCCAAGCCAGAAGAGCATTGAATATCGCTCTTAACTCCAGAATATTTATTGGAAGGAGTTTCTCCTCCTGAGTCCACGATCCCTGTGCCTTCAGGGAATTCCAGACTGCACCCCAACCTAGAAGGCTGGCATCTGTTGTTACAATTGTCCAATCTGGCCTGCGAAAGGTCATACCCTTGGACAGGTGTACCCGAGACAACCACCAGAGAAGAGAATCTCTGGTCTCTTGATCCAGATTTAGCAGAGGGGACAAATCTGTGTAATCCCCATTCCACTGACTCAGCATGCATAATTGCAGCGGTCTGAGATGAAGACGCGCAAATGGCACTATGTCCATTGCCGCTACCATTAAGCCGATTACCTCCATACACTGAGCTACTGAAGGGCGCGGAATGGAGTGAAGAACACGGCAAGCATTTAGAAGTTTTGATAACCTGGACTCCGTCAGGAAAATGTTAATTTCTACAGAATCTATAAGAGTCCCTAAGAAGGAGACTCTTGTGAGTGGGGATAGAGAACTCTTTTCCTCGTTCACTTTCCACCCGTGCGACCTCAGAAATGCCAGAACTATCTCTGTATGAGACTTGGCAACTTGAAAGCTTGACGCCTGTATCAGGATGTCGTCTAGATACGGAGCCACCGCTATGCCTCGCGGTCTTAGAACCGCCAGAAGTGAGCCCAGAACCTTTGTAAAGATTCTCGGGGCTGTAGCCAACCGAAGGGAAGAGCTAAAAATTGGTAATGCTTGTCTAGAAAGGCAAACCTTAGAAACCGATGATGATCTTTGTGAATCGGTATGTGAAGGTAGGCATCCTTTAAGTCCACTGTGGTCATGTACTGACCTTCTTGGATCATGGGTAGGATGGTCCGAATAGTTTCCATTTTAAAAGATGGAACTCTGAGGAATTTGTTTAAGATCTTTAGATCCAAAATTGGTCTGAAGGTTCCCTCTTTTTTGGGAACCACAAACAGATTTGAATAAAAACCCTGTCCTTGTTCCGTCCGCGGAACTGGATGGATCACTCCCATAACTAGGAGGTCTTGCACACAGCGTAGGAATGCCTCTTTCTTTATCTGATTTGCAGATAGCCTTGAAAGATGAAATCTCCCTTGTGGAGGGGAAGCTTTGAAGTCCAGAAGATATCCCTGAGATATGATCTCCAACGCCCAGGGATCCTGAACATCTCTTGCCCACGCCTGGGCGAAGAGAGAAAGTCTGCCCCCTACTAGATCCGTCGCCGGATAGGGGGCCGTTCGTTCATGCTGTCTTAGAGACAGCAGCAGGCTTTCTGGCCTGCTTGCCTTTGTTCCAGGACTGGTTAGGTTTCCAGGCCTGCTTAGATTGAGCAAAAGTTCCCTCTTGTTTTGAAGCGGAGGAAGTTGATGCTGCACCTGCCTTGAAATTTCGAAAGGCACGAAAATTAGACTGTTTGGCCTTTGCTTTGGCCCTGTCCTAAGGAAGGGTGTGACCCTTACCTCCAGTAATGTCAGAAATAATTTCCTTCAAACCAGGCCTGAATAAGGTCTGCCCCTTGAAAGGAATGTTGAGTAATTTAGACTTCGAAGTCACGTCAGCTGACCAGGATTTAAGCCATAGCACCCTACGCGCTTGGATGGCGAATCCAGAATTCTTAGCCGTTAGTTTAGTCAAATGAACAATGGCATCAGAAACAAATGAGTTAGCTAGCTTAAGTGTTCTAAGCTTGTCAATAATTTCAGTCAATGGAGCTGTATGGATGGCCTCTTCCAGGGCCTCAAACCAGAATGCCGCCGCGGCCGTGACAGGCGCAATGCATGCAAGGGGCTGTAAAATAAAACCTTGTTGAATAAACATTTTCTTAAGGTAACCCTCCAATTTTTTATCCATTGGATCTGAAAAAGCACAACTGTCCTCAACCGGGATAGTAGTACGCTTTGCTAAAGTAGAAACTGCTCTCCCTCCACCTTAGGGACCGTCTGCCATAAGTCCCGTGTAGTGGTGTCTATTGGAAACATTTTTCTAAATATAGGAGGTGGGGAAAAAGGCACCCCCGGTCTATCCCACTCCTTGCTAATAATTTCTGTAAGCCTTTTAGGTATAGGAAAAACATCAGTACACACCGGTACCGCATAGTATTTATCCAGCCTACACAATTTCTCTGGTACTGCAACTGTGTTACAGTCATTCAGAGCAGCTAATACCTCCCCAAGCAACTCACGGAGGTTCTCAAGCTTAAATTTAAAATTAGAAATCTCTGAATCAGGTTTCCCCGAATCAGAGATGTCACCCACAGACTGAAGCTCTCGTCCTCATGATCTGCATATTGTGACGCAGTATCAGACATGGCCCTTACACAGCATCTGCGCGCTCTGTATTTCTCCTAACCCCAGAGCAATCGCGCTTGCCTCTTAATTCAGGCAACCTGGATAATACCTCTGACAGGGTATTATTCATGATTGCAGCCATGTCCTGCAAGGTAATCGCTATGGGCGTCCCTGATGTAATTGGCGCCATATTAGCGTGCATCCCCTGAGCGGGAGGCGAATGATCTGACACGTGGGGAGAGTTAGTGGGCATAACTTCCCCCTCGTCAGAATCTTCTGGTGATATTTCTTTTATAGTTAAAGACTGATCTTTACTGTTTAAGGTGAAATCAATACATTTAGTACACATTCTCCTATGGGGCTCCACCATGGCTTTCAAGCATAATGAACAAGTAGTTTCCTCTGTGTCAGACATGTTTAAACAGACTAGCAATGAGACTAGCAAGCTTGGAAAACACTTTAAACAAGTTTACAAGCAATATAAAAAACGTTACTGCACCTTTAAGAAACACAAATTTTGTCAAAATTTGAAATAACAGTGAAAAAAGGCACTTACACTAACAAAATTTTTACAGTGTATGTAACAAGTTAGCAGAGCATTGCACGCACTTGCAAATGGATGATTAACCCCTTAATACCCAAAACTGAATAATCAAAGACAAAAACGTTTTTTTTTTTTTTTTTTTTTTTTCAAACAGTCACAACAACTGCCACAGCTCTACTGTGGCTTTTTACCTCCCTCAAAAACGACTTTGAAGCCTTTTGAGCCCTCCAGAGATGTCCTGGATCATGCAGAGGGAAGCTGAATGTCTCTGTCAGTATTTTTATCTGCACAGAAAAGCACTAAAAAAGGCCCCTCCCACTCATATTACAACAGTGGAAAGCCTAAGGAAACTGTTACTAGGCAAAATTCAAGCCAGCCATGTGGAAAAAAACTAGGCCCCAATAAGTTTTATCACAAATACATATAAAAACGATTAAACATGCCAGCAAACGTTTTATATTACATTTTTATAAGAGTATGTATCTCTATTAATAAGCCTGATACCAGTCGCTATAACTGCATTTAAGGCTTTACTTACATTAGTTCGGTATCAGCAGCATTTTCTAGCAAATTCCATCCCTAGAAAAATATTAACTGCACATACCTTATTGCAGGAAAACCTGCACGCCATTCCCTCTCTGAAGTTACCTCACTCCTCAGAATATGTGAGAACAGCCATGGATCTTAGTTATTTCTGCTAAGATCATAGAAAACGCAGGCAGATTCTTCTTCTAAATACTGCCTGAGATAAACAGTACACTCCGGCACCATTTAAAAATAACAAACTTTTGATTGAAGAATAAACTAAGTATAAAACACCACACTACTCTTATGACCTCCATCTTGGTTGAGGCTTGCAAGAGAATGACTGGATATGACAGTTAGGGGAGGAGCTATATAGCAGCTCTGCTGTGGGTGATCCTCTTGCAACTTCCTGTTGGGAAGGAGAATATCCCACAAGTAATGGATGATCCGTGGACTGGATACACTTAACAAGAGAAATGAGGTTGTGATATATATTCTTGGCACATATGCTTGTTGGTAATGGATATAGGAGCAAAAAAGTTCCAAACCCTAATGACGAAAGGTCTGTCTTTATAAATGCAAAGAGGAAAACCAAAGTGTGAAATTCCTACTTACAGGAATTTACCTCAATCGATATGAGGTAAGTGGATAGCAGTCCTGGAGAGAATCAGATGGGTCTGTAAGATATCTGCCGCTGGATATGAGTAAAAACCTTGTAATCTGCCTTCTGTGCTTCCTGGAGTGTATGATAGCACTGGCAACTTTCAAGATGGTAGAGCTCTCCTCTGGCACAGATAGATTTCACCACAAAGTGTCTTTGTCTGTTTGTCCTTGTTCTCACGGGTAGCTCCGTAGCTTCTTTCATTATGGTAGAATTCAATGTGGCTCTAGGTAGCTTATATCTCTCAGCCACATGCCCTGCAGGTTTAGTACCTTTGGTTTTCCTCTTTGCATTTATAAAGACAGATCTTTCGTCATAAGGGTTTGGAGCTTTTTTGCTCCTATATCCAGCACCAACAAGCATCAGTGCCAAGAATATATATCACAACCTCATTTTGTTCATATATGAAATGTGTGATTTTTATGTTATATTTTATTGTTTTGTTCTCTTGCTAACATTTACAGGTTAACCTTTGCTGCATTCTGTATATACACTTTTTGCAGCTTTTTTGGGTTCTGTATCAAGTACAACCTTTTCTAGCGTTATCCCACCCCTTTACTAAACATTGTATTCTTGCCAGGTATAGCAGATTAAGGGATTCCACTGTACTTAGCCTAGGGATTTAGCTGCAGGTTCTAGGTGTCACTTTTTTGCCTTACCAATTAGTATATTTTTGCTCTCTAACATCAGTGTTGAAGTGCTAGTTAATCCTCCCTTAAATATATATATATATAGTGATTCTTTGGTGTTTTGATCGGGGTGCACTAATAGAGTGCTTTTCTTTAAATTATTTTTATTGTGTGTATAATTTTTAACATGCATATATTAGTGTCATTTTAAATATTGCTTTTGATATTTTATAGTGTTTTTGTCACTTTTGTAACTACGTGTGTTTTGACCTGCCTTGGCTTGGATGATTGGAGCATTAATAATTATAGAAAGTTCAGGCTGCAGCAGCACTGTGTAAAAAGATTTTTATTTTTGCCAAAAAGTTAATACAACGTTTCGGACCAACTGTCCTTAATCATGTATAAAATCACACTGACACATACAGGCTTAAAATACCCTTAACCCCTCCCACTCAATTACAATATACACCTGTGATCATCTATCTACATCAGTTAACTCCTCCTAGTGTTCACAAACCTCTTTTTATTCACATACTTTTTGGGCAGAATAGAGATTCTCATATAGATTCATAGTTGTTTTATCATTGTGTGTACACAATATAGACATTCTAAATCAAAGATGCCTATTCATTTATTAGCCCCCAGAATTTTTTATTACTAGACCTTTTTATTGTCTTTATCTCATAAATTAAAGGGACAGTAATCAAAAAACACTCCAGTCCATCTCTCTATTCATACCTCCTGGCCACATAGTACCTAATGTATAGATCCAAAACAATTCTTTTTGCTGAAGTTTTTTCTCTCTGTTGCCCCCCCTCCTGGGTTTCTCAACATGACCTATAATCTGAAATCTTATTTGACTCAGACTATACCCAGCTGTCAAAAAAAAAAGAATTTTATATTCAAGAGATTAGAACACAATTGGCAGATGAAAATGTGTATAAGTCGTTATCAAGAAATCCTAAATTTGAGATCAAGAAAGAAATAGAGAACTGTGTATCTAAGGCAGAGAGGGGAGGAGTCATTGGGCAGGATGTGGTGAAATTCCTATTGGAGACTGAAGAAATAACACCTGTCCTTTATACATTACCAAAAATCCATAAGGACAAGGTAGCTCCACCAGGACGCCCTATAGTGGCAGGAATTGGATCAATCCTGTCCAATGCCTCCATTTTCCTTGATAAATATCTAAGACCTTTTGTGGGATCTAATTCCTACATAAGGGATACAGGCGATTTTTTGAATAAAATACAGAGTCTGGAAGTAAGTGAAGGAAAAGGTATTCTGTGTAGTATGGATGTAGTAAGTTTGTACACATCCATTACACATGAAGCAGGAATTGGAGCAGCTAATAGAATGCTGAGCAATAGCACAGAGATAAGTGAGATACAGAGAAATTGTATTATTGAACTTCTAGGCATTGTACTGCGGTGTAACTACTTCCTATTCCAAGATGACTATTTTCTGCAACTTCAGGGCACAGCCATGGGTTACAATGTCGCTCCCACATACGCGAACATTTTCATGAATGTGTTTGAAGAGCATGTGGTATACAGCCACCCATTATTTATTCTATATGGCGCCACATGGTGGTGCTATATAGATGATGTGTTTGGTGTGTGGTTGGGCGACATTGGAACCCTAGAACAGTTCTTTAAGGATTTGAATAGTGCCACCCTGAATATTAAATTCAAACTTGTCCATAGTGAAGAGAGCATTAACTTTCTGGATACCAAAGTTTACAAGTCTGGTGCTTCATTGTCAGTAGATCTGTATAGAAAGGAAACAGATTGTAATAATCTATTACACTACAGCAGTGCACATCCTCCCACTCTCACTAGATCTCTACCAAAGAGCCAGTTTCTGCGTGTAAGACGCATTGTATCAGACGAGAGTCTGGCACTGGAGAGGCTTGGTGAGATAGGGAATGCATTCACAAAGAGGGGCTATCCATCTAAATTGATACAGGAGGGCATACATAGTGCTCTAGATACTCCTAGGGCTAAGCTGTTAGAACAAAAAAATAAAGTAAAGGATCAAACAGATAGGAAGGTATTTGTGAGTAATTTTTCTCCTCTTAGTGATAAAATACAGGGGATTATAAGAAGTGAGTGTAACCCTAAAGTAAAAAAATTCCAAGTACCGCCAATGCCTGCATACAGGAGGGGTAAAAATCTTAAAGATACCCTAGTAAGGGCAGATATAGGACCAGGTAAAACAAAAGTGCAGAGGTATATTGACAAAAAAAAACAATGGTTGCTTTTCCCTGCCTAAATTGTACTAACTGTAACAATATGGTGCGGTGCTCTACATTTTCCCACCCACGTACAGGCAAGAAATTTTTGATTAGAGGTTATTTTACCTGTAACACGGAATATGCTGTGTATATAATCAAATGCCCATGTGGGTGGGGCTATGTAGGAGAGACCACCTGTAAGGTGCGTGAGAGGTTGAACCAGCACAAAAGTAGTATAAGAACGGGAGATGTAGATGCACCTGTGGCTCACCATTTTTTGACAGCTGGGCATAGTCTGAGTCAAATAAGATTTCAGATTATAGATCATGTTGAGAAACCCAGGAGGGGGGGCAACAGAGAGTAAAAAACTTCAGCAAAAAGAATTGTTTTGGATCAATACATTAGGTACTATGTGGCCAGGAGGTATGAATAGAGAGATGGACTGGAGTGTTTTTTGATTACTGTCCCTTTAATTTAAGAGATAAAGACAATAAAAAGGTCTAGTAATAAAAAATTCTGGGGGCTAATAAATGAATAGGCATCTTTGATTTAGAATGTCTATATTGTGTACACACAATGATAAAACAACTATGAATCTATATGAGAATCTCTATTCTGCCCAAAAAGTATGTGAATAAAAAGAGGTTTGTGAACACTAGGAGGAGTTAACTGATGTAGATAGATGATCACAGGTGTATATTGTAATTGAGTGGGAGGGGTTAAGGGTATTTTAAGCCTGTATGTGTCAGTGTGATTTTATACATGATTAAGGACAGTTGGTCCGAAACGTTGCATTAACTTTTTGGCAAAAATAAAAATCTTTTTACACAGTGCTGCTGCAGCCTGAACTTTCTATTGATTATTGGGTTTTTGGTATGGACCCTGGCAGCTTGCACGGATAAACAACCTCACAGAGTGCTGAACAGTAACCTGCTGTTGGAATTAATAATTATACCTCTAGAACAAACAGTTATAAGTATGACTTTCAAGGCTTTCCAATATTGGCCATAATAATATTCGGCATCATGACGCAAGCACCTATTAACCAGGAGGTTGCTTATTTGATACTACTTATACTAATATGGATGAGTTGGGCTATCGCAAACAACTGCAAGCAAACCACATGGCTAATTTAAATAATTTATGACGTGTTAATACACGTGGGTTGCTCAAGTTGTACCCATTGGGCACTTTTCGGCGTTCTGTGCTACTATTGACAAGCCGCACTGAACCTATTAACACACAGTCATGTGTTACTATTTGAATTCCCACTGGACACATTGAGTGTCAATTTAATCCCGTCCATGAAGGATGGTTATGCTTAACCAAACAAGGCTCGACAGGATTAGAAACACACACCGCTGAATACAATGTTGTGTAATTTTGTATGTATTTAAGTAAGCTTTTGTATTTATTATTTTGGCACCTGATGAAACAGTCCTCAGAGTGAGAAACGCGTTGTGATACTTTGTTTTTAAAGGGACACTAAACCCCAACATTTTCTTTCATGATTTAGAAAGAGAATACAATTTTAAACAACATTCCAATTTACTTTTATCATCTAATTTGCTTCATTCTTTAGATATCCTTTGTTGAAGAAATAGCAATGCACATGGGTGAGCCAATCACACGAGGCATCTATGTGCATCTACCAATTGCAGCTACTGAGCATATCTAGATATGCTTTTCAGCAAAGAATATAAAGAGAATGAATCAAATTAGATAATAGAAGAAAATTAGAAAGCTGTTTAAAATTGCACGCTCTTTCTAAATCATGAAAGAAAAAAATTGAGTTTCATGTCCCTTTAATGCGTAGCGTATATTAAACGCATTGTTTTTATACAGGCATCTGAGTTGTATCTGGGGGTGGAAATATTCCCTTCTCTTTTAAACGTCTTTGATAGTTGGCAGAGTTGTTTTTTCAAAGAGACCCCTAACTGCAGAGTCTGATACTAAACACAGGAATGAATCGCACTCACAGACTGAGTACACATCCTAAGCCACAGCAAACTCCACAGCCCTGAACACTGACAGGCAGCTGCAAAGTTCCCAGCAACCCAGGCAGTTAACCCCAGAGCAGCCTGGGTGACAGGCCCGCAGGGAAGCATTACAAACATTATCTGTGTGTTGCGTGTGTTGTGCAGATTCTGATACTGTTAAACATACAAGAGGTTCGCCATCTGCCTCCGGACTGGTACCTTTACTGTGGCTTATTGTGTCTGCTGGAGGAGTGTAAGCTAGCTGGAAAGCTCTGGTTCCCTTTTGCACAATTGAGTGCTTCTCGTTTGTGAGTATATCTCCATTGTTGGCTTTTTGGATTGCTGATTTACACCATTGGAGCGCCCTTTTTCTTTTTCTACTACACCTTAAGAATAGTTTCCCATATCTCTATATTTACAAAAGGAAGATTAAACACAGTTTTGAACTTGGCAAAACACGTGGCTTATTCCATTCCTTAGATATTACATCAGAAGAAGGGTAGACAGCAGTTTCAAGACTGCCTTAAAAAGTTGGCAAATTTATTTAACCTGCTGCTTGTCTGTAGAATGAGAATCCTATTCTTCCAAAGCAATTAAAACCTTGTGTAACAGTGTGCAAGTATATATTTGGCTAACAAAAACAAAGCACAGCAAAGAAAGGGTAATATAATGTATCCCCAACTTTTAGAAAAGCTCTGACATGATCACTACCGCCACTGGCCCTGAGAGCTTCTCACAAGCCAACTAAAATGGTTGCCACATTTCAGAAAAGGGGTGGGGGATTAGGGAACAAGGGCATAAAAAAAAAAAAATTAGCACACTCACACTACTAGTAAGCTCTAAAACCGAAAACTAGATGTCAAAACCCTGAATGTTAGCGCAGGTAAGTAAAGGAGAAGATGTAATTGCAAGGGAGGAAAACAGTCTGTGTTAAAGTCTCCGGGGACACAAAAAATGCTAAAGCTGCTTGCACTAAATTGGAAAGTGCCTAAAAGTTCTTCAAAACTGCTATACAAGTTGTGTGGTGTATGAGTATATGTCTCCTAACTAGTCGAATTGTATGTGCATATTCAAGCTAATAATGGTGGGCTATAAGTTGCATTTTTACTTCCCTGTCAGTTACTTGGTCTATTGTGCTTACCTCATCTACAAACAACTGTTTCCAGTAGACGGGGCCATCCAAGGCAGTGCAACTACAGTGCCAAGGATCTCACAATTTCTTTCATCAGATGGTGAAGTCCATGAGTGGAATTACAGTCCAGTTCACTAGGAGGAGGAAAACGTACCACTACATACCAGAGCTTAAATCCCCCCCACTCTCCCTGAATCCTTTAGTCAAATGTTTGCCTCTAACATTGAGATGCTGATCTACATATCTTTGATAGGGGCTCTCTAACCTAGTGACTGTAATCCCACTCATGGACAGCACCATCTGATGAAAGAAATTGGGAACATGCCACTGTCCAAAAACAAAAAAAAGAGTTCTGCTCAAACATTAAGGCCCAATTCTACACAGGCATGCACTTCCTGTTAGCTTAAAAAATAAACAGCTTTAAAATAACCTTCCACATGCTCAAAAAATATTTAACATATTTAAATAGTTCATATTTAAATTTGACTTTAAGGGTGATTTTTACATAACAAGCAATATTAAAACACATTGAAACATACAAGTATGGTAGAATATTGACAAGACAAACTGCTTACAACAGAGTAAACTATAAAAACTTAAAGGGGCACTGAACCCACATTTTTTCTTTTGTGATTCAGATAGAGCATGACATTTTAAGCAACTTCCTAATTTACTCCTATTATCAAATTTTCTTTATTCTCTTGGTATCTTTATTTGAAATGCAAGAATGTAAGTTTAGATGCCGGCCCATTTTTGGTGAACAACCTGGGTTGTCCTTGCTGATTGGTGAATAAATTCATCCACCAATAAAAAATTGCTGTCCAGAGTCCTGAACTAAGAAAAAAGCTTAGATGCCTTCTTTTTCAAATAAAGATAGCAAGAGAATGAAGAAAAATTGATAATAGGAGTAAATTAGAAAGTTGCTTAAAAGTGCATTCTCTATCTGAATCACAAAATATTTGGGTTCAACGTCCCTTTAAATTATGCTTACCTGATCATTTTCTTTTCTTCAGACGGGGAGAGTCCACAGCTGCATTCATTACTTTTGGGAAATACAGAACCTGGCCACCAGGAGAAGGCAAAGACATCCCAGCCAAAGGCTTAAATACCTCCCCTACTTCCCTCATCCCCCAGTCATTCTGCCGAGGTAACAAGGAACAGTAGGAGAAATATCAGAGTGAAAAGGGTGCCAGAAGAACAAAAACAAAAATTACAGCCGCCCCACTTAAAAAACGCAGACGGGGAGCTGTGGACTCTCCTTGTCTGAAGAAAAGAAAATTATCAGGTAAGCATAATTTAAGATCAATACAATACTTTTGGGAAAACAATACCCAAGCTATAGAGGACAAAGAATGCAAAATGGGCGGGTACAAAAGGCGGCCCACTCTGAGGGCACCACAGCCTGAGAACACCCAAACTCCCGACAAAAAAACTGCTTCATCAGAAGCAGAGGGGACAAAAAGGAAAAAGGCCCAAGTAACTGCCCAACAGTTAGAACCAGCAAGGCCCTTGATAGAGACCACTCAGAAACATTAGATTCGACCGAGCCTAAAGGCCTCTGAGGAGACAAAAAACACAATTTATGCTTACCTGATAAATTTCTTTCTTTTGCGATGTACCGAGTCCACGGTTTCATTCTATTATCCTTCCTAACAGGAAGTGGCAAAGAGAGCACCCACAGCAGAGCTGTCTATATAGCTCCCCCCTTAACTCCTTACTTGTGGGATACCAATACCAAAGCTTTAGGACACGGATGAAGGGAGGGACAAGACAGGAACCTAAATGGAAGGCACCACTGCTTGCAAAACCTCTCTCCCAAAAATAGCCTCCGAAGAAGCAAAGTATCAAATTTATAAAATTTGGAAAAGGTATGAAGCGAAGACCAAGTCGCAGCCTTACAAATCTGTTCAACAGAAGCATCATTTTTAAAAGCCCATGTGGAAGCCACCGCTCTAGTGGAGTGAGCTGTAATTCGTTCAGGAGGCTGCTGTCCAGCAGTCTCATAAGCCAAACAGATGATGCTTTCCAGCCAAATGGAAAGAGAGATAGCCGTAGCCTTTTGACCTCTACGCTTTCCAGAGTAGACAACAAACAAAGAAGGTGTTTGACGGAAATCTTTGGTTGCCTGCAAATAAAACTTCAAAGCACGAACCACGTCCAAGTTGTGCAACAGACGTTCCTTCTTAGAAGGAGGATTAGGACACAGAGAAGGAACAACAATTTCCTGATTGATATTCCTGTTAGTAACAACCTTTGGGAGGAACCCAGGTTTGGTACGCAAAACCACCTTATCAGCATGGAAAACAAGATAAGGCGAGTCACATTGTAATGCAGATAGTTCAGAAACTCTTCGAGCTGAAGAGATAGCAACTAGAAACAGAACTTTCCAAGATAGAAGCTTAATATCTATGGAATGCATGGGTTCAAACTGAACCCCCTGAAGAACTTTAACAACTAAATTTAGACTCCATGGCGGAGCAACAGGTTTAAACACAGGCTTGATTCTAACTTAAGTCTGACAGAAAGCCCGAACGTCTGGAACATCTGCCAGACGCTTGTGAGTTAGAATAGACAAAGCAGATATCTGTCCTTTTAAGGAACTATCTGACAATCCTTTCTCCAATCCCTCTTGGAGAAAAGACAAAACCCAAGGAATCCTGATCTTACTCCATGAGTAACCTTTGGATTTGCACCAAAAAAGATATATACGCCATATCTTATGATAGATTTTCCTGGTGACAGGCTTTCGAGCCTGAATCAAGGTATCTATGACCGACTCGGAGAAACCCCGCTTTGATAAACTCAAGCGTTCAATCTCCAAGCAGTCAGTTGCAGAGAAATTAGATTTGGATGCTTGAACGGACCTTGAATCAAAAGGTCCTGCACTCTCCTGTTTGATTCTGGCAATCAGACGTGGAAGGAGAGGGAATGGTGGAAACACATAAGCCAGGTTGAACGACCAGGGTACTGCTAGAGCATCTATCAGTACTGCCTGAGGATCCCTTGACCTGGACCCGAAACGAGGAAGTTTGGCGTTCTGACGAGACGCCATCAGATCCAATTCTGGTGTGCCCCATAACTGAACCAGTTGAGCAAACACCTCCGGATGAAGTTCCCACTCCCCCGGATGAAAAGTCTGACAACTTAGAAAATCCGCCTCCCAGTTCTCTACCCCTGGGATATAGATTGCTGATAGATGGCAAGAGTGAGTCTCTGCCTATTGGATTATCCTGGAAACTTCTATCATCACTAAGGAACTCCTTGTTCCCCCCGATGATTGATATAAGCCACAGTCGTGATGTTGTCCGACTGAAATCTGATGAATCTGGCCGAAGCCAGCTGAGGCCACGCCTGAAGAGCATTGAATATCGCTCTTAATTCCAGAATATTTATCGGTAGGAGGGCCTCCTCCTGAGTCCACAAACCCTGTGCTTTCAGGGAATTCCAGACTGCACCCCAGCCCAGAAGGCTGGCGTCCGTCGTCACTATAAACCACGCTGGCCTACGGAAACATATTCCCTGGGACAGGTGATCCTGTGACAACCACCAAAGAAGAGAATCTCTGGTCTCCTGGTCCAGATTTATCTGAGGAGATAAATCTGCATAATCCCCATTCCACTGTTTGAGCATGCATAGTTGCAGTGGTCTGAGATGTAAGCGAGCAAACGGAACTATGTCCATTGCCGCTACCATTAGTCTGATTACCTCCATACACTGAGCCACTGACAGCCGAGGAATGGAATGAAGAGCTCGGCAGGTGTGAGACTTGGCTAGTTGGAAAGTCGACGCTTGAATAAGAATGTTGTCTAGATAAGACGCCACTGCTATGCCCCGTGGCCTTAGAACCGCCAGAAGGGACCCTAGCAACTTTGTGAAAATTCTGGGAGCCGTGGCCAACCCGAAGGGAAGAGCCACAAACTGGTAATGCTTGTCCAGAAAGGCAAACCTGAGGAACTGGTGATGATCTTTGTGGATAGGAATGTGTAGATACGCATCCTTTAAGTCCACGGAGGTCATACACTGTGTGCAGAATTATTAGGCAAATGAGTATTTTGACCACATCATCCTCTTTATGCATGTTGTCTTACTCCAAGCTGTATAGGCTCGAAAGCCTACTACCAATTAAGCATATTAGGTGATGTGCATCTCTGTAATGAGAAGGGGTGTGGTCTAATGACATCAACACCCTATATCAGGTGTGCATAATATTAAGCAACTTCCTTTCCTTTGGCAAAATGGGTCAAAAGAAGGACTTGACAGGCTCAGAAAAGTCAAAAATAGTGAGATATCTTGCAGAGGGATGCAGCACTCTTAAAATTTCAAAGCTTCTGAAGCGTGATCATCGAACAATCAAGCGTTTCATTCAAAATAGTCAACAGGGTCGCAAGAAGCGTGTGGAAAAACCAAGGCGCAAAATAACTGCCCATGAACTGAGAAAAGTCAAGCGTGCAGCTGCCAAGATGCCACTTGCCACCAGTTTGGCCATATTTCAGAGCCGCAACATCACTGGAGTGCCCAAAAGCACAAGGTGTGCAATACTCAGAGACATGGCCAAGGTAAGAAAGGCTGAAAGACGACCACCACTGAACAAGACACACAAGCTGAAACGTCAAGACTGGGCCAAGAAATATCTCAAGACTGATTTTTCTAAGGTTTTATGGACTGATGAAATGAGAGTGAGTCTTGATGGGCCAGATGGATGGGCCCGTGGCTGGATTGGTAAAGGGCAGAGAGCTCCAGTCCGACTCAGACGCCAGCAAGGTGGAGGTGGAGTACTGGTTTGGGCTGGTATCATCAAAGATGAGCTTGTGGGGCCTTTTCGGGTTGAGGATGGAGTCAAGCTCAACTCCCAGTCCTACTGCCAGTTTCTGGAAGACACCTTCTTCAAGCAGTGGTACAGGAAGAAGTCTGCATCCTTCAAGAAAAACATGATTTTCATGCAGGACAATGCTCCATCACACGCGTCCAAGTACTCCACAGCGTGGCTGGCAAGAAAGGGTATAAAAGAAGAAAATCTAATGACATGGCCTCCTTGTTCACCTGATCTGAACCCCATTGAGAACCTGTGGTCCATCATCAAATGTGAGATTTACAAGGAGGGAAAACAGTACACCTCTCTGAACAGTGTCTGGGAGGCTGTGGTTGCTGCTGCACGCAATGTTGATGGTGAACAGATCAAAACACTGACAGAATCCATGGATGGCAGGCTTTTGAGTGTCCTTGCAAAGAAAGGTGGCTATATTGGTCACTGATTTGTTTTTGTTTTGTTTTTGAATGTCAGAAATGTATATTTGTGAATGTTGAGATGTTATATTGGTTTCACTGGTAAAAATAAATAATTGAAATGGGTATATATTTGTTTTTTGTTAAGTTGCCTAATAATTATGCACAGTAATAGTCACCTGCACACACAGATATCCCCCTAAAATAGCTATAACTAAAAACAAACTAAAAACTACTTCCAAAAATATTCAGCTTTGATATTAATGAGTTTTTTGGGTTCATTGAGAACATGGTTGTTGTTCAATAATAAAATTAATCCTCAAAAATACAACTTGCCTAATAATTCTGCACTCCCTGTATATTGACCCTCCTGGATCATTGGAAAATAGTCCGGATGGTCTCCATCTTGAAGGATGGGACTCTGAGGAATTAGTTTAGGATCTTGAGATCTAGGATAGGTCTGAAGGTTCCCTCTTTTTTTGGGAACCACAAACAGATTGGAGTAGAACCCCTGCCCCTGTTCTGTTTTTGGAACTGGGCAGATAACTCCCATGATGAATAGATCAGCTACACAGCGTAAGAACGCCTCTCTTTTTGTCTGGTTTACAGACAATTGAGAAAAATGGAATCTCCCCCTTGGAGGAGAATCTTTGAAATCTAGAAGATACCCCTGGGTTGGAGTCCTGAACGTCTCTTGCCCAAGCCTGAGCAAAGAAAGAAAGTCTGCCCCCTACTAGATCCGGTCCCGGATCTGGGGCTACCCCTTCATGCTGTCTTGGTGGCAGCAGCAGGCTTCTTGGCCTGTTTACCTTTGTTCCAAGCCTGGTTAGGTTTCCAGACTGGTTTGGATTGAGCAAAGTTCCCCTCTTGCCTTGCAGCAGGGGAAGAGGAAGCGGGACCACCTTTGAAGTTTCGAAAGGAACGAAAATTATTTTGTTTGGTCCTCATCTTCTCTAAAAAATAGAAGAGAGGAGCGCGGACTCAGATTCTCAGAGCGTGCTCCTCTCTTCTATTTTTTAGAAAACTTGCTTACAATCAAGGTCTGTGGAATCACCTGTTTAAGAGGAGCTGCTGGAGCCTTTTGCATTACTTGACTTTATACCAGATTGGATCAAGTATAAGGAAGATCCTTTGTACTTGTATTACCGGATTCGGTGCTATCTATATTTGTAAATTTGCACATATATATTTGATAAATCTGTATTTTTAGGTGTTTATATTATTTACAGTATTTATATTATTGTCGCAATTCAGGTCATTTGCGCTACTTTGGTGTGTGTTACACACCACAATTTGTGTTATATTGGTCCTCATCTTATTTGACTTATCCTGAGGTAGGGCATGACCCTTTCCTCCAGTGATATCTGAAATGATCTCTTTCAGTTCAGGCCCGAATAGGGTCTTACCCTTGAAAGGGATGGTCAAAAGCTTAGATTCTGAGGACACATCAGCCGACCAGGACTTAAGCCATAACGCTCTACGCGCTAAAATGGCAAAACCTGAATTCTTAGCCGCTAATTTAGCCAGATGAAAAGCGGCGTCTGTAATGAAAGAATTAGCTAGCTTAAGAGCCCTAATTCTATCCAGAATATATCTAATGGGGTCTCCACTTGAAGAGCCTCTTCCAGAGCCTCAAGCCAAAAGGCAGCTGCAGTGGTTACAGGAACAATGCATGCTATAGGCTGGAGAAGAAAACCCTGATGAACAAAAATTTTCTTTAGGAGACCCTCTAATTTTTTATCTATAGGATCTTTGAAAGCACAACTGTCCTCAATAGGTATAGTTGTACGCTTAGCTAGAGTAGAAATAGCTCCCTCCACCATAGGGACTGTCTGCCATGAGTCCCGCACAGCGTCTGATATGGGAAACATTTTCTTAAAAGTAGGAGGGGGAGTGAACGGAATACCTGGTCTATCCCACTCCTTATTAACAATTTCCGAAATCCTCTTCGGGACTGGAAAAACATCAGTGTAGATAGGAACCTCTAGGAATTTGTCCATTTTACACAATTTCTCTGGAACTACAATAGGGTCATAATCATCCAGAGTCGCTAAAACCTCCCTGAGCAATAAGCGGAGGTGTTCTAGTTTAAATTTAAAAGCCGTCATATCTGAATCTGTCTGAGAGAACATATTTCCTAAGTCGGACATCTCTCCCTCAGCCAGCAAATCTCTCACATCAGAACAATGTGAGGGTACATCAGATATAGCTAATAAAGCGTCAGAGAGCTCAGTGTTTGTTCTCACACCAGACCTACTGCGCTTCCCCTGCAACCCCGGCAGCTTAGATAAAACCTCTGTGAGGGTAGTATTCATAACTGCGGCCATATCTTGCAGGGTGAAAAAATTAGACGCACTAAAGTACTTGGCGTCGATTGTGCGGGCGTTAACGGTTGTGACACTTGGGGAGAATTAGATGGTCTATCCTGATTCTCTTCTGACTGAGAATCATCCTGTGACATACTTTTAGTAGCTAAAATATGTTCTTTATTGACCTTTTAGTGCATGAGGGACACATTCTAAGTGGAGGTTCCACAATGGCTTCTAAACATATTAAACATTGACTTTCCTCAATGTCAGGCATGTTGAACAGGCTAGTAATGACTACAAACAAGCATGAAAACACTTTATTTAGTGAAAAAAATAACAATCTTAAAAAACGGTACTGTGCCTTTAAGAGAAAAAAAGCATACACATTCTGCAAAAACGCCTAAACATGCACCAAATTTTTCAAAATTTTGTATGTAGGCACACAATAGGTAGTTAAGATTGCACCACACAAATTTTTAACAATTAACCCCTTAATGTCCAAACCGGATCGAAAATAGGCCCAAATACGGAAATATTTGAAAGTGTGGGGTAAAAGCTTCGATTTGGCACCAAACCTACACCAGGGCCCTCAGGAGTTAGCTTGCTGCTTGTTGTACAAAACTAAGTGTGCAACAGAGGCGTGAAAATAGGCCCCGCCCATCTCACTCGATGTTCCCAGAGCCTTAAAGATCCGCACCAGAGCGGTTATAACAAGCCATGTGGGTTCCAAGACCCTAAAAATAAGCCATGTGTGTCCTAATAAAGTTGCCCAACACGTTTATTGCCCACAAAAAATGTTAAAGCACTCCCATCCAAAAAACGTTTGCACACAAACATTTTATATTCAGTGTCAACCATATATGTGATTGGCCACATAAGCAAGCTAAGTAATGCCCTTCTTTTTAGCTCTAGGATTACTGCTTACCCTTACCCACATGGGGATACTGTCAGCCTTTCTGAAATATCACAGTCTCTCCAGAAAAAATGACTGAACATACCTCATCGCTGTATAGCATGAAACCGTTCCTCACACTGAAGTTTTCCTGTACTCCTCAGCTTCTGTGGGAACAGCATTGGACCTTAGTTACAAATGCTAAGATCATCATTCTCTAGGCAGAAATCTTCATCCATCTGCTGCCTGAGAGTCAATAGTACACACCGGTACCATTTAAAAATAAACTCTTGCTTGAAGAAAATAAAAACTAACAGTTTATCACCTCTTTCACTTTACCCTTCCTGCTTAGAGCCGGCAAAGAGAATTACTGGGGGGTGGAGTTAAGGGGGGAGCTATATAGACAGCTCTGCTGTGGGTGCTCTCTTTGCCACTTCCTGTTAGGAAGGATAATATCCCACAAGTAAGGATGAAACCGTGGACTCGGTACATCTTGCAAAAGAAACCCTACAGGCTCACAGACCGCAATAAACACACCCCCGACCAGAAGGAGGGGAATATCCACATTTTCCCTGAAAGGAAGGAGGACACAGATAAGGAAGTACGAAAGGACCCCCAGAAACCCGCAAGAACTAGGGCAATAAAGAAAAAACCCAAGAGAACTCCAAGAGAGTAAACAAGGATAAGACAGGGCAAAACCAACGAGAGACCCCACCGAACTGGCAGAGCAAAGGAAGGAAAATCCCAGACCCCCATCTGCATGGAGTCTAAGGGACTGAAGAAAAGCCCTGAAAAACTAAAGGGAGAAAGGAAGAACCCCCCTCCCCGGATAGAGCAACTGAAAGACGAACCGTTCCCAGGAGTCGCTAAAAACAGCATCAGAATAACTGAATATGCTCCGTAGAAAGCCCCAGACTTCCTGAAGCAAACGATTAAAGCACACACAAGTCGCCAACCCTAGTTAACCAAGCAAGTAAAATGCACAGGACCGTCTTCAGAAAGACAAGCTCCAAAGTAGTGCAAACCAACATTTTCCCAGAAAGGCAGAAAAGGACGGATAGAAACCAGAACCCGCAGAGAAAAACTACGTGCCGAGGAGTATCCACCGCAAAACCTCCCACCTAAGGAAGGCTCACAAGATCTAACTATGACACATGGTCAAAGATCAACAGATCAGAAAGATCCCTAACCCTCAATCTGGGCAACGGACCCAGCACAAATCAACTGGCAATGTCCGAAAAGACAAAGGAAATAAAAATTCCTGATCACGAAGACCTTCAGGAAGGAAAGGAGAGGAAATCCAGCCCCTCCAAAAAGAGTGGAAAGCTGAATATGGACCCAAAAGGTCAAGCACCAAAGAAGGAACCATCCGGCCACAACGGCCGACCCTGTACAATTATCCAAATCTCAGAGAAGAGAGGAAAATCCGCCCATAGGAACATAAGATGTCCCTGAACCGGGAAACTGGGCCGTCCCGAACCAGTCCTAAAGGGTCTGGATACAGAACCCCAAACTGTCCTGACAAAGACGAGGAACAAAAAACCTCGACACCCGGAACCGGCTCTAAACAAAACCAATAACCCCTGGGTTACCCCAATCGGAGCAGACATTGCACAACGGGCGATGCAATCACAGTCAAATCCAAGGCACCTTGGACACTGAACTCTCACGGAAGTATCCCAGACACAGAGTACTATAAAGACACCCATAGCGGGATACAAACTCCCCACCGAAAAGGTGCTAGGCAATGAAGAACGCCCCAGCTACCCCTAAAGGCTCTAGGGACAGCACCCCTAAGTCCAAAGACTAAGGTAAACATACAAGAGAACAAAGCTCAAACCTAGAAATCTGGATTGAGCAGATAACCATAGTCTCCAAGATCCTTTCAGGATCAACTTCCCATAAGCCCCTACAGCTTGAGGAATTCACGAAGGAACGAGCATCCTAACCCCTGGCAGAGGAAAATCCAAAACGCCTAAATAGAGGCGGACACAGGGAAAAAAGGAGACAACAGAATCTGCAGAGCTCCAAAAAAATGGGAGCAGACAAGATTCCAGAAGTAGAAAAAAACCAAAAAGCCCAAAACTTCCTGAAACAGATGACCAGAAGGCCAGCCCCAAGGAAAGGGGCTAAAAGGCCCAAACAGCCTCGACCCAAAGGAAGAGGTACCATCATCAAGGAACAGAGTCCAAGAGGACAATCCCAAAGGAATCTTTAAAGAGGAGACGAGTAAACACCACCAGAACCTGGCAACACGGATTTCCATGGAAACCCCGTAACTTCTAACCCACCCTGGAAAGGAGAAAAAACTCTAGCACCTGAACAAAAAGAACACAGGAGCCTACAGAGTACACCGTAGCAATATTTGAACCTCGGAAACCCCAGATAAGCATGGATAGGACAAGCAGGACTTAGCACAATCCCCTTTGATGCCCCCCCGAAGAGTAAACAAAGGACCAGCCTGGCGTCTAGAAACAAAACCAATAACTTGAACAGGAACAAGAAAACGAAACTCAAAACAAGAGTTAGCTACTCGGCACCCCAACTGGAACAGCCAAGTATAACGGGCACCACGTTTCTGATATAGGCCCCTAGGGACAGAAAACTAGTACCCAACCAAGACCAGCCTGATACGTAGGGCACCCAAGAACTGTCCAAGATCACAGAAATTCGCAACCCTAAAGGGATATACAATTTAAACAGACAAATGGCAGACATAACATGTCCTAACTTTCCATGTAACTTCCGCAGAAGCACCAATGCGACCACAAAATCGCTAGTATCAAATTCCAGAGAAGAAAATGTTTCCAAAGGAAAAACATATAACATGAGCTTCCAAAATTAAATAAAATACATCCTAACTGGATCAAAATAAAAAAAAGAGGGCAACACCCGTAGGTTAAAGCCCAAGAAGATCGGAAACACTGACAGGTCGGTCAGAGATCCAATTCTTCCAAAGCTCAGAACTGGAAGAAGATACTCAAAATAAATATACGATAAGAAGATTGATTCATCCCCTTTTGTCTAACCCTGCTTGCCGACTAGAAAGGAAGACCGATAATCCACCAACCCATTAGGACTGGGATCCTCCAGCACTGCC